>NW_006399791.1:9200200-9245302 GCF_000299155.1 Elephantulus edwardii | reverse complement strand
GCAGCATCTGTTAGCTGAAATATGTCAATTGGTATACCATCTATTCCGGGGGCCTTATTTTTTGCTGTTTCCTTCAAAGCAGCTTGAACTTCTTCAGAGTATACACTGGAGTAATTTTTGTTGTTTTATTATATTTTCTTAAAGTTAGCGAGGCAAAGCAACTCTTAAATAGCTCTTAGCCATTTATGCTTCATTTGTAAATAGCCCAAGTCTCCAATTTCTTAGCTCAGTTTTCTAAGCACGCCTTACAATAAAACATGCAAGGATTTCCTATTGGAGTGGTATTGATTATAGATTAATCAAAGAACAGTTTACCTCTTCACAATATCAAGTCACTTCATTCACAAGGACTACCATTGTTTAACAAAAATACAATGTAAGTTATATATGTAACTTAAAATATTTTTGATGTCTCATTAAAATTTGTAAAAAATAAATATATGAAGTTTATTGTATTAACATATTCTATTTAAGACACTGTAGCACTAGGGGTATCACAGACAATGTCAGATGGATCTTGGCTGAAAGCAGAGAGTACCAGAAGAATGTCTGTGTTTCATTGACTATGCAAAGGCATTTGACAGTGTGGATCACAAAAAATTGTGGCTAACCTTGAGGAGAATGGGAATCCCAGAACACTTAATTGTGTTCATGTGAAATCTATATTCAGACCAGGAAGCAATCCTCAGAACAGATCAAGGAAACACTGCATGGTTCAAAATTAGGAAAGGAGTGCATCAGGGATATGTTCCTGTCTATGTGCAGTGCAGATCATTCAGGAAGCTGGACTTTATTAGGAGGAATGTGGCATCAGGATTGGATGAAAATTCATCAACAATCTACATTATGAAGATGACACAAGTTTGCTTGCTGATTGTGAGGAGGACCTGAAGTATTTTCTGCAGAAGGTCAAGGACTACAGTTTTCAATATTAATAGAAGCTCAATATCAAGAAGACAAAGATTCTCACCACTGGGTCAATTGGTAGCACCATGATAGATGGAGAAGGGATTGAGATTGTTAATTTCAACTTGCCCGGGTCCACAATCAACATTCTTGGCAGCAGCAGTGAGAAAATCAAAAGATTAATTGCCCTGGAAAAATCTGCTGTCAGGGATATCTCCAGAGTGCTGATGAACAACGATGTCAGTCTAGAGACTAAGGTGCACCCAACCCAGGCCATGATCTTCACAATTACTTGCTCTGCTTCAGAGAGCTGACAGATGAAGAATCAATGTCTTTAAGTTGTGGTGCAGGAGAAGAGTATTAAACATTCCCTGGGTTGCCAAGAGAACAAACGGGTCTGTCTTGGAGAGGTTGAAACCAAGTTGTTCCTTTTAGGCAATGATTTTAAAGCTTTATCTCACATACTTTGGGAATATTGCCAGGAAGGACCTGTCCTTGAAGAAAAACATCATGCTTGGAATAGTAGAGAGTCAACACAGGAAAGGAAAACCCTGGAATAGATGAATTGACACAGTAACTAGGGTAATGGGAGTAGGTGTATCGGAAACAATGAGACTGACCTTCAGAATAGGACAGAGTTCACAGCTATTGTGCATAAGGTCATTATGAGTAACAGCTGACTCAATAACACATAACAACAAGAACATATATCCAAAATAGTGTCATTTCAATATGTGTTCAATATAAAATAATGAGACACACTGTTGTTATCATTACTGTTGTTGATGTCAGCTATCACTGAGTTGACTGGGACTTGTATTGACCTTAAGAACCATGCCTATCTTGCACAATCCTAAACCACCTCTGAGATGTTCAAGCTCATTATTACGGTCAACATCTCAGATAGAAAGAGATAATGTGATTGTTACAGCAGATGTGCTATCTGCTGACAAATAAAAAAATTGCTATCCGCCATCAGCTGGTAGCCTCTCTGCATCTTCATTTAATCCTTGTCCCTTCTCTCGGAAGAACTGTTCGAGCTAACGGGGCTGGACCTGGTTATTCTCCAAGACAGACTTGTTTATTCTTCTGTCATTTCATGGGCTATTCAGTACTCTTCCCCAACACCACAATTTAAATACATCCATTTTCTTTTTGTTATCCTTATTCATTGTCCAACTTTCAGAAGCCACAAATTGCAATGCTGAAGGATTCCATGGGGGAAATCTTCAAAGATGTGGGAAGCATCAAAAGAAGATTAAAGGAATACACACAAGAGTCACTGTACCAAAATAATTGGTTGATTGACACTGAATCATTTCGGGAAGTAGCATATGATCAAGAACAAGTGGTAATGAATGAAGAAGTTAAAGCTTCACTAAAGGCACTGGCAAAAAAAATAAATAATAAGGACAGTACCTGATAGAAGACTAATTGGCATGTCTTAACAAACATATGCAGCCCTGGGCATGTTCATTAGTCTATGCCAAGAAATTTGGGAGACCTGAGCAACTGATTGGAAGAAATTAGTGTTTGTTCTAATCCCAAAAAAGGTAATCCAAAATAATGTGGAAATTATAGAACGTGTCATTAATATATCTAAAAACAAAAAATCTAAAAAAGGTGTCTATTTGCGTTTTGTTGACTGCTAAGAGAACAAGTTCATCCTGAAGAGGGTGAAGATAGGCTGCTTCTTGGAGAAATGGATTCTGAAGCCTTTTCTGACATACTTTGGACATGTTGCAAAGCAGGATCAGTCCTTGGAGAGGGACGTCATGCTTGGGAGGGTGGAGGGACAGCGCAAGAGAGGAAGATCTCTATGAGATGGATTGATTCAGTGACTGGAGTAATAGGGGTAAGTGCCTCAGAGGCATAGGATAAAGCAGGGTTTAGGGTTGTTGTACATAGGGTCACTATGGGTCGCAGGTGACTCCATGGCACATAACAACAACAATAACATCTGTGTTTTACTGACTAGGCAAAGGCATTTAACTGTGTGGATCACAACAAATCATATCTACTATCGAAAAGAATGGGAATCCCAAAAAAAGACCTATGCAAAGAAATCTACAGAGCTTTTCTGCAAGATACAATAAAAGACCTAAAGAAATGGGAAAATATGCCCTGTTCATGGATAGGAAGACTCAATATTGTGAAAATGACAATCCTAACAAAAGTAATCTACATGTTCAATGCAATCCAAATCCAAGTACCAAATTCATTTTTCAGGGAGATTGAAAGGGAAATTATCAAATTTATTTGGAGAGACAAGAGACCCCAAATAAGCAAAACACTTCTGAGAAACAAAAATGAGGTTTGAGGCATAGCAGTCCCTGGCCTCAAAACCTACTACATAACAGTAGTAACCAAAATAGCATGGTACTGGTACAATGACAGGCATATCTACTAATGGAACAGAATTGAGAACCCAGAAATAGACCTAGCTATCTATGGTCAACTGATACTCAACAAGGAAATCAAAGCTATCAACTGGAGAAATGATAACTTCTTCAACAAATGGTGCTGGCAAAACTGGACTTCTGCCTGCAGAAAGCGGAAACAGGATCCACATCCCACACCATACACAAAAATCAACTCAAGGTGGATCAGAAACCTGACAGTAAAGCCCCAAACCATTACATTCATAAGAGACAAACTTGTATCAAGCTTTGAAGCACTAGTCCAAGGTATAAAGAAACTGCCAAATAAAACCAGAAATGCACAATCTGAAGAAGATAAAATTGATGCATGGGACCTTCTAAAGACTAAATCCACGTGTGCATCAAAAACTTATTTCCAAGAAGGTGAAAAGAAAACCTACTGACTGGGATCAAACATTTGGTAATACCATCTCAGACAAGACTCTTATAATGAAAGTTTACAGAATACTTTTGGGCCTCTACAAGAAAAAGACTGATAATCCAGTTACAAAGTGGGAATAAAACATATAAAGAATTTTTCATAGAGGTAGATATTTGAATGTCAAACAGATACCTGAAGAAATGCACCAAATCACTGGCAATAAGAGAGATGCAAATCAAAACCACGATGAGGTACCCTGTCACTCTAGTAACAGTGACAAAGTTTAACAGGGCAGCAAGTAATAAATGTTGGAGAGGATATGATGAGAAAGGAACTCTTATACATTGTTGGGATTGCAAAATGGTACAACCATACTGGCAGGCAGTTTGGCGCTTCCTCAAAAAACTGAACATAGAAATGCCATATGACCCTGCTATTCCACTACTTGGGATATACCCTGAGAATATGAGGCACAAATGGAGATTTGTATACCAATGTTCATAGCAGCATTATTCACCATCGCAAGAACATGGAAACAGCCCAAATATCCAACCACAAATGAATGGATTCCTTAGAAGCAAGGATAGTGAAACTTCATCTCACATACTTTAGGCATGTTATTAAAAGGGTCTCCTCCCTGGAAAAAGATATCATGCTTGGAAAGGTGGAGGGTCAGCGAAAGAGACGGAGACCCTCAGCCAGATGGACTTATATAGTGATTGTAGCAATGGGCTCATATATAACAGAGATAATGAAGATGGCACAAGACAGAGCAGGGTACTGATCTGCGGTTAGTAGGGTCCCTATGAGTCGCAGTGAACTGGACAGCACCATTAAACAACATCACCAATATCATATGCAAGTAAAATCTTGCTGAAGGTTATTTTTAAATGGTTAGAAAGGTACACAGACAGGGAACATCCAGAAATTCAGGCTGGATTCAGAAGAGACTGTGTGGCCCAAGGGATATAATTGCTGATATCAGATGCACCTGGAGTGAAAGTAGAGTACCAGGAAGATGTTTACTTGTGTTTTCTTAACTCTGCAAAGGCATTTGATTGTGTGGATCATAACAAATTACAGATAACATTAAGAAGAATGGGAACCCCAGATACAAACCTTATACCTAGACCAAGAGGTTGTTGCTCAAACAGAGCAAAGGAACACTATATGGTTTAGAATCAAGAAAGGTATGTTTCAAGGCTGTATCCTTTCTCCATGCCTTTTCAATCTGTATGCTGAGCAGATCCTTAGAGAAGCTGGACTATATGAAGAAGAAGAAGGTGGCATCTTGATTTGAAGATGACTCATCATTCTTTGTTATGCAGATGACACACCTTGCTTTCAGAAAATGAAGAAAACTTGAATCACTTTCTAAAGATCAAAGATTATAGCCTTCAATATGGATTACACCTCAACATTAAGAAAACAAAAATCCTTACTAGTGAACCAATGGGCAACATTATGATGGAGAAAAGACTGAAGATGTTAATGATGTCATCTTGCTTGGATCTATAATAGCCAAAAAACCACTAGATGTGTTGCACAGGGAAAATGTGCTGTTGATGACCTCTCCAGAGTGCTAGAGAGTATGATGAGATACATAATATGTGTTATGTTACTAAGTTTCTGAAATGTGGTGTATATTTAAACTTTCCCCCTATTTCTATCTTAATCAGTCATTTTTTCAAGAGCTGCTTGACTGACTCATAGCAGACTGATTGTATAGCATACTAAAGTCTGGCTCTTCATTTATCCATGGATTCATTTAGAACCTTAATTTCATTTTTAACTTTTTACTTATAGATAGCTCAAGTATCCTGTAATTAAGATCTTTGTTGCTGTTGGAAAATTTGAGAGGACTGGTTGCTTAGTGGGAAAGGAGTGGTGCTGCCAACCTTCAGATAGGGAGTTTGAATCCACCACCTGCTCCACGGGAGAAGGATGGGTGATCTCCTCCAGTGTGATTAAACTGCTTCTGAAAACCTGCTGGAGGATCCACCATGAGTTGGTTTTGACTTGACGGCATACAACAATTGTTGTTGTTTTTTTCTTGTCATATTGCATTGGTCATGTTGTTGTTATTGTTATGTGCCCTTGAGTCATCTACAACTATAATCACCCTATGAACAATAGCTCTGAACCCTGCCCTTTCCTGAGCCAATCCCACAGTCTCTTCCTCCATTACCACAATCACTGTGTCAATCCATCTCATCCAGGGTTTTTCTCTCCTGTCTGACTATCCACCCTTCCAAGCCTGATGTCCTTTTTCAAGGACTCATCCCTCCTGGCAACATATCCAAAGTATGTTAGACAAACTTTCAAAATCCTTGCCTCCAAGAAGCAAGCTTATTTTTTTTGTTACTTTATTATTTATTATTATTATTAATTTCAATGAACATCTACAGAGATTTTGGAATTCCATTCATTCATTGTTGCACTTTTCTCCCCACCCACTCACCCCTACTCCCACCCCCAGTTTGCTCCTCTCCTTGAAAAGCAAAAGAAAAACTCCTTCATTGATACACAATCCCCCATCCCGCACATTCTGACTCCCACCCCAAATATAATCCACTCTGCAATTCTCATTCCGGATTCTTATGATAATCATAATGCCCTAAAATATATTAATTTTAAACTATTCTCTCCCTCATCGGCTTCAATGCAGTAAACATAATTGAAGCAAGCTAATTTTACCCTCTGTTTGTTTTACCCCCTGTTTGTTTTACCCTCTGTTTGTTAGATCTGTTTGTTCTCTTAGCAGTCCACGGTATGTTCAATAATCTTCTCCAGTATCACAACTCAAAGGCATCAATTCTTCTTCTGTCATCCCTAGTCACTTTCCAGCTCTATAATGCAGAGCAAGTAATTGTGACAACCATGGCCTGGATCAAGAGCACCTTAGTCTCTATAATAACATCATTGTTCTTCAGCACTCTGAAAAGGTCCCTGACAGCAGACTTTCCCAAAGCAACTCATCTTTTGATTTCCTGACTGCTGGTGCCAAGAGAGAGGATTATAGATCCAAGCAAGCTGAACTTGTTAACAATCTCAGTCTCTTGTCCATCTATCATGATTCTGCCAACTGGCCTGGTGGTGAGAATCCTTTTTTTGATGATGAGATGTAGTCCATACTGAAGGATGCAGTCCCTGATCTTCTGCAGCAAATGCTTCAGGTCCTCAGTTTCAACAAGCAAGGTTGTGTCATCTGCATAATGCAGGTTGTTGATGATTCTTCTTCCAATCTTGACACCACATCCCTCCTCATAAAGCTCAGCCTCCTGATTGATCTGTTCTGCATACAGATTGAGAAGGTTTGGAGACAGAATGCATCCCTGACACACTTCTTCCTTTCTCTGTTGGGATGGCTACTTCCTGATTAACGTATAGGTTTCTCATGAGCACAATCAAGTGTTGTGGGATTCCCATACTTCTAATGTTACCACAATTTGTTGTGATCCACACAGTATTGGGAGGCATTCTAGTCTTGTTAATAGTAAACAAAATGCTTCTAAATTTTCTCTTTGAATATGAGATTCCTTATTTTGAACTGACTTAATTGACTTTATTTCAAAAACTCACTGCTAGGTCGTGGCGGGGTGACTCTAGTGTAGGTCTTTACAAGATGATCAGTGAATTCCCGGTAGGGGGACTTGGTGAACACAGCCTCTTACCAGAGGTCTAGGGTCATGTAGTTGTAGGTCTTGGAAAAGGCATCAAAGATGACCTTGCTGAAGTTGCCCAGGGTAACTGTGCAGCCCCTGGCGTTGTGTATTGTCAAGTCAGAACCGACCCATAGCTGACCCTCCAGCAGATTTTCAGAGGCAGTTAATCACACTGGAGGAAATTGTCCATCCTTCTCCCACGGAGCATAGGGTGGCCTCAAACCTCGTGCTTTCAGGATTGTAGCACAGCTTCTTGCTGCTAGGCCACCAGAGTTCCCCTCTGGCTGAGGTGTAGCAGTCATCAATTCCAGGCATCAGCCACAGCTTCTTGGGCACTCAGTGCCAGTCAATTCCAGTGTGCAGGGATCAGGTCCACCACCACAGAGCTCCAGTGCCCAGTCACCTTGCAGGGAATGGTGTGAGGCTTGGCAATCTTGTTCCCCAAGTAGCCACACTACATAGGGAAAATGGAGAGCTTGGTCAGTACAATGGCCCCACGGATGGCAGGAGCTATCTCCTGGGAGCATTCAACACCAAAGCCAACATGGCCATTATAGTCTCCAATGGCAACAAATACCTTGAACCTGGTCTGCTGGCCGGCACGTGTCTGTTTCTGCACAGGCACGGTTTTTAAGACCTCATCCTTGAGGGAAATCCCCAGGAGGATATCAGTGATCTCACACCCCTTGACGAGCAGTGAGGAGAGATAGATCTCCAAGGATTTGATCTTTATCTCTTGGACCACACGGCCCACCTTGGTAATGGGGAGCCACTCCTTGTCTTCAGTTTTGCCTCCTCAAACTCCATGGCCTCTCCCATAGCTGCGATGCCAACCCTGCAGACCGAAGCCAAAGCTTCTGCGGAAACCACTGCAGGGTCTCCCAGTGTACCAGCATCATCCTCCATTTGGTGTTTTCTCAGAGAAGAAGGAATAAGAGATATTTTGATAGCTATAATCTTACGTTTTTCTAAGAATTTTAACAGTCTTAAATAGGTGTACACATGATTCAAAGTTATTTCACTATTAGTCTACACTATTGAACAGACTATCTATTACCCGTTGCTATTGAGTTGAATCTGACTCATACATAGTGCACCTAAAGGACAGGGTAGAAGTGGCACTTAGGGTTTTAAAATCTGTAAATTTTACAGGAGCGAACACTCATCTTTTCCCCTGCAATGACCGCCGACCCTACAGTTAGCAGACAAATGCTTAACCACTGTGTCACCAGGGCTTCTCTTGAATTAAGTAGAACACAATTACTTTCTTGCCTTTAGCATGTTTTTTCTCCTTTACTCTGTTAATGTGATGAATTACACCATCCCATTTGCCTGATACTCAAATACCCTTGTTTTCCTGAAGTAAATCCTACCTGATCATGAAGTTTATTTTGAAATATACTCTGGGATTAATAGCCTCCCTAGGATTCTCACATCCATGTTTATAAGCTTGTAAGACATGATTTATTATTTTATTTTCTTGTGATGCCCTTCATGAATTTTAGAATCAAGATTAGTCCAACCTCACAAAATAAAGAAAGGTGGATGGCAGGGCTGTATCCTTCCCCCATATTGATTCAATCTGTATGCAGAACAAATCATTCTGGAGGCTAGACTTTATGAAGAAGAGTGTGGAGTTGGGATTGGAGGAAGACTCATCAACAGCCTGTATTATGCAGATGACACAACTTTGCTGGCCAAAGTGAAGAGGACTTGAAAGGCTTGCTGCAGAAGATAAAAAACTACATCTTTCAATATAGACTGCCTCTCAACATCAAGAAGACAAAAATCCCCAGCACTGGGCTAACAGGCAATATCATCATAGAGGTAAGATTGAAGTTGCCAACAGTTTCATCTTGCTTAGATCCACACGTATCCTTGATATTAGCAATCAAGAAATCAAAAGATGCATTGCATTGGGTAAATCAGCTATCAAGGACCTCTTTAAGGTGTTAAGGAGTAATGATGTCAATTTGAAGACCAAGGTACATCTGATTCAAGCCATGGTGTTTTTCAATTACTTGCCATGCATCTGAAAGTAAGGCAATGACTAAGGTTGGCTGGAGAAGAATCAATGCCTTGGAGTCCTAGTGTTGGGGAAGGGTACTGAATAACCCATAGACTGTCAAAAGCACAAGCAGGACTTGAAATGCTTGCTGCAGGAGATCAAAGACTTCATGCTTTGGTAGGTATTATTTTTAATATCTCAACATCAAGAAGACAAAAATCCTCACCACCAGGCCAATTAATAGCAGCATCATAGATGAAAAAAAGATTGAATTGGTCAGTGATTTAATCTTATCAGGATCCGCAATCAACACCCTAGACACCAGCAGTCAAGATATCAAAGGATATGTTGCAGTCAGAAAGTCTGATGCTCCTTGGAGGCAAGGATGGCGAAGCTTCCTCTCACACCCTTAGGGCATGCTGTTAGGAGAGCTATTCCTTGGAAAGGGACATCATGCTTGGAAATGTGGAAGGTCAGCAAAAGAGAGGAAGACTTTCAATGCGATGGGTTGACACAGTGATGGCAGCAATGGGCTCAGGTATGTCAGAGATGAGGAGGAAGGCACAGGAAAGGGCAGGGTTCAGAGCTGTTTTTATAGGGTCACCATGGATGGTACTCGGCTCAACGACACCTGACAAGAGGTGATTTCTTTGAGCTCTTATCAGGTTAGCTCATACTGAGTGGCACTGCCAAACCGAAGTCACTTGTCACCAGTAGTCCAAATCCACTAATGGCTCCTCAGGAAAAAGATAGTCTCCTCTCACTGCGTTGACAGCCTCCAAACCTGACGGACCATCACTAGGTATCAGAACAGCCTCAATGGCAGTATGTCTGAATTTTAAAGTTCATTTCTCTAATTTATTTAAAACTATACTTCTTTTTCCTTAGCAATCACTCACTTCCTTCTGAGCTCCACAGCACCGTCCCCAATCAGCCATGCTGATATCACATAGAAATGATTTTACTTTGGGGGAATATTTTACATTTTAAAATGTTTCTTTCTTGTGATTTGAATGAACACTGACAAACCACATTGTTTTATCATTCAACCATTCACACATATATTTAGAACATTGACTATAAGAAATACTATGATTATTTAATTATTAAAAAAATGTGGGGTTACCAAGGTTGGCAAAGACCTTAAATTTTTATTTATGGCACCTAATTTGCCCGTTCCTGGTCCCCACCCCAATAGCTCACAGTGACTGGAACTGTTCTTTCATAAAGACAACAGGTTTCCAAGGCTGTCATCTGCATGAGAGGAAACTGCTGGATCTCTCCCCTGAGGAGTTCGAACTTCTGACTTTCCAGTTAGGAGTCCAACACTTAACCCACCAGGTCTTCTCCACCAGATACCTTGATGACTTTATAGTATTGCTTTAAGCTCAATCAGAGCTTAAAGAAAAAAACAATTGCATATCATGAACACAGATTTCAGGAGCTCTTAAAAACCAAAAATTAGTTGTTATTGGTGGGTGTATTTTTTATTGTGATCACAAAGCCACAGACATATATCTTACAGGGTACGTTATTGAATTGTATTAACTGGAAGACTCCCAAAGTCTTACAGTGTTCACACAGCTAAGCAACTACTGGGTGAAAATTCAGTAAAAGAAGTTGATAGCTCTGCCCCTTTCCAATGATAAAGGAACTTGTCAAGCTGAAGACACGGCTGCACATTATTCACCAAAGCCCAAGGGGTAAAGCAACCCAGCTGTGCATCAACACAGAGACAGCTAAACAGCATGTGGTCCATTCCTACAGTGGAATAGTATCCATCCAGAAAGAGGAATGCAGTCAGACATTGGCTGCAGCAAGATAAACCTTGAAACACTACAGTGGGCGGGGAAAAGTCAGACACCAAAGGACCAGAGCTGTGTAGTCCTTAAAAAACAAGAGGACACAGCAGGCCCATCACTGTGGAGTCAGTTCTAATACATAGTGGCCCTTCATTGGATTTCCAAGTCTGTAAATCTTTACAGGAGGACACTGTCCACATTCCTCCTGAGGAGCAGCTGGTGGGTTTGAACTGTCGACATTTCACTAGCAGCCCTTACACCTTACACACTATGTCACTAGGGTTCTTTTTTGATCCCACTTATATGAAATCTCTAAAATAGGCAAATGTACAAAGAGCTTATTACCAGGGGTTGGGGAGTGGGGAGAGAATGGGAGCTGTTGCTGATGCGAATCTAAGTTCCTGATTGAGATGACATAAAACTTTTAAAAAGATAGGGGTGGCAATGTTTACTGCACCATTATCTGTAATAGCAAACAGAGGGAAACAACCCAAGTGTTTAACACACAAATGGCTAAAGAAACTAAATAATCATTCACACAATAGAGTATCATGCATCACTAAAAAGCAATCAGGGAACTCTGGTGTCCTAGTAGGTAGTTGTGCTCCCAGCCCAAAGGCAGACAGTGCAAATCCATCAATGGGTCGCAGGACAATCTTCTCCCGTGTGATCTATAGCTCTGAAAAATGGCTACAGAGTCAGCCTAGCAAGCATTTAGTATTAGCATATTCTTTCATGTCAACAATTCTTAACAGATAACAAGAATCCCTGGGACATGGTACTTGGCTATGTGTTGTCCTGCTAAGCGAAAGGGTGCTTAGAATCTACCGGTGACTATGAGTTAGAACTAATCACTAATGTTGCTGAGCATATCTTTATACGCTTTTTACCACTTAAACATCTTTCTTCGAAAAATTACAGAAAGTATACCTAATAACATGTGCCCTGGTGACGCAGTGGGGAAGCAAGAAGCTGCTAGCCAAAAGCTTCTCCCATTGATGTAAAATCAAAACCTGTTCATAGCTGACCCTCCAGGGGTTTCCACAAAGTGCTAAATCACACAGTAGGAGATTGAACATCTTTCTTCCAAGGAATTGCTGGTGTCTTCAACACTGGAGAGAAGCCCCTCCTTTGGGTTAACAGCACAACTTCCTATAGACTGTGCCACCAGAGCCCCCTTATAATGGTTAAAGATGTGTATATATATATGTGTGTGTGTGTGTGTGTGTGTGTGTGTGTGTGTGTATGTACACACACATACATCAATATGTTATATATTATACATACATTAATATATCTACATATATATACACATTAATATATCTACATATACACACATATACATATATAATGGTATAAATATATATACACACATATACAGATGTTGTTGAGTGTGCAAATTATCATACAATATCACTCATATCACACACAAGTAAAATCCTACTGATGATTATACAGAAACTACTTGAACAGTACATTGACAGAGAATTACCAGAAATACAAAGCTGGGTTTAGAAGAGGCTGTGGTATTAAGAGACAATATTGCCAATGTCGGATGGATCTTGGCAAAAAAGCAACAAGTATGAGAGGGATATCTATCTGTGTTTCACTGACAATGCAATGGCATTTGACTGTATGGATCACAACAAATTGTGGCTAATCTTGAGGAAAATGGGAAATCCAGAACACTTGATTGTGCTTATGTGAAACCTCTATTTGGACCAGGAAGCAGTGTTCAGAACAGAGCAAAGAAACACTACATGGTTCAAAATCAGAAAAGGGGTGTGTTAGGGATGCATCTTATCTCCATACCTTTTCCATCTATATGTAGAACAGATCATCCAGGAGGCTAGACTCTGTGAGGAGAAAAGAGGCATCAGGATTGGAGGAAGACTCATCAATAGCCCATGTTATGCAGATAACACAATCTTGCTTGCTGAAACTGAGGAAGACCTGAAGTGCTTGCTACAGAAGGTCAAGAATTATAGTCTTCCATCTGGATTGAAACTCAACAATCAAGAAGACAAAGATTCTCATCAATTCTGTCATCATTATTCATTGCCCAGCTTTCAAATGCATAGCAAGTAACTGAAAACTCTATAGCCTGAATCAGGAGCACCTTAGTCTTTAAACTGATAATATTGCTCCTCAGTAATTTAGAGAGGTCCCTGACTGCCTCAGAAACCAATGAAAAGCTCCATGAGTTATAATTAACTCAATAGCAATGGGTTTTTTGTTTGGATAAATGTACAAATCAATAATATTAGTCATATTAATAACATTTATAATCATCACCACTGTCCATTTTTACATTTTCCTGCCATCTTAACAAACTCAGTGTACCCTAAGCAGTGACTTCCTTCTCTATCATCCTCCTCACCCCTGGTCAACGCTAATTAACTCTGGTCTCTACATATTTGCTTATTCTAGATTTTTCATCTGGATGGGATAGAACAATGTGAGTTTTTTAGTGGCTGATTAATTTTTTACATCCTGTGTGAAGAGATGGAAGGCACACAGGAGGCTTTGTGCTGCTCCAGGGAGTCACAGCTGGCTAGAGGACAACCATCTATACAAACGTTTGCGCTAGGGAGGCTTTTTTTCATAGAGCATCACTTTTACTTGAAAGAAAATCTATAGTTATTTAAACTTGGATATTTGGCAGAAATTATCTTGGGAATGAACAAAGTAAGCCTGCCATTTCAAGACAAATAATCGGTAGTATTTGCTGCCAATGATAAAATCCCAGCTTTCAGGTATGAATTTGAACTTTGGATAACTTCTATCAGCCACCACGGACTTGGCAGCTTCCCAATAAAGACTTCTCTGTTGAACTGAGTATTGATAGTAATGAACATGTCAACATTTAGAAGAGCTACATAGTTAGTGAACCAATACTTTCCAGATGATCATGAATGTGGGAAGACCCATTTAGTGTGCAAAACACACCAACAGACTTTAATGTAACAGGGTATGAAAATTACAGTGAGTTAATTTCAGATAAAAAGCAAAACACACACACACAAACACAATTAGCAAATCAATTCTGATACTAAGCCATCCTAAAAGCCAGAGTCTGTAAGACAAGAGTAGAATTGTCTCTATATGGTTCCTAAGGCCGTAAATCATTGTGCAAGCAGACCATCTCATCTATCTTTGGTGGTTTCAACTGCCAATCGTTTCATGAGATTGTCCCAAAGTTGTTGTTGTTGATGATTGCCTTTGAGTTAGGCATGACTCTATGAACAAAAGGCCTGTTAGCCCCTCTACAACTATCGACATTTCTCAAAGTTCACAGTTTCTGGAGGCATGTTATTTAGGAAGTGGATGCCACTCCTGTTTCCAAAATTGTACCATTAGAGATCCCTTTATTTCCAATAGATGATAATTAACCTTTAAAAGATTACCTCTTGTCCAGTTTTGGGGTAGTATCAAAGTAAAATGAAGATAAGTATCTGAATACTAACACACAAACGACCATCAAATCAACTTTGACTCCGCATGGAATGTGTCTGTAGGGTTCCCACTGGCAGGTAATCAGGCCTCTCTTCCGAGACACCTCAGGGTGGACTTGAACTCTCTGCCTTTCAGTTAGCAGCTGATCATTTGCCATTTCCACCACTGGGGACTCAATTAACTGAAAGGGCTGTGGAAACATGCATCTCTTTTACAACTGTATATTCTCATTAACTGGGTTTTATTTGTAAACAGTATTTTTTTTATAAAAACATGTTGATTATGTTAAAATATAATGTTTTCATTATTTTTCCTTTTAAACGAATGAAGTGATTTTAAATTCTCAGATTTCACTCATCACACAGTATCAAGAGGTATCACACATATTACAAAAGCCTTTTGGGGTCTGCAGTAATTTTTAAGTGTGTACATAGGGGTTCTGAAACTCAAGGGTTGGCAAGACATGGGCATAAACCACTCAAGACTCCTTTCCTAGCAAGACGTGGTCCCTCCATCCCTGAAGCACCTGGCTTGTGGAGGAGGACATATGCTCTAAGGGCCTTCCCAAGGGCTGTTCCATTAATTTAAAGAGGTAGCCACAATGTTCCTATTACTCCAGTCAAAAAAAGAATAAGGAACAGCACAAGTTGTCCACAGAGGCAAGTCTCCTGAAACAGCGTCTATAGCCCCTTCAGAAAAGCAGCAGCCTGAGTCCCGTCATGTCATCCTGGTGCTGGTACTTCTAGAGCAAGCTGATCTCAAGCTGGGTTACCTGTTGGAATTACCTGGGGAGCTAAAAAAGAAATATGTGCAGCCTGGGGCCCACCTCCAGAGCTTCCAATGATACAGTTGGTCTGGGATACATCCTGGGCCTCAGGAGCTTTAAAATGTCTCCAAGCGATGCTTGCACAGCTGGGTCTAGGACTCCAGAAGCACAGCAGTGTTGGAAGAGCAGCTTTCTCCCCCATGCGTCCACTCCAAGGGGCTTCTGGACCATCCTGGAGGAGCCAAACAAACAGGCTTCTCTCTCTTTACAGAACTATACACTCTATGTGGGTCAGAAAGAAACCCACATAAAGCCGAGCTTGGTTAGTGCCCTCTAGTTCCAGAGGCTTTGACTGTTTCGCTGGGTTTGCACATTCTGAGAATTCAGGCTGGAGAATGGCGCCAAAAGCTGATCAGGAGGAGGAGAGCACAGGAGAAAGGCCAGATGGCTTCAGGTGTGGCGGGAAAGTGGGCAGTAGGACTGCTGATCCTGTGAGGAGAAACAACCCAGACTACAAAATAAGCTGGACAAGGTGGACTGAGACCAAGTAACATGGACAGCCCAGTGGTCGCTAGACTCCCAATGGCGTCAAAGAGCCACCCTCCCTTTGCTCCAGAGACGGAAACTTTCCACTCAGGACAGCATATTTGGAGACTGTGTGGTGTGGTCATCCCAAGCCAAAACAAGAGCACCCATGTCCATAGAGACCTTGACCCACAGCCTTAACCTCAAGAATGAGCCTCATACTCAGAGTCTACACAGCACAGGAGTGCAGCCAGGTGTCATGGAGTCTTTGTGGGACACACTCCCCCCCCCAAACCAAACCAAGCATTTCTGATGTTGCATCATTTCTGATGCTTAGGTATTCTACATACTCTGAGGGTCACACTATTGTGACCCACAGGGCTATCAACTGGCTGATGTTCTGAAGTAAATTATCCTTCTTCTTAGTCTAGAATGTCTGAGGAAGCTCATTGAGTATCATAGCAACACACAGTCTCCAAAGACGGACGAGCAGTGGTTGCAAGGTAAATGCATTGTTATGTACCACTGTGTCAGAACCGACTCATAGCTGACCTTCCAGCGGGTTTTCAAAGACTGTAAATTGCATGGGAAGAGCTGCCCATCTTTCTCCTGTGGAGCAAAACATCATGACAAATGGGGGGAAAAAATTGACGTGGCCAAGGATTTCACTCTACTTGTATCCACAATCAGTGACTGTAGTAGAATCAATAAAGAAATAAAAGGAAATACTATAATCAACAGATCTGCTGCAAAAAGCTTTTAAAAAGTTCTAAAAAGCAAGGATATCTGTTTAAAGACTAAGGTATGCCTGACTCGAGCCAAGGGATATTCATACACACGTTGAAATTGAATAATGATTAAGGAAGACTGAAGAATAATTTTAGTGTCAGAAAAGATTAAGAATATGCCACAAATTGCAAAAGAACAACACAACGCACTTGTCTTCAAAGACGTGCAGCCAGAATGTTCCTTAGAAACAAGGATGGTGAGACTTCGTATCAGACACTTTGGGTTCGTTATCAGGAGGGACCAGTCCCTGGGTAAAGACCTGGGATTAAGCTCTGATTTCTCAGCACAAACCATGCAGGCAAGAAGGCATATATAAACCCATGAAAGAAAAAAGAACGCCAATCAAGAATCTTGTACCTCGTAAAACTGTCCATCAAATATGAAGGTGAGCTTAGGACATTTACAGAGAAACAGAAACAAAGGAAGTTCGTGAAAATTAGACCAACTCTAAAAGAAATTCTAAAAGGGATTTCTTAGGACTGAGAGCCAACAATGACAAATAATAAACCAAAATCAACATGTTGGATGGCATCATTCAAAAACTGAGCATGACATAGAAATCAAAAGGTATATAAAATATGGGTTTTGTTATATGGCATCAAGTCGCCTGTGACTAAGAGCTACCCTATGTACAATAGCTCTGAATCCTGCCCTATCCTACCCTGCCAATCTCATTGTCTCAGATCCAACTCATCCAGGGTCTTCCTCTCCTGTGTTGTCCCTCCACCCTTCCAAGTATAATGTCCCTCTCCAAGGACTGATCCCTCTTGGCAACATACTCAAAGTATGTGAGATGGAGCTTCAAAATCCTTGCCTCTAAGGAGCAGCTTGGTTTCACCTTCTCCAGTGCAGACCTAATTTGTTCTCTTGGTGGTCTATGATATGCTCAATACTCATCTCCAGCACCACAACTCAAAGGCATTGATCCTTCATCTATTATCCTTAGTCATTGTCCAGATCTATGATGCATAGCAAGTAATTACAAAGACCATGGCCTGGATCAGGCACACCTTAGTCTTCAGACTGACATTATTACTCTTCAGTACATCCTTTGATTTCCTGACTACTGCGGCCAGGAGTGTTGACTGTGGAACCAAGCAAACTGAAATTGTTAACAAACTCTTCTCTGTCTATCATGATATGACACTAAAAATTAGGAAGTCATCCTAACTTCTGGGAACATCTGCTTGTTCCTTTTTTTTAAGTCTATGGTGTCTTTGGTATTCTTTTGCTAAAGCCATAGTTCAGGGTAGTCAGTTCTTTGTTTTCCCTTATTCCTTGTTCACCTTTCACATGCATGCATCCTTTGCAACATATTTGGCCCATGGTGATATATTTCTTGATTTGATGATTGTCACTTCTAGGATCCAAGTTGGATTAAATACTTGGCAACTTCAGTCTTTCTCATTTTGTTATGATGTTGTTTATCGCTCCAGTTGTGAGTTTTTTTCTTTGTTGTTGTTACGTATCATCAATTTGCCTGCAACTCATAGCAACCCTATGTACAATAACTCTGAAGCCTGTCCTGTCCTGAGCCAGTTTCACTGATTTCGATACACCTACCTCCATTGCCCCAGTTATTGTATCAATCCATCTCATCCGGGATCTTCCTCTCCTGCACTGTCCCTCCACCCTTCCGAGCATGATGCCCTTCTCCAAGGATTGGTCCCTCCTTGCCACATGCCCAAAGTATGTGAGACGGACCTTCAAAATCCTAGCCTCCTAGGAGAAACTTGGTTTAAACCTCTCCAAGACAGACCTATTTGTTTTCTTGGCAGTCCATACTATGTTTAAGACACTTCTCCAGCACCACAGCTCAAAGGTATCAGTTCTTCATCTATCATCCTTAGTCATTATCCAGCTCTCTGATGCATAGCAAGTAATTATGAAGACCAAGAACTGGATCAGGCATACCTTCATTTCTAGACTGACATCGTTGCTTCTCAGTACTCTGCACAGCTTTTGATTTCCTGGCTGCTGGTGCCAAAAACGTTGATTGTGGAGCTGAGCAAGATGTAACTGTTAACAACCTCAATCTCTTCTCCATCAATCTTGGTGCTGCCAGTTGGCCCAGTGGTGAGAATCTTCTTCTTTCTTTTTTTTTAAATTTAGTTTGTTTATTTTTCATTTCAATGAACATCTACAGAGATTTTGGAATTCCATTCATTCATTGTTGCACCCTTCTCCCCGCACCAACCCCTCCCCCCTCCCCCCCGAATCTTTTTCTTAATGTTGAACTTGAATTCATATTGAAGACCACAGTCCTTGACCTTCTGCAGTAAGCGCTTCAGATCCTCCGTTTCAGCAAGCAAGGTTGTGCCATCTGCATAACGTACATTGTTGATGAGTCTGCCTCCAATCCTGATGCCACATTGCTCTTCATAAAGCCCAGCCTCCTGGATGATCTGTTCTGCATATAGATTGAAAAGTTATAGAGACAGGATGTATCCCTGACACACTGTCTTCCTAATTTTGAACCATGCAGTGTTTCCCTGCTCTGTTCTGAGGACTGCTTCCTGGTCCAAACATAGGTTTCACATAAGCACAATCAAGTGTTCTGGGATTCCCATTCTCCTCAAGGTTAACCTCAATTTGTTATGATCTTCACAGATTGCTTTCTTTATGAAGTCTAATTTATAACATAGGTTATGGTCTTTGAACTTCATCAGTGAACGCTTCAAGTCTCTGTTTTCATCACACAAAGAGACTCACAAAATGACATAACCAGCCACCATGCATGTTATTGAAGATTTGTATGATGCTGTAATGTTGACTAGAATTCATCAGAGCTTTCAGACTGAAATGGACTAGGAAAAAATACTTGTGGTTAGACTTCTGAGAATCAGTAAATGAATATTCTGTAGGTCATCATAATCTGATCTGAATCATGGAAATAGGGCAGGACTGCATAACACAGATTGTTGATGAGTCTGCCGCCAATCCTGATGTCACACTTCTCCTCATAGAGCCAAGCCTCCCATCTGTTCTGTATATAGATTGAAAAGATATGGAGATAGGACACATCCTTGATGCACACCATTCCCAATTTTGAACCATGCAGTGCTTCTTTGCTCTGTTCTGGAGACTGCCTCGTGATCCAAGTATAGGTTTCATAGCAGCACCACGACCAAGTGTTCTGGGATTCTCATTCTTCTCAGAGTCAGCCACAGTTTGTTGTGATCCACACAGTCAAATGCCTTTTCATAGTCAATGAAACACAAGATATACCTCTGGTACTCTCTGCTTTCAGTCAAGATCCATCAGACATTAGCTATAATATCCCTAATGCCATGGCCTCTTCTAAATCCAGCCTGCACTTCAGGCAGTTCTCTGCTGATGAGCTGTTCCAGTCATTTTTGGACAATCTTCAGCAGAATCTTTCTTGTATGTGATATCAATGATACAAAGTAACATCCCTGTTGTTATTGGTCGGTCAAGTCCAGTATGACTCGGCACCTGTCCTTTCTTGAGCTATCCTCATCATCTCCAACATACCATTGCTACATTCACTGTATAAATCCATCTGGTTTGAATTTTTCTCTCTTTCACTGACTCTTCACCTCTCCAAGCATGATGTCCCTTTCAGAGGAATGTTGTTGTTACGTGCCATTGAGTCACTGAGACTCATAACAGCCTTATGTATAATAACTCTGAGGCCTGCCCTGCCCTGAGCCAGTCTTACTGATTCCAACACACCAAGTCCCGTTGCCCCAATTACTGTATCAATCCATCTCATCCAGAGTCTCCTCTCCCACGCTATCCCTTCACCCTTCCAAGCATTATGTCTTTCTCCACAGATTGGTCCCTTCTGGCCAAACGACCAAAATATGTGAGGCAGAGCTTCAAATCCTAAAAACATGCCCGAAGTATACAAGATGAAGCTTGACCGTCCTTGCCTCCAAGGAGCACTCTGGCTGAACCTTCTGTTTGTTCTTTAAACAGTCCATGGGATAATCAGTACTCTTCTCCAGTACAATAAACCAAAGGCATCAATTCTTCTTCTGTCATCCTGATTCACTGTCCAGCTCTTAGATCCTAGCAAGTGACTGAAAAGATCATGACCTGGAGCGGGTGCACTTTAATCTCCAAACTAACATCATTGCTCCTCAGTAATTTGGAGACAGCGAACTTTCCTATTGTAATATATCTCCTGATTGGTTGTGGATCCAAATAAGATTAAATCACTGACAATTTCAATCTTTTTTACATTTATCATGATGTTGCCTAGTAATCCAGTGGTGAGGACTTTTGTCTTCCTGATGTTGAGATGTAATTCATATTAAAGACCCTATGTAGTCTTTGATCTTCTATAATAAGAGCTTCAAGTCCTTCTCACTTTCAGCAAACAAGGTTGTGTCATCTGTATAATACAGGTTGTTAGTGAGTTTTCCTCTAATCCTGATGCCACATTCTTCTCCACAAAGCCAGCTTCTTAAATTATTTACACAGTATATGGATTGAATAGGTAAGGAGAAAGAATACAGATTCTTACATACACTTTTCTTCATTTTTAACCAATGTGCTCTTTCTCTGTTCAGACAACAGCTTCTTAGTCGAGGCATAGGTTTTAGATGAGGACAGTTAAATGTTCTGAGATTCCCATTCTTTTCAATGTCCGCCATAGTGTGTTATGATAAACAATATCTATAGGTTCCAAGAGTTCAGACTTGATTTCTTTGGTGTCACCATTCAGCTCAGTATATTGCATGCCTCTATTCATATGAAATTCTAGGAAGAGCAAAACCAGTCCACAAAAGTCAGATCAGTAGTTTCCTGTGATCAAGGTTAAGGGGTGACTTTCTTCAAAGGGGCATGAGGGAATTTTCTGAGTTCTGGAAATTGTTGTATTTCATAATGGTAATTCCATTACTATGTAATCCTTAACAAAACTTATCCAACTTAAAATGAGTTTGTGTTATTTTATGTGGAGTCCTAGGTGGTACAAATAATTGACTCGCTCACTGTCCAGGTAAAAAGTTAAAGATTTTGAGTCCCTTTGGAGGTGTTTTGGGCAAGGAAAGGTTTCCTTTCTTAAAGAAAATCAGCTATAAAAAAAACCTTATGGGTACTTTCCTACTCTGATACATATGGACTCTCCATTATTTAACTTGATGGGAACAGATATTTATTTACTGTATAAAGGCAGTCGTCAGAACAGAGCAAGGAGACACTGCATAGTTCAAAACTGGGAAGGGTGTATGCCAGAGATGTGTCCTGTCTCCATACCTTTTCAATCTATTCGCAGAACAGATCATCTGAGAGGCTGGGCTCTATGAGGAGAAATGTGGCATCAGGATTGAAGGGAGACTCATCAACAACCTGCAATATGCAAATGATATAACCCTGCTTATTGAAACCGAGGAGGACCTGAAGCATTTGCTGCAGAAGGTCAAGGACTGTAAGTCTTCAATATGGAGTGAAGCTCAACATCAAGAGAACAAAGATTCTCACCACTGGGCCAAATGGGAGATTGAGATTGATAACAGTTTTAGTTTGCTTGGCTCCATAATCAACACTCTTAATACCAGCAGCCAGGAAATCAAGAGATGAATTGCATTGGGAAAGTCAGCTGTCAAGGACCTCTCCAGAGCAATAATGAGCAATGATGTCTGTCTGGAGACTAAGGTGTACCTGATCCAGGCCATACTCTTTGCAATTGCTTGCTATGCATCAGAGAGCTGGACAATGACTAAGGATTATAGAAAGAGAATTGATGCCTTTGAGCTGTGGTGCTGGAGAAGAATATTGAATATACCATGGACTGCTAGGAGAACAAACAGGTTTGTCCTGGAGAAGGTGAAACCAGGCTGTTCCTTGAAGGCAAAGATTCTGAAGCTTCATGTGACATACTTTGGGCATGTTGCAAAGAGGGACCAGTCCTTGGAGAGGGACAGGAACAGTGCAAGAGAGGAAGACCCTCAATGAGATGGATCGATTCAGTGACAGGCGCAATGGGGGTAGGTGTGTCAGAGACAATAAGGTTGCCACAGGATAGAGAAGGGTTTAGGACTCTTGTACATAGGGTCTGTATTAGTCCCAAGCAACATGATGGCACATAACAACAACAACATATAAATTATACTTTATTGAAGTTAGTTTTAAAAGAATAAAAGGGTGTGTAGACCTGGGAGATCAACCTTGGAAATGTCTATACAAGCTAGTCTAAAAAGGGCCCCAGAACTCTGAATTTTAAGCAACACAGCCTGTATGGTTGGGTCAGATGCTCCTGGGAGTTCAGTGGTCCAAAGTTCCCTGGAAGTCATACCAAACGCAGCCACATCCTGTTCCTGGGGATTCTAATGATATCTGAGCACCCAGTGGTGAGCAGGGAGTGCTCTGGAGAGCAGTCCTTTCCACTGTGACCAGGCTGTTGATAGAGGCATGCACATCACCAAATCCAATACAAGGCAGACATAGGTGACAAGGCCTGGCAGATATAGAATCAGAGGAAGATGAATTCTAATGCCAGGGATTACTGAAAGCTCTCTGGAGTGTTTGACCAAGGCGGGAGGTGGATTTTGATGAGCAGAAGCTTCAACATTGAAGATTCTTCCTGCTGATGCCCCTTAGCTTGGTCTAGATCCTCACAATCCAAGTTAAGTCCATTCCGGATGGTCTCTCTCCAAGTATTCTAATCTTACCTTGGTATTTAATCCAGGCCACATGTTGTTCCAGGCTTGCCCAGTCCCTTTTCCACATTCTTCATTGACAAAGCCCCAACAGTAATGCTTTGCCTCCAGTTAGGCACAGTGAGGAAGACTCTCCTGTGAGCAACCAGTTTGATGGTCGCTTTCTTTTGGCCATGCCTCCCATTTCAGGTCCCACTCAGAGCCCCAGCCTGGCTGGCATGTCTCAAGGACTCAATATCTTTGACATGACAGCATGAACACATAGACTGTCTTACCTCTGATTCTCCATAAAGCTCCATAACCTCTTTCTAAATGAGCCCTGTCCTGCATAGTAGAGAGAGTGCCATGAATGGTTAAGCATTGTCCTATGACCTGGCTCCGATATGCACCTCCATTCCCCAGCCCTGCTCTTCCTAGGCTTCCATTTATCCACTCCCAGCATTAAGCATAGACCAAGGCTGCCGGAGTGACCATGGACCAGAACAAGGCCAACCTGAAGCCTCATAGACCCCAATCCCAGAACAACTCCTTGGACTTGGTTTCATGTGTCTTGTATAAAGAAGGCAATTTGGTATCCATTAGCCTTTCTCCATCTCCTAACAAACTGGTAAGTCCATCCCCTACCCCACTCCTTCATGGAGTGAGGTACAGCTCATGTCCGAGGGAGCTGGGTCTTGTGTGCTGCAGGTATACCTCCCTGCTTCCTGTTCCACCCTTTGCCTGTATCCACCCTTATAGAGTGAGCGGAGTTCCCATTGGCCAAGGGAGCAAGTAAGTCTATGAGTGGTCCCAAGTTAGAAGTGGCCTCTAAGATCTGGTTCCAGTTAACAAGGGCAAAATCCCTGGGGAACAAATGGAGTGATCCTAGAAACAGCAATCTTAGGAACAGGAGGAAACCTCAGCTTTTCAAGGGCCTTGAACTCTACACATTTGTCAAAGACCTGGACTCAGAACAATCTAGATGAGCACTCTAAACTTGAATGCCTAATGAGGAGCAGCCATGGAGAGAGGCATGTCCTCCTCTCTTCCAGAAGAGTATCTTAGACAACAAGCAAATGGGAAGATAAATGGGACCCAACCAAGTGCCCAAGATTCTCCTCAGATTGTGATGGTTATTCTGGCAGCTGGGACCAAATGATGGGGTCAGCTAGGATCTGAAGTTCATCACTATCAACCTTACTCTCTGGGAAACATTCTGATCCTTACAGAAAGGTTTCCAGTAACTGCAGCAACCCTGGTCTGAGAATTCAAACTCCTTCTGAGTCAATTAACTTCTCTGAGTCTTCTCTGATCACAGGATTCCAGCAGAGGGTAAGGGTAAAGGTGGTGAAATCCAGACTGTTAACCAAATACTGGGAGTTGAGCCATGATATATACACTGAAGAGTCATTATCTGACATCAGACTAAAGTGTTCTAACATTTCTTGGTTGACTTGACTCCTGACACCCAGACAACAATGTTATTACCTTTGCTGTGGTTTCTCTTTGGCCACGGGGAACTCTCACTTGCATGTCCTGCATCTCCATTTGGGCATCATCTTCAGTTTTATGTCCTAAGGAGTCCCTTGACTACTCCATATCCTCCATAGAAAATCATTGTCATCAAGGTGTTTCCAAGCCATGACAACTCTATGATTACAGAGTAAAACTGAGCTCTAATGACTCTTACGGCTGTGATCTTCCTGGGAGCTGATTTCTAGTTCTTTCTTCTGCAGTGCCTCCTCAGCCCTTGGCTAAGACTCAAGTACAAACCATTTGCTCTACCCAGCAACCTGTGGCTCTTCCATAGCTTCTGACAGATGGTTAACTCACAGCAGAGTTCCAATCTTCTTCCCTCACCTCCCAATTCTTATAGACTCAGGTCTTATTAACTTCTTATCAATGTATTAACATCATCAGGTCCTAGGGCATGGCCTTACCTATTAAGCCACATTTCCAAGCATTTACATAATTCCTAACCCCATTATTATGTGCTGTTGAGAGACTACAACTCTTAGCGACCCTAGGAACAATAACTCTGAGCCTCGACCTATCCTGAGCCAATCGAATCCTCTCTGACATGCTTACACCCATTTACTGTGCCAGTCCATCTCATTCAAGGTCTTCCTCTCCTGTGCTGACCCTCCACCCTTCCAAAAAGTATGTCCTTCTCGATGGACTGGTTCTTTCAGGCAAAGTATGTCCAAAGTATGTGAGGTGGAGCTTCAATCCTTGCCTCCAAAGAGCAATCTGGCTTCACCATCTCCAGGATAGACTTGCTTGTTCTCTTGGCAGTTCTTGCATAAACCCACTATCCCTAGAAAAATACACACACACACACACACACACACACACACACACACACACTCTCTAGTTGCCATTGGGTCACTTTTAATTCACAGCAACTCCCATCTGCCTGAGTAAACCTTGCTTTATAGGACTTTCAAGACGATCAGCTGAGCTTTCTTCTGAAGTGTCTGTAGGTATACTCAAACAAGAAACCTATCAGGCAGGAGCTGAGCATATGAACCATGTGCACCCTCCAAGGACCTTCCGAACTAATGTTGCAATTATGCACTGTCAAGTACATTTCCATTTATAATGACCCTGTATGGAAGAGGCTGTTTAATCCTTGCTGCACCTCACCCACACACCCTGAGAGCATCCATGAGTCCCCCGTCCATTCACATTCCTCATTATTCCCATTCCTGCTTAGGGGAGCTCTGGTGGCAGAGTTCTTAGAGAGCTGTGCTGCTAAACCCAGAGGCCACTCCTCTCTGGTGGTTCAAATCTACCAGCAGCTCCATAGGAGAAAGATAGACATTCTCCTCCAATGTGGTTTGAAGCCTCTGAGTGGACTCTTAACTCTGCAGCAATAAGAGAGAGAGACTTAAAAGGCACATACCAATTCAGGTCGGTGCACCCAACTAAATGTCAGTTCACTTTTTTCTTAAGTGTACATGGTACATTCTCTGAAACTAATCATATACTAGGACACAAAGTAAGCCTCAACAAATTAAAAAAAAAACATGGAAATAATACAAAGTATCTTCTCAGACCACAATGCCATAAAAACTTGACATTAAACACAAGGAAGATAAAGCTTATAAAACCACTCATGTGGAAGTTAAATCACCCGGTTAGAACATGATTGTTGTTGTTGTTATGTGCCGTTGAATCACCTGCAACTCATAGTGACCTTATGTACAACAGCTCTAAATCCTACTCTATCCTGTGCCAATCTCACTCTCTCTGACCCATCCCCATTACTCTAGTCACTAAATCAATCCATTTCTTTGAGAGTCTTCCTCTTTTGCACTGTCCCTCCACCCTCCCAAGCATGATGGTCCTCTCCAAGGACTGGTCCCTCTTTGCAACTTAGAGTCCTTGCCTCCAAGGAGCAGCCTTGTTTCACCATCTCAAGGATTAACCTATTTATTCTCTTAGCAGTCCGTGGTGTGTTCAATACTCTTCTCCAACACCACAGTTCAAAGGCATCAATTTTCCCTCTATCATCCCTAGTCATTGTCCAGCTCTCTGACGCATAGCAAGTGATTGCAAATACCATGGCATATTTCAGCACACTTTAGTCTCCAGCTGACATGGTAACTCTTTAGTATGTTAGAGAGGTCTCTGACAGCAGACTTTTCCAATGCAATATGTCTTAATTTCCTGGTGGTTGGTGCCAAGAGTGTTGATTGTGGAGTTAAGTAAACTAAAGCTGTTAAGAATCTCAATCTCTTCGCCATCTATCATGATGCTGTCAGTCACCCCAGTGGTGAGAATCTTTGTTTTCTTGATGTTGAGCTTTAATCCATATTGAAGGCTGCAGTCTTTAACCTACTACAGCATGCACTTCAAGTCTGCTTCAGTTTTAGCAAGTAGGGTTGTGTCATCTGTATAACACAGGTTGCTGATGAGTCTACCTCCAATCCTGATGCCACATTTCTCCTCATAGAGCCCAGCCTCCCAGATAATCTGTTCTGCATATACATTTAAAAAGTATGGAGATATGACACATCCCTGGAGTACACCTTTCCCAGTTTTGAACCATGTAGCATTTCCTTGCTGTGTTCTGATGACTGCCTTCTGGTCCAAGTATTAGGTTTTGCATAAGCACAATCAAGTGTTCTGGAATCCCTATTCTTCTCAGAGTTAGCCATAGTTTGGGTGATAGAAAAAATAAAGACTGAAATTTAAAAATTAAAAAATTTCTTGAAACAAATGAAAATGAAAATATGACATACCAAAAACTATGGTTTACAGCTAAAGCAGTCCTCAGGGGATAGTTCATGGCAACAGGCACACACACACACACAAAGGATGAAAGAAGTAAAATCATTGATCTAACTCAACACCTACATCAAGTAGGAAAAGAACAACCACCTAACTCCACAGCTTATAGAAGGAAGAAATTATAAAGACAAGAGCTGAAATCAATGAGATAGAAAACAGAAAAACAAGTGAAACTATCAACAAGACCAGGAGCAGTGTTTAAAGGGCCAATAATATTGACACCACTGGCAAACTTAACAAAAGAAAAAAAAAAGATAAGACACAAATAACTTGATTAATTAATGATAGAGAAGACATCACAACAGAACCAGGTGAAATTTAATCTATAAAATTGGAATATTATGAAAAACTGTTATGCATCAGAGAGTTGGACAATGACTAGGGAGGACAGAAGGAGAGTTGATGCCTTTGAGCTGTGGTGCTGGAGAAGAGTACTGAATGCACCATAGACTGCCAGGAAAACAAACAGATTCATCTTGGAGAGGATTAAACCAAGCTACTCCTTGGAGGCAAGGATTCTGGGGCTTTGTCTGACATACTTTGGACATGTTGCCAAGAGGGACGGGTCCTTGACATCATGCTTGGGAGGGTGGAGGGACAGCGCAGGAGGGGAAGACCCTCTATGAGATGGATTGATTCGGTGACTGGGATAATCGGGATGGGTGTGTCAGAGGCGGTGCGGTTGGTGCAGGATAGAGCAGGGTTTAGGACTGTTGTGCATAGGGTCACTATGAGTCGCAAATGACTCGATGGCACATAACAACAACAACAACAACATACTCCAATAAATTTGAAAACTTAGGGGAAATGGACAAATTCCTTGAAACTCATGCCCTACCTACACTGATGCAGAAAGCTTGAATAGACCTGTCACAAAAGAAGAAATTGAGAAGGTCATAAAAAGACTCCCCTACAAGAAACGTCCTAGACCAGATGGCTTCACAGCTGAATTCTATGAAACATTCAGAGAAGATCTATCATCAATTCCACTTCAATTATTTCAAAAAATAGAAAAAGAAGGAACACTCCCGGAGTCACTTTATGAAACAAGAATAACCCTAACCAAAATCAAGCAAGACATTATGAAAAAAAGTAAACTATGAACCAATCCTGGCCAATAGAATCCAAGAGCATATCAAAAAAAGAATTAATCATGACCAAATGGGATTCACAGCAGATATGCAAGGATGGTACAACATAAGAAAAATAATCAACATAATTCATAACATTAACAAAGCAAATAAAAGAAATCACATGATCCTAGCAATTGATGCAAAAATGCCTTTGACAAAATCCAGTACCCTTTCTTGATCAAAGCACTCGGAAAAATAGGAATAGAAGGGAATTTCCTCAACATAGTGAAAAGCATACATGGAAAACCAAGCTAATATCATTTTCAATGGAGAAAGACTAAAAGCATTCTCCTTGTGAACAGGGACCAGACAAGGATTCCTGCTGTCACCATTTCTATTCAATATCATATTGGAAATATTAGCTAGGGCAATAAGGCAAGAGAAAGAAATAAAGAGGTATCCACTTGGGCAAAGAGATGGTAAAACTGTGACTATATGCCAATGATATATAGTGTACACAGAAAAGCCTAAGAATTCAACAACAACAACAATCTGTTAAAGCTAGTAGACCAATTTAGTAGAGTGGCAGGATATATGATCAATATACCCAAGTCTGTGGGATTCCTCTACAGTAACAAAACACAGAGAAGGAAAATAAGAAAGCAATACCATTTACAATACAAATGAGATACTTAGGGGGGAAAAACCTAAGAAGAGACACAAAAGACCTTTATAAAGAAAACCACAAAACAGTTCTGCAAGAAACAATAAAAGGCCTAAGTAAATTGGAGCATGTGCCTTGTTCATGAATAGCGTGACTCAATATATTGAAAATGGCAATCTACATGTTTAATACAATCCTAATACAGATACCAAACTCATTTTTCAAGAAGATAAAAAAGGCAATTCTCAAGTTTATTTGGAGAGGAAAGAGATCCTAAAAAAGCAAGACACTTCTGAAAAGCAAGAACAAAGTGGAAGGCATAGCACACGCTCATTTCAAAACCTACTACTTAGCTGTAAAAACTAAAACAGCATGGTACTGGTACAATGACAGGCACATATACCAATGAAGTAGATTTGAGAACCCAGAAATTAATCTATCTATGATCAACTGATATTTGACAAGGAAACAAAATCTATCAAATGGGGGGAATGACAAACTCTTCAACAAATGGTGCTGGCAAAACTGGACTACAGCCTAAAGAAAGCTGAAGCAGGATCCATATCTCTCACCATACACAAAAATCAACTCAAGATGGACCAGACACATAAAGCCCAAAACATAAACATCATAGAAGACAAATTGGGAGCAAGCTTAGAAGGCCTCACTTATGTTATAAAGGAGCTTTCAAATATAGCCAGAAATACACAACCAGGAGAGGATAAAATTGATGAATGGAATTTTCTAAAGATTAAATCCTTGTGTGCATCAAAAACTTCTTTCAATAGGGTGAAAAGAAAACCAATTGACTGGGGAAAAGTACTTGACAATACCATCTCAGACAAGGCTCTCATAAAAAAAGTATATAGAATCCTACAGGGATTCCACAAGAAAAAGAATGATAACCCAATTACAAATTGGCAAGAGACATGGAAAGATTTTCAACAGAGGAAGACAGAAAGATAGCCAACAGACACATGAAGAAATTATCAAAATCACTGACCAAAAAAATGCAAATGAAAATAAAAAATCAAAATGCTGGAGAAGATTTGGAAAGATTGGAATTCTCATACACTGTTGGTGGGATTTTAAAACGGTACAACAACTCTGGAAGGAAGTTTGAGGTTTCCTAAAAAAAGCTGAACATAGAAGTTTCAAATGACCCAACTATTCCATTCCTTGAAATATACCTTAAATAAATGAGAACTGAAATACAGATTTGTACACCAATGTTCATAACAGCATTATTCATAATCACAAGGACATGGAAACAGTTCAAATGTCCAATCATAATCAAATAGACTGAAAAATTGAGGTACATTCACAAGATGGAATACCACACAGCACTCAGAAGCAATAATTCTGAAAATTACTACATAACTTGGGATAGGCTGGAGGGCATTATGCTCAGTGAACTAACTCAGTCTTATAAGGATAAATACTGCATAGGACAATTTTTGTAAAAACAGAAGGATAATTAGTAAAACATGTATGGAGATCCAAGGGGGAAGGGGTGGCAACAGAGGGTTGAGGGTGGGCAGGGGAGGAATCTAGGGTCACACAATGTGATGGAGAACGGGAGGGGATAAAGGAAATGGGAAAGATACAGCAGGGATCTGGAAAGACAAGGTAATAATGAAGGGCATGGTTTAATGGTAATTGATTTTATAAAACATAACGAATGAGAATGATTGTATGAAACACAATGTGAAGAAAGGATAGCGTGAAACACAATGTATATGAAGTTTGTACACAAACCAATATAAAATTTAAAAGTTGTTGTTGTTGTTAAGCGTTGTCAAGTTGTAGATGACTCATAGGGACCCTATGAACGAAAGGCCTGAGCACTGTTCATCAAGTTTCTGGAGGCAAGCCATCTCAGAAGTGGATGCCACTCCTGCTTTCAAGCTTGTTTTAACCGGGAAGCTCCACCAAACACAGTCCATCCTGGGTAACCATTATCGCATTTGGAACATCAGTGTCACAGTGTTTAGCATCGCAGCAACCACGAGTTACCTCTGTACAGCAATGCACAGACCAGTGCTATACCACTCAGAAGAATGTTTGACAAAAAACAATTTAAACCAGGCCTGAAGGCCGCAGATTAAAAGCACCCACCTTGGGCTTGATAGTATAATTTTCTGTCCACTAGACCAATGTACCTCTCTCTATGCTGTCATCATTATTGTTGTTAAGTGATGTCGAGTCATAGATTAATTTAAAAATAAAGAAATAAAATATAAAGTATTTTTAAAAAGAAAAAAATTTAAAAGGGGAAAAATAAATATCACACACACACACCTGTCTGGTAAAGACCTAACATGATCTTTTCAGTCAAGTGGGGAAGGGAAAGGGAAGGGACTAGAGAACTAGGAGCCAGTTGTTAGTAACTTGTGCCTCACTCAGGCTGCTGAGTGGGAAAGGTTCCAGGTCTGGAGCCATCCGCCCGGCATCGACTCCCAGCTCGGATACTCCCCAGCCATGGGATCAAGGGATCTACTTAACCACACTGGGCCTCAGTTTCCTTTTCTGGCAAAACAGGACTCATTTGTCATGAATAATTTACACATCATCAGGTTGCTATGACTACACAACATGTTGCTAAACAGAATGCTCAGCACATCGTGCTCAGTTCACTGACTGAGGGTCTAGAACGTACCAGTGACAGGGAGATGACAGGGAACAAAACGGGCATATTCATTCATTGGACAAATACTGACTGAGGGATTGCATGGTCACGCACTGCGAGGGAGTAGGGCCTAGGTGTCCCTGTCCTCACAATGCTCACAGTCTGGTGAAGATGGAAATAGACATTAAACAAATAAATGGATTAAAACAGACAAACTGTGGGCAAGCTAGGAAGGGAAGCAACAAGGGGACATGATCGAGTCTGATGGAAGCAGAAACGATGTTTTCTTTTGCTAGGAAGGCCAGCAGAGGCAGTACTTCAAGTACCATCTGTAAAGAGATGGATGAGAGGAGGCGAGAGAGGCCAGTAGGATCCAGAAACCACTGGAGGGCTGTGAGCATAAGAAAGTCCCACTGTATGTATTTCTATAAAGGAGTTAAAGGAGCTTTGATGATGCAGTGCATCCGAAGTTGTACTACTAACCAAAGGTCAGCAGTTTGAATCTACCAGTTTCTCCATGGGAGAAAGTTGGGCAATCTCATCCCATAGAAGTGTATGACCTGAGCAATCCAATGGAGAATCACCAAGACTCAGATGTGACAGTGATGGTATTTGGGGTTTGATGGAGATACTGAATCCCTGGGTGATACAAATGATTTGTATTCAGCTCTGGTAGCCTAGTGGTAAGAAGTTGCACTGCCAACCTGAAGGTACACAGTTCAAATCCACCAATTGCTTCACACATGAAAGACGGGCCATCAACTTCCATGTAATTTACCTATTGGAGGGTCAGCTATGAGTCTGTTCCAACTCAGCAGTACATAACAAGATGACCAGGGAGCTCCAGTAGTCCATTTGAAGTTTCACTGCGAACTCAAAGATGGCGTCCGTCTGCTGGTTCCAATCCACTAGCAGCTCAGTGGGAGAAAAATAGGCAATCACCTCTTGTGCGGTCTACAGACCTGGAGAACTCTCTGTAAGGTCAGACATAAGTTGGTCCCAACTCAGTGACAATTAGGATTTGTTATTGTTGTTAAGTGCCATCAAGTTGTAGACGACACATAGCGACCCTATGAACAAAAGTCCTAAACACTTGTGTGACTTTCATAGGTTCATAGGGTTTCCAGGGGCAAGCTATTACAGAAGTGGATGCCACTCCTGCTTCCAAGCTTGTTTTAATTGGGGAGCTCCACCAAACACTGTCCACCATGGATAACCATTATCGCATTTGACACATCCATGTCACATTGTTCAGCATCACAGCCACTATGAGTTATTTCTGATGATTTAACCAAAAACAATTAAAAATAGGTCCTACCAAATTTAAGAACCAGAGCAAGGTTCAAACTCCATGAGCTCCATCATTCCAAATTCCTCCATAGTCATCCTTTCTCATTGGCTCTCACCACACACAAATGCCCATCTTTTTAGACAAATTAAGAAGGAGCACTGGCAGTGTAGTGCAAAACATGATGGACTATTAATTTAAAGGTCAAGAGTTCAAAACCACCAGCTGCTCCAGGAGAGAAAGACTTTTGTAAAAATTTGAGAGTCTCAGAAACTGGGTCAGAATGAACTTACCAGCAGCAGTGAGGTACTAACCTAAAGTCTAGCAGTTCCAACTCACCCAGGAGTGTCATTGCAGAAAGGCCTGGCAACTTGCTTCTATCATGATTATAGTAAAGAAAACCCTAGGAGGAGGTTCCGCTCTGGAATGTATGGAGAATATAGAATCGACTCAGCAGCAATGAGGTTGGGTTTTTATTATTGGGGACATCACAAGCCCCTGTTAGCTGAAGAGACGGTAAGTCCAGGTCACTAGGACAAGATAGAGGTGGCACTGGAATCAGGTCCCTGAAGACCTAGTTCAATCCACCTGCCATTCACTGTCTGCTGACACTCACCCAGATGCAGGAACACCACAGCTAACACCTTGCTAGCACCAAAGGCCCTTCACCTGCTCCTGGGGCAGTGACGTTGGTATCAAACGCACAACACACCCAAGACTCCACCATGTGCAGCTGGGTGTTGAGCAAAGCTGTTTTTTCTCAATGGTTTATGCAAACCGACTGGTTCCCTGGGCCCCTTCCCACTACTGCCTTCATCCCCCCCCACCACCACCAGGGCTGACCCCCAAGCCAATGACCACAGCTAAATGTGTTCCTCCGCAGGACAATGAGTTCAACACACACCCACATAGATGTGTCCTGGGCCCAGAATGGAAAAGGCCAAGGTGCCAGAGGTGACAAATCCACTGAGAATCTAACCTAGATCGCACCTCAGTGACACCCTCCCCGAAATAGGCAGAGGGGGTCAGGAACACCCAAGCAAACAGCTGGCCCACAAAACCTCCACTGTGCCATGGCTTTCCCCACCTTTCTATTTTTATCAGGAGAGTGAGAGGGGGTTGCCAGGCGGGGCCACGCTGCTGTTTATGTCTGAAATGTGAAAAGATGCACAGTGTGCTGGCGAGAAGGCGTTGCAGTTGAAGGAATTTCGGAGGAGAATTTCAAACCCGATGGGGTGAATAGGTGCTTTGTACACTGGCTTTTGACTCTGGAAACGCAGAGTCTCTGACCAAGGGATGCAGTGGGGCCGGAGTTGGGAATTACACACATGTGACATCTAGACAGGGAGTGCGACCAGTCACCAGGCACAGGGCAACTGACATCAGACTCCGATGCTTGGGAGGGGGCCTTAACGCCCTCTGATTTAATCTCTACTTCTTTCTTTCCCATTTAATTCAACAAATCAACCAATACATTTATCTCCCAATTAAGCCTAATAAAAGGGGGCTTCTCTTGCCCCTTTGTTCTTGCCTGATTAACTCCACTCAAGCCTAACCATTCTCTACCCTCCCTCTCATCCACCTCCTCCAGACTGAAAAGCTTCAACGTGCCTTTGTCCCTCACAGTAATATAGGTGCTAGTTAAGACTTGTCATTATTATTGCCATCAAGTTGGAAGCAACTCACAGCTGACCCTCCAGTGGTTTTCACAGGCTGTCAGTCACATGGAAAGAGATTGCCCAGCTTTCTCCCAAGGAGCCACGGGTAGATTCAAACCACCAGAGAGGAGCCACCTTTAACTTAGCAACCACTGCTCCTTACTCCCTACTCCGCCACACTTTCCTTGTTGTCATTAGTTGTTGTCTCCAGCTCATGAGAACCTGGAAACAGCAAACAGGACAAAGCATCTCTGGATCATCTTGCTGTGCTCACGCCCACTGTGTGCTCTGGGTGTCTTCCCAGATGGAAAGGAGCCCTGTGGTGCAATGCTTGGGCCCCTGACTATGAACCAAAGCAGCTGCAGTTCCCTTCCACAGCAGAAAGAAATGACCGCTTGCTTCTGTGAAAATCACGGCCAATAGGAGACCCTTGTGGATGATTCACCTCTGTCCTACAGGGTCACCATGGGTTGGAACCAAATTGATGGCAATGAATCCAACATACCAGGCTCTTCTTCCAGCATCATCAGGATAACGCTCTGCTGTTATCCATGGGGTTTTCACTGTAGGTTGCCAGGCCTTTCTTCCTAGTCTATCTCAGTTCAGAAGTGCCAGTGAAAACTGTCTACCAGGAAAATGTTCCTGCTGGCATTGGAAACATGGGGGGCAAAGCTTTCAGCTTGCAGAAACATGTAAACCACCACAGTGGGAAATACTGACAGGCGAGAGGTGAAGCCCTCAAGTCACTCTAATTTGTCAGCCTCCTGTTTCTGAATTAAATTTCAAGTGTCCCTACAATATATTTCCACCATTTCTCTGACATACCTGTAACTTGGGGTCTGATCAAGGTTTTACTCATTAGAAGCCCTTGAACTGTGGAAACAAGCAAGAAAAGGCAATAATAAAGTGACCCCTACTCTGGTGGGTGAAATTCGCCGGGTCTCCCCCCCTCCTTCACTCTTCTAAAGTCAAAGTGGCTCTCACACAGCTCTGAAAGGTCTAACCCAAACCACACACAGCCCTCCCTATGTCCTCAGGAAAATGGAATGGTTTGGGAGGAAACGAGATTTCTGACTTGGTCTGGGATCTAAGGAGGATCAGCTCCCTGGTTTTCTGGTGAGAACAATCTAGAATTAGCATAGCTACGTATCTCGTCTCTCATTTCTCTGAACCTGGGCATGTGTCAAAAATCACCAGCCCTGTTTATGCACATAGTGGGACAAACAATAGTTTTATAACATCATTAAGTACAAAGTCATAACAGCCACAAGATGCAGCTGTCCTGCAATGAAGTCTGAGTCTCACTGTATCCGCTGTAGGGACTCTGGCTGTGCAACTAATATCTCAAGGGGCTGGAATCCATCAGTGAAGCCACAGGAGAAAGACGACCATCTCCTCCCACGTGGTTTACAGACTCAGGAAATTGATAGAAGTACAGCAATGAGTTTTGAGTTGTATCTGATACAAGTTGATTTTAAAAAAACAAAACAATCCCGTTGTGGAGTCCATTTTTTTAAAACTAGATGATAAATGAGGAGTTTGCTTTGTTGGTTGGTTTTTTTTCTCTCTCACATACACACACTTTATTTTTATTTTATATTGGTTTACATATAAAACTTGTGTATACTGTGTATCTTTCATGTCCATTTCTTACACATTCCTATACTCCCACTGCATTTCAAAAAGACACCCAAATACATTATGTTTTACAAAATTAATCACCAGTGATCTATGCCCATTACCACCTTGTCCTTTCAGGTCCCCACTGAATCCTTGACAACTCCCTCACTGCCTCCTTCACCCACCAAACTCTGTCATCCAGTGATTTCCTCCCCTCCCCACTCTGCTCTCCTGCCTCGCTCCCCTTCCCCTTTTGGACCCACAAACACATCTCACTAGATATCTTTCCATCTCTACAACAGTGACCTTATGTAGTATTTGTCCTTATGAAACTGAGTTAATTCACTCAGTCTAATGCTCTCTAGATATTATTTAGAGATATTATATAGAGTATTATAAAATCATTGTTCCTTAGTGCTGCATAGTACTCCATTGTGTGAATGTACCATAATTACTCAATCCATTTGTTTGCTGATGGACCTTCGGACTATTTATATTTTCTTGCTATTGTGAATAATAGTATGGTCATACGTGTATAAATCTCTGTTTGTGTCTCAGTTCTATTTTCCTCAGAAAATATTCCATATTTTCAGTTAATAGATTCGAACCACAGGGCTTTGAGTTGGCAACACAAGTCGTTACAATTAAGCCACCAGAGCTCCTTCCACAAAGATGTGAGCCCAAATAATCTTATGACCCTATGTGCTCTACTACATAGAGTTTCTTTGAGTCTGGGCAAAAAGCTTAACAGCACACAGCAGCAACAATCACATAAAATCCAGATATCTGGTGTCTCAAGGAAAACTACCACTGTAACAAGTTCCAACAAATGAACCAAGACCAAACCAAACCTACTACCACAGGGTTGACACTGACTTACAGTGAACCTGCAGGGCAGAGCAAAACTGCCCCAAGGGGATTCCAGAGTTGTACAATCTTACAGAAACAGTCTCAACTTTCTCTGGCAGAAGTGGCTAACAGGTTTGATCTGCCAACGTTTTGGTTATTAGCTGGATTCTTTAATCATCGGGTCACCAGGAAACAGTGTTCCAACTGTCTAGGCATAGACTCACACAATTATGTTGTTGTTGTTGTTGTTCAATGCTGTTGAGTCATAGGCAACTCATAGCAACCCTATGAACAAAAGACCTGAACACTTATATAACTCATCATTTCTCCAGCTTCATAGAGTTTCTGGAGGCAAGCTATTTCAGAAGTGGATGCCACTCCTGCTTCCAAGCTTGTTTTAATCGGGGAGCTCCACCAAACACTGTCCACCATGGGTAACCATTATTGCATTTGACACATCAGTGTCACAGTGTTCAGCATCACAGCCACCATGAGTTATCTCTGTACAGCAAGTTGACAGACCAGGGCTATACAACCTAAAAGAATGTTTTGCCAAAAACAATTATAACCAGGCCTGAGGGCCGCGGATTAAAGTCATCCATCCTTTGGTTTAGTAGCATCACTTTCTGTCCACTAGGCCAACTAAGTTCGCTCATTGTTGTTGTTGTTGTTGTTTTAAGTGCCGTCGAGTTGTAGGTGACTCATAGTGACCCTATGAAAGAAAGACGTGGACACTTGTGTGACTTTCATCCTTTCTCCAGGTTCATAGGGAGGCAAAGCCACGCCTGATTTCAAGCATTGTTTTCATCAGGGAGCTCCACCAGACACTGCACACAATTATAGTAGCTGGTAATCCCAAATCCTTGGATCAGGCATCAGACAGGAAATCTCTCATAACTCACAAGGCAACAGGGTCTGTTGTTGTTGTTGTTGTTGTTGTTGTCATGTGCCATCAAATCGCCCACAACTCACAGTGACCCTGCACAATAGCAGAGGAACCCAAATTCTGCAGGTCAGGCCACAGCCTGCTGGGTTTCAGGGTTAAAGAGCCAGCAAATGCAAATTCTGCAAGTCAGGGAGAAAGGTGCTGACTGATGTCCCATGGAGCTGAGGATGATGTGGTGTATATAGAACCAAATGCAGTAGAGAGCAGAAGCTTCTTCAGAATACCCACATGTATCTGATGCTGGTCACGCCCCCTTGGAAAGGTCTTTCTCACTGACTGCCTCAGATCACAGCTCACCTCAGATCACAAAAGACAGAGCATGCAAACAGCCCAAATGTCCAACTACAAACGAATGGATTGAGAAATTATGGTACATTCACACAATGGAATATTATGCAGCTCGCAGGAGCAATAACTTCGTAAATTATTACCTAACTTGGGAGGGACTGGAAAGCATTATGCTGAGAGAACTAACTCAGTCCCACAAGGATAAATATTGTATAACACTGTTATTGTAGAATGAGTATAAGGATCCAGGAGGGGTGGAAGAGGCTGGAAGCAGAGGATGTGGATGTGCAGGGAGGGGAGGGATTAATCATTGGGCTGTACAATTTGATGTGGGGGGGGGTGTGAAGGGAATTGAAAGAATTTGTTCTAATTTGTATTTGAATTTTATAAATAAACTAGTAGGGGGGAAAATTTAAAAAAGAAAGTAAAAAAAAAAAAATCTTCCAAACTACTGAGAATCATGGCCTAGTCACGTTAGCCCTTAAACCTCAAACATCACACATACTCTGTTTTAAGAAAAAAGTGTGAAAAATTATAAAAAACTACCAACACCAAACAGCAATAGCAGCCACAACTAAAATCTTGATTTAATTCTTTTTTCATTGCTCTAACAGGAGCTATCGTGGCCTAGTGGTAAGGAGCTGCACTGTCAACCCAAAGGTACTCAGTACAAATTCACCATCTGCTCGGCGGGAGAAAGGTGAGCAGTTTTCTCCTGTGCGACTACTGCCTCTGAAAACCCACCAGAGGACCAGCTAGGCCATAGTGACCCTACACACAAAAGCTCTGATCCCTGCCCTCTCCTGAGCCAGTCTCTCACGTCCTAGTAGATCACTTTTTTTATTATTATCACTTTTAATGAAAATTTACAGACACTTTGGATTTCCATTCATTGTTGCACTTTTCTCCCTGCCCACCCATCCCCCCAAGTTCACTCTTTTCAAAAGTAAAAGAAAAATTTTTTTCATTGTTATACAGTCTCTCCCTCCAAGTCCACTCCACTATGCAGCCTTCGTTCTAGCAGGTAATTTTTAAGCTTTGGAATTGATGTTTCTACATCTTTCACTTCTAGTGAGTATTTCTCTTTCCTTTCTTTCATTGCCTTCAAGTCATTGCTGACTGTCCAGTGGGTTTTCAGAGGCTGTAAATCACATAGGAGGGGATATCCCATCTTCCTCTTTCTCCTAGCAAGTATTATCAGGAATTCTATTATGGGGAGCATGGCTCACAGGTTATGTAGGCTGTGGAGAGTTTCACTGGTAACCCAAAGGCCAAGCTTCTCTGGAGGTTCCAATCCACCACCCATTCCTCAGGAGAAAGACAGGCAATACTCTCTTGGGAATTCTTGTGGAATTCAGAGCCTTAGAAATCCAGTGATAGGTCAACTATTATTTGGTTCTCACTCAAAAGCAATGAGCTTTGAGTTTATTTGTGAGATACCTCTATCATAGTGTATAACAGAGTTGGAAAAGGCAAAACCCATCTCCGAATCATCCAATGAATCATCCAATGTTTGTCACTGAAAGAAAAGAAAAAATATTAAGCCCAATGTGAGAAGGTGAGGTAAAACCCAATCCAAATTCCATTGCCATCATTCAGTTCTGGCCCACAGCAAGGCTATAGTTCTGAGGACAACTGCCTCACAGGGCTTCCACACAAGCTGATGACCACGTCTTCCTCCTGTGGAGCAGGTACAAACCTTTGACCCACAAGTTAGTGCTTGAGTGCTTAACCACTTCACCACCAAGGTTCCAAAGGGCTGCTCAGTCAGTCTACAAAGACTCTGATGCCAAAGGACAAATATCGGATGGTACCTCTTCTACGAAATATCCAGCGTAACTAAATGTGTAGAGACCAATTGGCCGAGCCCACCAGCCACTCCACTGGACAAGGACAGAAACTCTATCACTGTCAAAACTGCAGCCTTCGAAGCCCGAGGCTGGATCTACTCTGTCCTCTATGGCTGCTGTCAAAGGCACTGGGTTGGGGTTGGGAGGAAGAGTGAGGGAGCAGGTCCTGCCTGAGGAGGACTAACCTCCTGTTGTCATTAGGTGCTGTCAAGCTGAGGTGACTGCCTCCCTGTGACAGAGTGAAACTGCCCTAGAGGGTCTTCTTGGCCACCTACAGAAGAAGAGCTCCAGATCTCACTCCCTCCAAGCAGCTTGTTTTTGCTGACATATGCCTTCAAGTCAGAACTGATCATAACTGATCCTCAGTGGGTGTTAAATCACATGGGAGGAGACTCTCCTGGAGTGGCTGGTGGAATCCAGCTGTGTACCTCTGTATTGGCAGAGCCACTACTCACCAATAAGGGACCAGAGCTCCATATCAACCAATAATTACATTTTAATTACTACTGGCCTTCGGGCAGACATAATTAATCATATTGAATTGTATACTATAAAAGGGGTAAAATCTTCAGTGTTGGATTTGTCTATTATTTTTATGAAAGTGAGTTTTTCCATAAGAAAAACATTTAAAGACTAAATCCACTGTGAATCACAATCATAATTTCTTTCTTGAGGAAATGAAACAAAATTATATTCTGTTGTGTTTTAGATGAAAATTTACATAGTAAATTGTTGCCCTTTAACAAATTTTGTAACACTTGCTCTATGACATGACAATTTTTTTTTTGTACAATGTGGTAACACTTTTCTACAATGTGTCAACATTCTTATTATTTTCACCTATGTGTTCTTCCATTGATCTGGCTTCCCCAACACTCTGACCTTTCTCATTTTTTTTTTTTTTGGTTAAATATTGACCTTTTGGTCTCATACAGTAATTACTCAAGAAAGCACATTAATAATAGGCAATATTATTGATTTTTTTATCAGCCCATCTACTATTTAACTGAAAGATGACCTGTAGAAGTAGCTTCATTTCCAAGATCAAAGGTTACCTTAGGACAATAGTCTGCTGGGCGCAGGGGATGTGCCCTCTACAAGCCACTATTGTTATTTGTTGTTATGTACCATCCAGTTGCATGGGACTCATAACGACCCTATGTACAACAGCTCTGAACCCTGCTCTATCTTGAGTCAATTTCATTGTCTCTGACACATCTACCCCCTACCCCAGTCACTGAATCAACCCATTTCATCCAGGGTCTTCTTCTCTTGTGTTGTCTCTCCATCCTTTCAAGCATGATGTCCTTCCCCAAGGACTGGTCCATCCTGGAAACGTGTCCAAAGTAAGTCAGACAGAGCTTCAAAATCCTTGCTTCCAAGGAGAAACTTGGTTTCACCCTCCCCAGGACAGACTTGTTTGTTCTCTTAGCAGTCCTTGATTCAGCACTTTTCTCCAGCACCACAAATCAAAGGTATCAATTCTTCTTCTATCATCCTTAGTTATTGTACAGCTCTCCGATGCACAGCAAGTAATTGCAAAGACAGGCACACCTTAGGCCCTAGACTGATATCATTACTTTTCAGCACTTTGAAGAGGTCATTGATAGCAGATTTTCCCAGGGTGATTTATCTTTTGATTTCCTGGCTGCTAGTACCAAGAGTGTTGATTGTGGAACCAAGGCAAACTAAATCTGTTAACAATCTTAATCTCTCCTCTATCTATCCTGGTGCTGCAAATTGGCCCATTGGTGAGAATCTTCATTTTCTTGATGTTGAGCATCAATTCATATTGAAGACTGCAGTCCTTGACCTTCTGCAGTAAACTCTTCAGGTCCCCCACCATTTCAGCAAGCAAATTTGTGTCATCTGTGTAATGTAGGTTGTTGATGAGTCTTCCTCCAATACTGATGCCACATTTCTCCTCATAAAGCCCGGCCTCAACAATGACCTGTTCTGCATACAGATTGAAGAGGTATGGAGACAGGATGCATCCCTGGAGTACACCTTTCCTGATTTTTAAATTTATTTTTTTTTTTACCTTTCCTGATTTTTAAACCATGCGGTGTTTCTCTGCTCTGTTCTGACAACTGCCTCTTGGTCGAAGTATAGGTTTCGCACTAGGCCTGGCCTTATTTTAGGAATTTTAGTTCTGTTCTATATTTCCCTCCCATTTTATCTAGAACTTCCATTCTATCCCTGCTCAGAATGGTTGTGGTAATAGTAGTACCAATCAGACACTACAGAAATTCTGAATTGCAATAAACTGCTGTCTCAAAGGTTAGAAAGAAAAGAAGCACCAGAAAAATATCTGTTGGATGGAATAAAGCGAAGAATTAGTGCAGGTCTGGGGTGAGAGGCAGTACCTCAGGATTCAGGGGGCAGAGAATGTGAGCAGACTCCCAGAATCCTCCAGGGGGGCGTGGAGCTGACCTGAAAGATATATGACCCAGAAACTTCAAAGGCTAAATCCTCTCTGCTCACCTCTTACCTTCGACCTACCAGGGAAATGTTGATGATGAAGCCGCTGCTGACATGAACCAATATGTTAACATCCCCACGCACCAAGTATTATCAAGGACAAAAGCATTCGTGAATAGTGAAGCACTTCTTCTCATTTCCTCCTTTCTAAGTGGTGAGGTTTTACTGAAAACGAGAATCTGCTAAGGACTCAGGGGGAAAAAAAATATTATGAAAAGAGAGTTGTCTTCAAGGTGCCCAGCTGTTATGTCTCAGGTGACGGCACTTTCCTGCCACTGCACGTCACTAGTCCACGCAGGCCTGGGGTGAATTGTAAGTGTTTCATTAACTTGTGCCACATTCTTTATTATTAGAACATTTCCCTTTCAGTTTGTCACTTGTGTGGCGTTAACGTAATAAATGGCAGTTTTCAAATGTTCCACTCATTCTCAGCAGACTCCACTCCCTGGCCTGGTTCTGCACTAAGAAGGCTTCTCTGTATCATATTTCTGAGGCCCTTTGCTTCCAGGAAGGATCACAAGGTTCTGCACACATGCATTAGACACAGTGTTCATCACATTGCTGCGAGGTGAGTCTTTACAGCTTCTTCTACAAACCCAGAAGGCAGCACATAGATGAGCACGTACAAACTCAGGGTCACTAAGCTGCAAGGTGGAAAGAGGGGGAAAGGGAGAAAATGAGTCATCCCTGCAACTTGGGCTAGGTGCCGACATTCCCCAGATCATCCTCAATTCCATAAGATGGCTCCATTGCACAGATGAGAAAACCAAGGCTCAGCAAAGATAAGACACTTGCCCAAGCTCTCCCTGCCAGGACTGGATTTATAATCAGTGTTACTGGACAGAGAATGTCTCCCTCGCCAACTGTTTTGTTGCTCAAGATGGGCAGGAAGTCTTTCTTTAGTGGCCAAGGTAAAAGCAGACCAACGGTCTTAATGTCCACAAGCTTCAATGTCAACCAAAGGTGTGGCGAAGCTCTGAAATGTAACATTCTCTGACCATAGCGGTGGGAGTGGAAGTCCTGATGACAACATGATCCTGGCTCTGTCCATCCTGGTCAGATCACAGCTCTGCTTGTGAACTGAGTACTGCAAGTGGCATTTCGGACAGGCATCCGCCAGTAAGGATTTCCAGGGAGAAAGGAATGCAGAAGCGAAAGCCTTTGGAAGCAGCTGAAGGAGTAGGAGGTGAGGTTCAGCTTCGAAGAGCACTTTGGAGGAGAGACATAAGAATCCTCCTCGTCTTTCCAAAGGCCCTTCTGTAGAAATTGGAATTGACTGTGTTATCCCAGAGAGAAGTGAACCACTTGTTCATTCAAGGGGAGTGAATGGCTACTTCAGAGAAATCCAGAAAACACCTTCTATCAGAATTAGCAAGGCACCTACCTGGTGTTCCCCCATGGTAACGAGTTCCATGGAATGGAAGAACGACTATGCTCTCAGAGTCAGTTAAATAGAGTGGAGAAGCCAGCCCCCAAGACACCCCTAAATCTCCTGGTTGTCACACTCTTTTACAGCCCCCCTCCCACACGATGTCAGGGCTGACCAGCCATGAGTGGCCAACAGACTGCAACAGTGTAAGACTTCCAAGCGGGGACACAGGAAGTACTGTTTCTTCCCCTCAGGCTCTTGTATTATTCACCGTGTAGGAAACCAGCCGCCATATCATGAGGACACTCACTGAGCCCCACAGAGAGGCCCGTGTGGAAAAGAACTGAGGCCCCTGACCAGCAGATCACACCAACCTGCCAGCCATGTGAGTGACTCCCTAGCCCCAGTTAAGGCGTCAGCTGACTGGCTACACCTGGCATCTGACTGTAACCTCCTCAGAGACTCCAAGCCATAACTACCTAGCAAAGTTTCTCCCAAACTCTTGAGCTACAGAAACGACCAAAGATAGGATATGGCGGTTTTTCTTTTAAGCACTAATTTTTGAGGCAATTTATTATACAGTCATAATACCTGGGCATCAGGATTGGTGGAAGATCTATTAACAATCTCCGATATGCAGATGACACAACCCTGCTTGCTGAAACTGAGGAGGACCTCATGCACTTGCTGCGAAGGGTCAAGGACTGCAGTCTTCAGTATGGACTAAGGCTCAATGTCAAGAAGACAAAGATTCTCGCCACTGG
>NW_006399791.1:9196390-9199557 GCF_000299155.1 Elephantulus edwardii | reverse complement strand
CACATAACAACAACAACAACAACAATACCTGGAATGGATCCATATTATCATAGGTGAGATCTCTGGTGGATCTCTATTGTCCTTATCTCTGCTGGATGATTCTAGAACTCAAACTTCAGTCCTGATCAACACTTAGGAACAAATGATGACAGAGACAAAACACACTCATGAGCTTTGCAGATGATCGGCTGCTAAGTAGAATAGCAGATCCACAGACTGACAGAATCAGGATACAAGATAACCTAGAATGCTAAAAAGATGAACTTATTAGGAAAATATTTAAGAAGGACAAAGACAAAATCCCACATTTGGATTAAAATATATACATACATACATAGTACCAGAGCAAGTGGGGAGGCACTGGGTCACAACACTGCAGGTATAAGGATGTCTGGACCGGCTGCTTGGAAGGGTGGATGGATGACACAAGAGAGGAAGACCCTGGATGAGACAGATTGACACAGTAACTGAGGCTATGCTGGGCAGGTGTGTCAGAGACGGTGAGATTGGCTCAGGATAGGACAGAGTTCAGAGCTGTTGTGCATCGGGTCGCAGGTGATTCAACAGCACGTAACAACAAGAGATTGACTGGAAGTCAGCAGAGTCATGATGAAGGCTGCCAGGAAAGCACATGAATGCCAGTTGCATTAACAGAAGGAGAAGCCCCAAAACAAAGAAGGTGAGCACACCAAGAGGAGAACCGTGTTCCATTCAAAGTCATTCTTCATAAGGAACACACAGAGTCTAAAACTCACTCAAAATAAATCTCTGGGGATGACCAGAGTTCCTGGGTGAGACTGATAAGAAAGAATGAAAATTCCAATTTCTAAAGGGGAAAAGAGAGCAAGATCATCATTGATTTGAAACACAGATGGATCTGTCATAGGGCAAGGGGTCGGGAGAGAAGACCAGGAGGTGGAAAGGAGTCAGTCTTGTTTACTGCCGGATCTGTAGTGCCTGGTACAAGCAAATGCTTGAGGCAGCCTAACAACCAGCACCATGGAGAAATGGGATGAGGCCTCAGAAGGAAGAAATCCCCAAGGACAGGCCCGACCGGAGTCGATGGCTCACCTAGGGGGAACACTGAAGGGACTGACACACAGCATAAATGGTGGGCCCCCAAGTTCTTGAGAAGCCCTTCCCAGCTCTGAGGTTCTCTTAGCCTATAACATTGTGTGTCGATGAGCAAAACCTCATGCCAAGACTCAGCAGGTACATCAAATGGGCAATCCTGTTAAAACACAGATTCTGAGTCAGCAGGCCTGAAGTGGGCCTGAGACCCTGCATTCCTAAAAAGCTCCCAGATGGCACTGCCCGTCTGTGGGCATGCTGTGAGCATTTAGAGGTCAGAGCTTGTCAATGACACTAGCATGCATCAGGCCGCCAATGAACACTTGATCCCTTCATCAGAAAGATTAAGTACCTTATTAGTAACAATATTTTGTCCCAAGTGGAGGCATCCTTCATTAATCCCACATGTCCTGGGATGTGTGTCAGACATGAGCCTAGTTTACAAATGACAGGGAGATTTTTTTTTTTTAACCTGGAGTCTTAGACAAGTATGTTAGCTGAATATTAATGATACTTTGGGAATATTGTCAAAAGGGAATTGGGGAAAGATGCCGTGCTGGGAAAGGCAGAGGAAAAGGAGGAAGACCCTCAACAAGATGGACTCACACGGTGACTAAAACAATGGGTGTGACCACGTCACAGGATAGGGCAAGAGTCAACTCGACAGCACGTAAAACATTAATGATAATCTTTTACCTTTCCTACCAGAATTTAAGGACCTCTGGTGGCCTAATGCTAAGGAGCTGCGCTGCCAACCCAAAGGCATGCAGTTCAAATCCACCAGTTGCTATGCAATTTGTTGCCTCTGAAAACCTGCTAAAGGGTCAGCTTTGGGTCAGATCTGACTTGATGCTCTGTAACAACAACTAGAATTTTTAAGTGTTGGTGTTTAGAAGAATAGATCACACACAACCATTTTCTAGAAGAGTCATTTCCCCTGGCCATTTCTTGGTTTGAGAGGAAGGAGCTGTTTAGACCTGAGGGCCTTCTGGTCACCAGGCTCTTGGCAGTGCCCCATAACCTAGAGACCTGACCCAGAGGAACAAGAGACCCAGGTCCAGAGGAAGAGAAGTAGAGAATGCCAATGGAACACCTCAGCCATTCCTCCCAGGACGGAGAGGTGAAAGGGATTCCACTCTTCCTCAGGCTTAACTGACACTGGAGGAGGAGGAGAAACACGGGGAAGGTGGTGCTCCAGTGATGTCCTGTCTGCAGAGATGGCGAGCACTCACCCAATCCCAGAGTAGTCACCTGGGGAAAATGAGGTACTTTCCCCCTCTTTAATCAAGGGAAGACTTGTATGAAGACGCGTCTGCAGTGCTTTTCTGCATTCAGGCCTTTAACAGGGAGAGGGTCAAGTGTGTTCCTCTCACACCGACCTCAGCCACCAAGTCTCAGCATCGGACTAGGAAACACCATCAGTTTCCTTTTCAAGGACCCAGGTGCCCCAAGAGTGCTGTGGCTTAACAAGCAGCTTGAACAACAGAAAGTACATGACCTTGGATTTGAATTCAGACCGCCAGCCTGTCCTCCACCTCTCTCAGCTTTCACAGCTTTTTTTTGGGGGGGGGGACGGCAGTACTTTCTCAAGGGGTGCTTTGTGAAAATGAAGGGATATATTAGTAAATATTAACAACTACTTCATAGAAGGTGTTCAAAATGCTCTTCAGTCTTTTATTCTTTTGCCCAGAAACAAAATTCTTACTAAGGGAGGTTCCTGCGCTAGAGAGGTACTGTAGAGCACCTGCTCCGTTTGGATTGCCCTCAGCGGATCCTGAAGTTTGAAGACCCTCTGTCTTTGGCCCTCCAGGCTCCCCCTCACAGCTCAACTCCACGTGGCAGGTTTATGTCCTTCTCCCCTCTTCCACCTTGCCATGCCACGCCACCCCACCCCAAGAACTTTCAGCGAGGGTCCAGCCAAGCCAGGCTGGGATGGGGGCCCAGAGCCGCTTCCCACAGCGCCTGGTCCAGTCTTGGCTGTACGTCTCCAGCCTGGCGCCCAGAGCCCCATACGCCGAGGAGACTGCGGGCCCACTACGGGCCACTCTGCGGGTGCAGCCCGCCGAGTCCCTCCGACTGCGGAGCTGCCGACCGCA
>NW_006399791.1:9137386-9196117 GCF_000299155.1 Elephantulus edwardii | reverse complement strand
CCATGCCCGCCCGCCGCCCGCCCACCTACCTCCCCGCGGCTCCAGAGGGGGCTGGCAGAGCTGCGGACGCGCGCAGGACACTCAAGGTCTCTCTCTCCGCACCTACGCCGGCCGGCTTCTGACACGGGTGCCAGGGGGCTCCATCTTTCAGCGTCCCTTCAGCTCTCCATCAGCCGGCACTCCGCAAACCGAGCCGCTGCCGCTGCGGCCACCGCCCGAGAGGACCTGCGGACCAGACGCCGGCAGGAGGAGTGCGCAGCGCCCGCGCAGAGCGTCTCCCCGCTGCGCCAGCGAGACCCCGGCCTCCGGGCCCCACGAAGCCCGGCTGCCCTCGCCAGGTGTATGGGATTGAAGTTCTTGGAAAAGGGAGTCAAACTCTTGAAGGTAACGCCTTCCCCTCCAGGGAGAGGCTTGCTCTCCAGAGGCGCGGGGCGCGCCAAGAGCGGTGCTGGGCTCCGGGGCTGTGCTGTGGGACGCGCTGCCTGGGCACCCCACCACCCCAGGTGTGCTCTGGGGTCCCGCACCAGCCCGTGGCGTCGGGCTGCAGTGAAGTTGAGCAAACTTTTTGGCTGTTGTAGACGCTGAGAGAAGGAGGCAAAGAAGCACGTGGGGAGGGTCTCGTTTCCAGGTCCCCAGGGATTAAGGAATAGAGAACTAGGGAGTCTGTCCTCCAGATCCCTGTGTGTGCTCAAGTCCGAGGGTCTGTGAGGAAACCTCGCTAACAGAAAAACACTGACTGAGCCGGGTGATGGCGTTTGGGGCGGAATAGGACTTGGCATCCCCCTGTGCTACTTTTGAGCTGAAAGTGTTTCTCCTCCATGAGTTTTGACCAAACAGCTCTAGCATGGGAAGGTGAGGCTGGGAGAGCCCAGTGACCCGGCTTCCTTGGCCACTTGTTCAGGTGCAACAGCAAACACGGGAAGTGGGGGAAAGTCTTGGGGGGAGGGGGGAAGGATTGGGATAGGGCTAAAGTCCCAGGTTGGAAAAATTATCTGTGGTTACTTAACTAATCTAAAGGTTCGTGGTTCAGTGCCACAGGAAACACCGTGGTGACTCGCTTCTGTAAAGATTACAGCCAGGAAAGCCCTCCCGGGCATAGTACCCCTCTCTAGCATGTGAGGTCAGCCTGAGTCAGAACTGACTGAGTACCCAAGGGCTTGGTTTGGGTTTGGGGGGATGAGGCTACTAAGCTGCCCAGGGCATGGATGAGAGAGGTGCCCTGAACATGTCCCTGTCCAGGAGCAGGGCCTTCTCTAGAGGAAGAAGCGGGGAGTGGAGGGCACCTAGCCAAGGGCAGGCTTTCTTCCTCTAGGTTTCTCTGCAAATGAAGCCAGCAGTGGCGGAGCAGGAACCCTCTCTAAGCCTGAGGCTGGGTGGGAGGCTGTCAATACATCAACCAAAGTTAGCTGTGAGAGTGGGGACAGGGTGGGGGTGTCTCCAGCTGAGACAGGCTCCAACCCAAACGTGTGCATCATTCTCCTCTTCGCAGTCTCAAGCTGGGTTCTGAAAGGGTTCTGCTAGGGTCTCCCCATTAAGAAGCTCAGGGCGTCCTGATTGATGCATAAATTCCAGTTCTGTGGAGGTGGCTGCCAGGGGGAAAGGGGAGGAAGACACGGGCTGAATTGGGTTAGCGTGGTGTTTCCTCTGGAATTGGTGCTGCGGTGGGTGGATGGCTGACAGCTTCGGAGACTCCAGACCTGGGAATCACATCCATCTCATCTCGTGGGGAGGGAACCCGAAGTCAGAAAGGTGCAATGACTTCCTGAACGACTCACTGGCCCTATAGGCAAGATAAGACTAGAATTCAGGTTTTCTATGGCCGTAAATGATCCCTAGATTCCCTGGATGTTACAAACAGTTAATGTTCTCAGATGCTAACTCAAAAGTTAAAGGTTCGAGTCCACTCACAACCTATATGGAAGACAGTCAGTCTACTTCTCCAAATCAGCCACTGCAAACCCTGTGGCACCTGGGGTCCCCTTATTCAGATTAAATCCAGCTACAACTTTAGTCCTAATTTAAGAGTCCAGAAATTTGGGTCCTAATCTTTATTTCTGCATCCTGCCTTCTGGGTTGCCACAGGCAAAGGGCTATCAGATTGCCTGTCCTCTCAGCAAGGCGGTTTGAAGGGGCAGGTGAAGACAGATAAGGGCTTGCGGGGCTGTGAACCAATGAACCTTGGAATAGAAGAACTGCAGGGGAAAAGCCAAGGTGTGTTGATAGGTGGGAGGAATCATTCTGACCTTAAAACTATAGAGCAAACAAAAGTTCTTCCTTGCATTTCAAAATTCTTGGGTGAAAGATTTATCAAAAGAAAAAATATTTCTCTGCAAATTCCTCGCTCATTATGTGGAATTGTTTTTCCATTAGATGTAGTTCTGTGTCCTGTCTTGTGCGGATTTCCTGGGTGTTACAAAGGGCTTGCGTGCTCCTGTGCTAACTGGAAGTTGGAGTTTGCCAGTCCATCCAGTAGCGACCTGGAAGCAAGGCCTGGTGATCTACTCCCCAAACAGCCGTTGGAAACCCAGTGGTTTTCCCGTGGGGTTTGACACACACAGAGTCACTGTAATTAGTTGGAGTCAGCTAGGTGGCAACTGGGTTGATTTCCCCCCACCCCCGAGTATTGGCAGTGTTTTTATGTTTTTAACATCCAGCACCTCAACTGGTACAGTCATTTATCCCTCAGTATTTACCGAGCACCACCTAGGTGCCAGGCGCTCAGTAAATCTGACTCAGGTAGGACTCCAGCCCAGTGCCAGCCAGCAGAAGCAGCTGGATAACTCAGTGATGGCTACTACTTTTATTATTCTATCATTATCATTGGTTTTCTCTTGGGTAGGAGTGAATCTTGGAATTCTCAAAGAAAGCCATGCTTAAATTGGAGTTCTTTATTTGTTCTCAAGTCCACCAGTCAGTAAAGGATTCCGAGAGAAAAATGGTGAAAATAGGATTTCACCACTTGGTATCCTGTATTATCTTGTGTAAACAAGACCCCTAATACTCTGGTGCCCACGAGTCCGTGGCTCACCAACTCACTATACCTCGCACGCATCCAGCCCATTCAACCCCTGCTGCTAAAGTGGCATCATCACCGTTGTCATATGTCTCGGAACAGCCCATCTACCCCCCCTTTTGTTAAGAGACTCCAAGGCCCACCTTGCCTACTCACTGACCAAATGACTTCCGCCAGGCTTCTTAACCCCCCTGGAAGCTTGGTCTTCCCGTCCCTAAACCTAGTTCTGTCATTTGGATTTTTACTCCTATCGACACTGTGTGTGCGTCAGTGCAGAGCTCTTCTCCACAGGATTGTCAGTGGCTGGGTTTGTTTTTGTTTTTTTTTTACCATTTGTCTATCACCAGGCCTTTGTTCTGAGGCACCTCTAGGTGGACTTGAGTCTCTAACATTGCAATTTTCAGCTGAGCAAATGAACTGCTTGTACCACCTAGGGACTCAAAAAAGAGACAAAGAAACCACCAAACTCATTGCCACTGAATGGAGTCCATGGTGACCTTCCCAGGGCTTCAGAGGGTATAAACCTTCATAGAAACATGATACCTCAACCTTTTCCCAGAAAGCACTTGGTGGCGTCAGACCGCCAACCTTTCCATTAGCAACCTAACATATAGCTTCCTGTAAGGCATTTGTGTGAGGTACCTTGTGTCATTCATAAAAGACTCCTCAACCTTTATTTCTCTTCTCTAAGAGTTCCAAGGCCCTCTTGGGGTCACAAACTGTAAGTTCAGAATGGTACCAATTTCATATGCTCTGGAATAACCTGAGATTCTGTGTCCCAGTTCTCAGGGGTGTGGTGGGGAAAGATGGAACCTTCTAGAATTGGGTCTTGAGGGTGCTCTATAGCGGACCTCAGCCAAGCCTGGGGAAGGAGGAAGGCCCCAAGTCCTCTCCCAAGTTTCTTTTCTGTATGCTCTGCTCCTGAAGGAGATGGAACCAATTTGGTGGAAGTTCTCATGAAATGGAAGAGAATTGATAACCTTGAAGTACCTTGGCCGACATTATTTCAGGAAATAGTCATTTCTATTACATATTTTGCAGTCCTGTGGGGGGGGTGTGTGTGTGTGTGTGTGTAATATATGTTGCTGCTGTTATGTGCCGTTGAGTTGCCTGTGACTCATAGTACAACAGCCCTAAACTCTGCTCTATCCTGTGCCAATCTTACAGTCTCTGACACACTACCCCCATTACTTCACTCTCTGAGCCAATCCATCTCATCCAGGATCTTCCTCTCTTGTGCTGTCCCTCCACTGTCCCAAGCATGATATCCCTCTCCAAGGACTGGCTCCTCCTTGCAGCCTGTCCAAAGTATGTCAGACAAAGCTTCAGAATCCTTGCCTCCAAGGAGCAGCCTGGCTACACCCTCTCCAGGACAAACCTATTTGTTCTCTTAGCAGTCCATGGTATATTCAGTACTATTCTCCAACACCACAGCTCAAAGGCATCCATTCTCCTTCTATATCATCCCTAGTCACTGTCCAGCTATATACATTAATTTGATGTTTGTTTAATCCACTTCTTAAGGAGCTCTGGCGGTGCAATCCTAGGGCATTGTGCCGCTAACCTAAAAGCCATGCCTTTTCTGCTGGTTTGAACCCACCAGCCCCTCTGGGGGGAGAAAGAGAAGCAATCCGCATAATCTGTGTCCTCAAAAACCCACTGGAAGGTCAGATTTGAGTTGGTTCTCGCTTGATGGTAATGAGTTTATATCTTATGGTGTATTTCTCACTGAGTGTTATGGTAAAAAAGACTCTGAGAGGCGCTTTTCTCTGAGAAATTGCTGCCTCCTGGGGGGTACCATGTGGCACTCCCTGGGGCTCCCCTGTTGCTGTGCCAGCACCTGGGCTAGACTCTCACGTGTTCTGGAGTGTAGGTAGAAAAGGCTTCCTTGCTATGGGGTGCACGTTCAAGGAATGGGCACCAGATTGGAAATAAGGCTGAGAGCCAAGAGGGGTTGCGGCAGACAGGTTAGGTCTTGGGGTGGGGGGATGCATTTTGGAGACAGAAGCCATCCTCCCTACCTCACCCTGGCCTGGTTCTGAGCCCTGAGGAGAGCCATCCTCTCTGTCCTCCTCCGTAAAAAAAAAAGTCCCATGAGGTGCAGCAGAGGGAGGATGTTGCTATAGGGTCTCTCTCCCCCCACCCGGGCCTGGCAGGACACCCCATCCCTGAGAGGGGTTTGGACCCCTGGGCGTGGTTGGAGATGTCATGGAGTCCAGCTGTGGAGGAGAGGATCGGGTGGGAAGGGGCCTTGGGTGAGGGGTGGGGTGCAGGAGGAGTGAGACCAGAGAAAGGGAAAAGCAGGGAAACAGTAAAAACGGTTCCTTTTTTCAAAAGTTGAATCCAGGGCAAGAACGGAAACAGTGGCGTTTACTTTTAAAAGCTCAGAGCCTCCTTATGAGGGTGTGTGTGTGTGTGTGTGTGTGTGTGTGTGTGTTGGAGGGCGGGCCCTGTGGGCTGGCGGGGCGTGAGCGAGGGGGTGTGTAAGCGCGTGTGTGCACAGTGGCTCCTCCGCTCTCAATGGCCTTTCAGTGTATCCTAAAGAAGCTTTTTGTTAAACTCATGAATAGGTGGATTCGGGATATGTAATGCTGGGCATCACGATTTGGGTATTTGGTTACCTTTGAGGTTACGTGTTTTTCCTTCTAAGACACACGCCCAAAGAAGGAGCCTCTCCTGGGTAGGGTCTTTTGAGGGTGTAGGGGACTTGCTTGTCTCTCTATAATTGGTTTGATTTGAGGACTGGAAGTCAGAAGGAGAAATAAGAATTCCTGCCAAGGGAGAAGCCTCTTGCAAGGCCCCCTGTACTCTGGGCCTCTAGTGTGGGGCATGGCAACCCCCAGACCCCAGGGCTGGTGTCCAGAGAAGACTCTTTAGGGACTGTGACAGTCCTCATTTCTCAAATCCCCAAGGGGACCAGGAGCCCCTGTGGTGTAGGGTGTAGTGTGGGCTGCTGACTAGAGGCTCAGAAAAGTAAAGCAATTTCTCAATGGTCACACAGCGAGGTCTGGAGATGTTTCTGATTATCACTACAAGGGAGGGGCTGTCACCAGCACCTAGTGGGTAGAAGCCAAGGAAGCTGCTAAACTTCCTACAGTACACGAGGCTCCCCTATTCCCATTGGGTCATAAAGTTATTAAGCTGACTAGAAACCCTAAGTCTCTGTAAACTTTCATTTAAAAAAAAAATGTATTCAGCCCAAAGTGTTAATATTCATCCCAAAGTGCTGAAGTTAAAAACCCTGCTTGGGCCAGGCCACAGCCAATTGTTTGTATTAGGAGAGAGAAAAGGGAGGGTTTGGTGGACAATGAAAGGTAGGAAAGTGTTAGGAGGGAGGGAGAAAAGAGAGGCAGTGTTACAGTGGAAAACTAAAGGAATGTGGAATTTGGAAGCCTGGCTCGAGTTGGAAACCTCAGCTGTGTGCCCCTAGGCAAATCGCTTACCTTCTCTGAGCTTTAGTAACTGCATCTGTGAAATGGAGCTCATAGGACATTTGTGAAGACAAGTTGAAGGAAATTGAGGACTTGGCATAAAGTCTTAGTTATTGTCTTTGAGGTTTTTAAAGGGCCAGCGGTAAGAAACTACGGCAACAGCAGGTGGAGACACGTGGTCACAGTCCTTGGGTTGCTGTTTGGAGAATGTCTGTCACAGTAATGCCTTTTGGCAAAAAGGATAGTATTTTCCCACCTCTTGCAGTCCCAGGACTGTAAGAAGAGGGAGAAAGGGCTTACTCTGGCAGAAGCCGGGTGTGTGGCCAAATAAGCCATCTTCCAGCCTGGTGTGTGCAGTGGCAGGAGCACTAAAACCAAATCAACAGGGCACATCCTTGCTGTGTGACCATTAAGAAATTGCTTTACCTCTCTGAGCCTCTAGATCCCCTGTCTGTAGGATGGAGTTGATAAAAACTGCCTGCACAGATCTGGATCTAAGTGGAAACATCTTGTTGGTGAAGGTACCTTGGAAATTGACCATGATGACAATACAGGGGCCTTTTATATCAACGTGCACCATGCCTATCCCAGTACCAGATAATTCAGTGGTTGACAAAAGGAAGGAAAGAGGAAATGATTTGCACTATAAATTCCCCTCAGTTCCTGACAGAGAAAACCAATACGTACCCAAATGGGCAGTCCTTCACTTTTTCACTCCATCCCATCCAAGCCAGAAGCGGAACCTGTATCTATACCAGAGCACGAAGTTCAAGGTGTAGTGCCATGCAACGGCGCCCTCTAGAGGCCAATACAAATAACAGCATAGGACAGCATTGAGCTGGGACAGCCCCCAAGGCCAGTGGCGGGAGGGAGAGGGTGAGTGGATACTAGACTGAGGAAGACTGGGCTTCTGAGAAAAGAATCAACCAGGATCAATCATCTGGAGATTTCTGTCAATCCAGACACGCTTCCATAGTCCTATCTATAAAATGGGACCATTGCTTGGCTGTGTGACATTGAAGTCTTAATAAATTAAGACCTATCAGAAAGCTGGGGTCCCTGGATAATGCAAACAGTTGGACTGGCTGCTAACTGAAATATGAGAATTCTAGGCCCACGCAGAGGTACTTCAGAGAAAGGTCTTGCAATCTACGTCTGAAAGAGCAGCTGCTGAAGACCCTTAGGAGCATAGTTACTGTGATCCACATGGGTCAGAACCAACTTGATGGCAAGCGGTTTAGAATGAAAACCACCAGCCAAAGACAAAGGGAGCCTTGGTGGCTTAGTGGTAAGGAATTGCCCTTCCAGTGCACAGGTATGTGGTTCAAATCCACCAGCAGCGATATGGGAGAAAAAAATCGGCAATCTCCTCCTATATGATGTATTGCCTCTGAAAACTCTCTGGAAGGTTAGCTATGAGTCAGTCAGCTATGAACCAGTCAGAACCGATGTGATTGTACACGACAACAAATCAAAGGAGTAGCTTTGGGTAAATCCTTGAGCCTCTGTTTTATAGAATCATAACTTAGACCAGGAAGATTTTTTATTTCTGTTTCCTTCGTTATGTGTATGTGAGGAAGCTGAGACCAGGCAGGGAGGCCACAAGCTACACTGGAAGTAGAGCTGTGCCTTCAGCCCTGGTTTCTGGAGAATTCCTTTCCTCCAGGGATCCAAACCTACCAGAGACACTGAATCTGAAACCTCATGCCTTCCAGATAGAACCCACCAGCAAACAGATTTAAGCCCAAGTTGCCATTGTCCACTCCGGGGCCACCTTGTGCGGACTTCCTAGCTTCACGCTGCTATGGCAGGGGAACTTCGAGGTGGGAAGAGAGCCCTTCAAAAAATGAATGTCTGCGATGAAAAGGCTCCATTCTCACAAAGAATCTGTCCCCCTTGTCCCAGCCACCACCCTGGACTCACATGTTAAGTGTTTTATCCAACAAAGCCTGGACCCTTCACCTAACCTTGCTCCCACCTTCGCCTACCCACAAAGACCTCTCTCTACCCCTTAAAACTACATGTCCAGATGGTACAGGGAACACCTGGATTTTAGGATGACTCAGGGATGTAGCTGATGTTTACCAGCTTTGCAAGAAACTCAAAGAAGGATCATCTGAAGCCCTTATGGAAAATGGGGTATCTGAGTCCCAACATGCCCCCCCAGACACCCTGACTCAGATGGGAGAGAATCTAGGCCCGTCAGAATTGCCCACGTGACTTTAACACAGTGAAGTTTGTGGAGCTCTGGCTTAAAGCCCAAAATAGTTCCTCTGGTTGTTTGGTTCTAAATTCTTCACTCTTGACATGACTCTGGGTGAAGAGGGTTTGCATCTCACTTCTCCCTCCCCTTGGAAACTTACCTCCTCTATCCCTGGTTTGTCTTTCAGGGGAGGGAGAAGGTCAAGATTGATTTCCCTGGGGTCCTCCCTCTCTTCTGCTCCCTTACTGGTTTTTCTGAACCCTGAGTAAAGCATATTTCTCTCAAGAGGCAGACAAGGGCTCAACAAAGTGGGTTCTGTGGAACCTTCCTTCCACCCACCATCAAGGCATTGCATGCAATGCAATTTCCCAGTGGAAATCCAGAGTTAAAGCTAAATGGGTGTTCTTCTTGTTGGAATTCTCAAGACGCAATCAAGGTGCTCCAGTTAATTTTACTCAGAAGCTCTTTTTTCTTCTGATTGCAGTATTAAGGCCTCTGAGCTTACAGGGGCTGGTCCTGCAGTAAGAATGGGGGGACTCTGGTAAGGGAGACCCCACTAGGTAGCCCTTTACAATCCTCAAGCTACCTCTGCCCCAGCAGGGGTCTCTATCTGCAGGGCAGAGTTGGGCCTACCCTCGCCTTTCACCTCATACCTGGTACCTTCTCCAGAATGGTCATTTCCCGCTCAGGGATTGTCTGTCCATACTTAATGCCCATTTTCCCCCAACAGAAATAAGAATACATGGGAGGATGAGAGAATTAACAGACACAGTGTGGTTTATAGGAAAGGTTCAAGACCTGTCCTCTCTCCATGTCTGGCTGCCTGTCTCCCCATATGGAAGCCTGGACCTTAAACCTTATACCCTCACTCCTTCTTGTGCAACCCCAGAAAAGACCACTTTTTAGAAATGGCACCCCAGGTGGTGAGTGGTGGCCTTTGTGCAGCCTGGAAGGGTCCTAGGAACTTCCTCTACCTTTAATCACTTCCCATGGCCATCACCCCAGCCCAGGCCCACTCCTCATCAGCTCCCCTAAAGCATTTTCTTTCTAGAGGCTTCTGCTTGTTTCCCAAGGTCAATCCCAGTGGCTTCTGTGATAGCTGACTCTGCTAGTGTCTTAATGCCTAGAGGAACTGGCGTCTTACATGGTCTTTACACCCATTCCTGAGGGAGCTAGAGCTTTGTGGGACCAGGTTGGATGTAGAGGGGACTTTGTTAGTCAGGGGAGGTCCCAGCACTTGGTCTCTTAGCCTCAAGGCACTCCACCGGGAGCTTCCTGCCATCTCAACACCCTCAGGGCTCCTGGGTTCACTCACAGTGGGGCTAGTGTGACTTCCAGTTGCTCACCAAATTGGACTCTGGCTGACCCAAAAGTGATAGCGGCTGGAAAATGCTAACTAGCCTCAGCCTCTTAGTTACCTCAAGTATTAAGAGGAATGGTGCTCGCTTAGGGTTGTTTGTATATTGCCCCAAGGTGTTCCAAGAACTGCAGAGGAGCCTAGGAGACCTTCAAGGTGGTCCTGTCACCCTTAGAATAAAGTCCATGGCCCTATCACCACTCGGTGTTGTCAAGTTCAGCCACTGAGCCACTTTCCATGTGCCTCAGGTCATTTTTGGTTTGATTCCCTTCCTCCCTCACCTTGTGGCATGGCAGGCAGCAGGCCAGGCACTGGGCTGTTGAGGGGGTTAGGATGTGGGTTTCCTGGCCTCACAGAGCTGGGTCTTCACTGTGTTGTAGACCTCAGCAGTCAGCTCTTCTCACCTTCACTGTCCACATGAATAACACCTCCTCTCCAGTCCCCACCTTCATGTCCCCTCAGGCTCTGGCCTGTGGGCCCACCCAGAAACCCAGCTCTATTCTGTGTCTCTGCACAAGTGACTGAGAAGCTAAGACATCTTCACCTGGAGTTTTCTTCCCAGTGCCTTTCTGAGAGCATCAAGCTCTGGGACTTTCAGGAAGATTCCTTAGATGGAAGGGTTAATGAATCAGTGGAGTCAGATGGAAGGGCTCCAGGTCCAGTCTGGCTGCTCCACCAGCAGTGTGAACTCAAACAGAGCTGGCTGATCTCGATCTGAGTTTCCTTATGTGTAAATTGCGTATAATGACTCTAACCCAATAGTTTTATTGCAGGGTGCAACAAGGCATGAGGATTGTGGTGAGCTAAGGTAGCTTCCAGCTGTGGTCTTTCTGATCACTTGCTATGTGTCTGAGAGCTGGACAGTGAATATGGATGACAAGGAAAAAATGATCCCTTTGAGAAGTAGTGTTGGAGAACATCCCATGGATGGCCAGGAGAGTAAACAGATAGATCTTAGGGGAAGTGCAGCCAGAGGCAAATATTGGAGGTAAAGATGATAAAGGTTTGTTTCACATACTTTGGGCATGTTGCTGTAGTTGTTGTTGTTGTTATGTGCCATTAAGTCACCTGCGACTCAGCAACCCTGTGTACAAGAGCTCTGAAGCCTGCCCTGTCCTGAGCCAGTCTCACTGATTCCAATACACCTATCTCCATTATACTAGTTACTGTATCAGTCCATCTCATCCAAGGTCTTCCTCTCCTGCACTTTCCCTCCACCCTCCCAAGCATGATGTCCTTCTCCAAGGACCTGTCCCTCCTGGCCACATGCCCAAAGTATGTGAGATGGAGCTTCAACATCCTAGCCACCAAGGAGAGACTTGGTTTCACTCTCTCCAAGACAGACCTATTTGTTTTCTTGGAAGTCCATGGTATGTTCAAGACTCTTCTCCAGCACCACAATTCAAAGGCATAGATTCTTCTTCTGTCATCATTAGTCACTGCTAGGAGAGGTTATTCCTAGAGTTATTGCCATGAGAGGAACATCATGCTTGGAAAGGTGGGGGGTCAGCGAAGGAGAGGAAGACCTTCAGCCAGGTGGATTGACATGGTGGCTGCCACCATGGGCTCCAGTGTATCAGATGAGGATGGCACAGGATAGGACAGGCTATAATAGGACACCTCATTGTGCACCTCATTATTTCAGCCATTCTCTGGTCTTCACTACAGAAGCTGCACTGCCGAAGCTGGTTCAGTAAGAATTCCTCCTCGGTGTTCCAACTACTGCATAATGTGGCTGTGCCCCCACATGGATGCCGGGGAGTGAGGGGGTGCTGCAGGGCAAAGAGCACCCCCTCTAACTTCCCCCCATCCTCTTCTGTCCTGGAATTGGAGAGTGAGGGAGTCTAAATGCCCTGAGAGAAGCCTTGATGGTTCTGAGCAAGTTAAAACAGATGAACAGACTCAGTTCTACCTCTGACTGAAACTTTAGTCCTTCTTGTCCACTTTGGACCACAAAATACAAGATGCACAGTCAGGTTCTTATTGCTGCTGTAACAAAGACCACAAGTGGTTTGGAATTTTTTTTAAACTTTTAATGCTTATTAGCTGAGAGTGTACTGTACAGATTGGTATTCAATGTCTGCCTGTTTTGTTCTATGACCTTGGTTACAAGCCCCACATTGTAGCAGCATGCTTCTTGCTACTCTCTATGGCTCTTCTTTCCATTTATTTTTTTATCCTCTTTGGCCCTGCCTTCTGAGCTCCATCCCCGAGCGAATGCTGCCCTCTTGACCCTGTGTGGTTGGTTGTTCTGGGGCTGAGCACCTCTCCAGTCTTCCTGTTCACCTTACAGGCCTGTCTGTAGGTTGACTGAAAGTTGTACCACAAGAGTGAATTCAATTCCAGCTTCAAAGGAAGACTGAGGGCTATAGTCTAAGGGTCCCAGCCTTCTCTGTCAGAGCTGTAGGTCTAGTCATCATTGTGATTTTGAATTTTAGTAACGTAAAGTCTTCATAAGAACATCAGGGTCAGGGAATGGAAGAAAGTCACACAGCTTAGATTCAAAGGAGAAGGTAGATAGGGGAGATCAGGAAAATCCAGAGCAAACTTAAGACATCAAACACTCTATGTCCACTGAGAAAAGAAAGTCATTTTAGATTGTTTGCTGTTATGTGCTATCAAGTCACCTAGGACCCTATGTACAACAGCCTTAAACCCTGCTCTATCCTATTCCAAGTTTATTGTCTCTGATGTACCTACTCCCATTATCCCAGTTAATGAATCAATCCATCTCATCGAGGGTCTTCCTGTCCTGCATTGTCCCTCCACCCTCTCAAGCATAATGTCCCTCCCCAAGGACTGATCCTGCCTTGCAACATGTCCATAGTATGTCAGATGAAGCTTCAGAACCCTTGCCTTCAAGGAGCAGCCTGGCTTGTTTGTTCTTCTAGCAGTCCATGGTATATTCAATGGGCTTCTCCAGCACCACAGCTTTAGATATAAGAAATAACTTCTCTAAAGAAAGCCAAGTGGCCCTGAGGTTGACTTCCACAGGAGATGAGGGACTTGCCTTGTTTGTAAATTCTGTTTTATTTTGTTGTGTTGTTGTTATGTGCCATTGAGTCGGAACCAACCCATAGCTGACTCTCCAGCAGGTTTTCAGAAACAGTTAATCGCACAGGAGGAGATTGCCCATCTTTCTCCCACGGAGCAGCTGGTAGATTTGAACTACAAGCCTTTAGGATTGCAGCGCGTCTCCTTACCACTAGACCACCAGATCTCCCTTTGTTAATGAATAGTTGTATTATAATTAAGTTACCCTGTATTGACTTGTTACTATGTTTTAGAGCTGGAGGTCCTCAGAGATTTAGAGGATGCTCTCTCAGGGGATGGAACATTGAAATCTTCTCTCACAGGGCGGAGCTTTTACTTCATAAGAGAAGGGGCATTGAGTTAGAAGGGGGCTGTGTGCCTGCATGGAAGCTGAGGTGCTTCTTTGAGCTGAAACCCCAGTGCTCACATGTCATCCTGAAGCAGGGGAAGCTCTATGAAGTAGGTCTGATCATCTGCCTCTTATAGACGATGAAAGGTGGACAATGGTGGTTCCATGGTAGAAAGGAGACCCAGGTTTGAGTCTCAGCCAGTGCGCCTCACATGCGGCCACCACCAGTGGAAACTTGCACATTGCTATGATGCTGAACGAGTTTCAGTAGCGCCTCCAGACTATAATGAACTAACTAGGAGGAAAGGCCTGGATATCAGCTCCCTAAATCAACCAACAAAATGGTATGGATCACAATTATTGGATCTGTAACTGGCCGTGGGGTGACTCAGCAGGGACTAGTGTTCAGTGTTTAGCTCTGTTGTGCCTGGGGGTTGCAATGAGTCAGGATCCAACTATCCAGCAGCGGAGAGCAACACAGATAGCGAAAGTAAGACATAACGGGTAAGTGGTAGTGCCGGGACTTGAACTCACAGCTGTCTCATTCCAACACTCATGTCACTGCTACTCCACACATTGGAGAATTTCTGACTTGGCCCTGACTCCTAGAATTAGAAAGAGAGACGCAGGGCCGGGCACCAAGCCCGAGACCCACCAGTCAGGCATTGTGTATAAAGTCGTTTGTTTCTTCACTTGATGTCCAAGAGCTCCATGTGAATCCCCGTGGCTCTGGATCACGGCGGCCCCTTCAGGACAGAGCTGGAGGATGCATGGTTCAGCAGCTTTTTGAAAATTAACTGCAACAGAAGAGACTCCTGTTTTCTAGCAGATTCCCAAGCATCTTGACACATCACTTACTCTCTCCTCACTCCCCCACTGAGACACCCACTGCCTCCCACCTCCTGTCCCCAGCTGTCTGCCACCTTGGTCACTGGGGAGCCTGCAGGCTTTGACACACAAGCTCTAATCCTCCAAAGGGCTTGCCAGGCCTAGAGTGCATGTCTCCTTTGATTATCCTTGTAAATGAAGATTTTTTCAATTTTTTTTAAAAAAGGAGATGAAATTTCATTTTGTTTTGGAAACCATTTTCCTTAAAAAAAATAGAGAATAACATAAAGAGTTTCAGTAATATAAATGCTAAATTAGAGAAAATAAAAATCTACCATAAACTGACCACCAAAAGATAATTAGAATTAGACCTTTGCATATCTTTGTGGTCTTTTTTTCCCTCCCATGCACTAAAATGGAGTGGAATTGTGTTCTACATATTATTTAATAACTGCAGACTCTTTTTTATTATTATAATTTGCCTTTTGTGCTTAATGATAAAAATGTGGACATATTCCCAAGTCAGTAATTTTCCATAACACAGTATTCTATGGACAAGGCTCTGTCCTGCACATGGTAAAACAAATGAACAAAAACAGCTGCTGCTGTTCCCATTCCAAAAAAAGGTGACCTGACAGAGTGCAGAAATTATCAAACAATATCATTAATACCACGTGCAAGCAAGATTCTTCTGAAAATGTTCCAAAAATGAACAGCATATCATCAGAGAAATGCCTGAAATGCAGGTTGGGTTTCAAAGAGACTTTGGCATGAGGGACATTATAGGTAATGTCAGATAGATCTTGGCCGAAAGCAGAGAGTACCAGAGGAATGTTTATCTGTGTTCCATTGACTGTGCAAAGGCATGTGACTGTGTGGATCACAACAAACTGTGGCTGACTCTGAGAAGAATGGGAATCCCAGAACATTTGTTTGTGCTTATGCAAAACCTATACTTGGACCAAGAGACAGTCGTCAGAACAGAGCTAGGAAACGTTGTATGGTTCTGAATCAGGGTAAGTGTATGGCAGGGATGCATCCGATCTCTACACCTCCTCAATCTGTGTGAGGAACGGATCGTCCAAGAGGCTGGACTCTATGAGGAGGAATGTGGCATTAGGATTGGAAGAAGACTCATCAACAACCTACAGTATGCAGATGATGCAACCTTGAATGCTGAAACTGAGGAGGACCTGAAGAGTTTGCTGCAGAAGATCAAGGACTGCAGCCTTCAATATGGATTGAAGCTCAACATCAAGAAAACAAAGGTTCTCACCACTGGGCTGATTGGCAGCACCTTGATAGACAGTGAAGAGATTGTTAACAACTTCAGCTTGCTTGGATCCACGAGCAATACTTTTGGTACCAACAGCCAGAAAATCAAAAGACTAATTGTACTGGGAATATCTGCTGTCAAGGACATCTCTAGAGTAATGAAGAGCAATGATGACAGTCTAGAAACTAAGGTGTGCCTGATCCAGGCATTCAGATTTGGTCTTCGCAATTACTTGCTATGCCTCAGAAAGCTGGATAATGATTAAGGATAATAGAAGAAGAATTGATGCCTTTGAGCTGTGGTTCCATAGAAGAGTATTGAAGGAGCACAAACAGGTTCGTCCTGGAGGGAGTGAAACCAGGCTGCTCCTTGGAGTCAAGGATTCTGAAGTTCCATCTGACATACTTTGGGCATGTTGCAAGGAGGGATCTGTCCTTGGCAAGGGACATCATGTTTGGGAGGGTGGAGGGACAACACAAGAGAGGAAGACCCTTGATGAGATAGATTGATTCAGTCACTGGGGTATGTGTGTCAGAGACAATGAGGTTGGGTCAAGATAGAGCAGGGCTCAGAGCTGTGGTACATAGGGTCACTGTGAGTCATAAGCGACTTGATGGCATATAACAATAACAACAACATGATCTTTCAGAAGAAAATTACCAGACTTTTCATCTAAGGTGTCTCCAGTCTTTTAGGTTGTGGTTGTTGTTGTTAGGTGCCATCAAGTCTAGTATGACTCATAGTGACCCTGTCAACACCAGTTCTATATCTCTGTCCTGTTCTGTGCCATCTTCACAATTTATGACACTCTTAAGCCCATTTCTGCATTCACTGTGTCAATCCTTTTGAATGAGAGTCTTCTTCTCTTTCTCTGACCCTCCACCTTTCCAAGCATAATGTCCCTCTTTAAGGAATAATCTGTACTAGCAACATGCTCAAATCCACAGTCGATACCCTTGGTACCAGCAGTAAGGAGATGAGGAGATGAATTGCGCTGGGAAAGTCTGCAGTCAAGGACCTCTCCAAATTATTGAAGTGCAGTGATGACAGGTTGAGGACTAAGGTGCATCTGATTAAGGCCATGGTCTTTTCAGTCACTCACTATGCATCTGAGAAATGGACAGTGACTGAGAATGACAGAAGAATTGGTGCCTTTGAGCTGTGGTATTAGAGAAGCGTACTGAATAGTCCATAGATAACCAAAAGAACAAACAAATATGTTTTGGACAAAGTGCAGCCAGAGTGCTCCTTGGAGACAAAGATCATAAGGCTTTGTTCATGTTGCAAGAAGGGACCAGTCCTTGGAGAGGGACGTCATGCTTGGGAGGGTGGAGGGACAGTGCAGGAGAGGAAGACCCTGGATGAGATGGATTGACTCAGTGACTGGGGTATGTGTGTCAGAGACAGTGAGGTTGGCTCAGTCTTTTTGGTGGTGGGGTGGTGGTTGGTAGGTGTTATCAAGTCCACTATAACTCATAGTGACCCTGTGGGCACAGCTGAACCTTGCCCCATCCTGTGCCGTCTTCACCATCTCTGATATGCTCAAGCCCATTCTTGTAGCCACTGTGTCACTCCCATCTTTTTGGTCAAGAGCTGGGAAATGCCAGTCTTTTGGCCTAATGGTCAATTCCTGAAACATTTGCACAACCCAGGGACTCTCTTGACACAGTAAGAGATACCAAAAGAGGAAGAAGAACCCTTACCCTGCCCTCCAGGAGCCCAGTAGGTATGTGAAATGTGGCTGCAGTGACAATTACTTGCCAGAATGTTAGAGTCCTCATTCCTTGTCCCTGAACTACCTCCAACAGTGAGGTGAATTTTCCCACCAAGAAGCTCCCACCAGCTTCTAGTGGGATTTGAGGCTAATAGATAGTGCAGTGGAGTGATGCTGAGACTGAGAGAATGAACAATTGCATGGAAATTCAGCAGCATTCATCCTGATGGGTACGTGCCCCGTGGGGACCAGCCTCAGATGCAGGAATGCTCCCTGAATTGTTCTCAGTTCCCTTGCGCCTATCACAATGGGTATATATGTTGATTTCTCTCCTCAAAAGGAAGGAAGCGGAGCAGTAAAGAGGTGACAGGTAGTTTTGTGGGAACAGTGTCATTGATGAGATGCCAACTGGAGGAACGTGAAGGTGGCTGGCAGCTTGAACTGGCAGAAGTGAAGGCAGCTGCTCCCGCATCCCTTTGGGAAGCTGTTGTTAGGCACCATAGACTGTCGCTTCTGGGGGCAGATGGCTCTGGGTTTGAATTCCGAGTCTGCAACTCCCTGGCTATTGGATGTGGGAGGCTCAGCTTCTGCTGCTCAATTCTGAAAGTAGATCACAGCACCAGCTTGGGACTGTTCTGAACAGTGAATGTGGTGAAGCCTTTGTTTAGAATGCTGCTGGCCACCATATTGGATTTTTAGAAAAAGTTGGAGTCGTACTTAATAGATACACATTAAAGAGGTAACCCCCAAGGAGGCACGGGACCCAGTGTGCCCTCTGGAGACACTGCCCTGTTACAGAGACAGATAGATTGGCTACAGGATGTAACAGGATGACCACTATCACAGTGGGGCCACCAAAATACTTTCGTGGACAAAAGGCCCTTCAAAATCAAGCAGCATTTCATTAGGCATTGATGGCAGAGGCTGCTAGTTTCCTTCTGACACACACTTCAAACCAGGTTACCTCCCTGTGCTGTACCTTGAAACCATCTCCTAGTGAGTGAAGTATTCAGCTCTGATTTAGCTCAGTCCTGAAGGTTCTTCAGAATCTAGACTCCTCTCTTCCTGACTTCATTTGGTCCTTTACTTAGATCTGAGTCCTGGGCTTGGATCTAGGTGGCACAAGTGGTCTGTGATCAGCTGCTAAGCTAGACAGCTGACGGTTTATGGTATGAGTCCACTAATAAGCAGTGCAGCAGGACAAAGTCTTGGCAGTCTCCCTCTGCAATTATTACAGCCGACAGAGCAGTTCCACCCATATCGTAAAGGGTGTCTCTGCCTTGGATTTGACCAGCAACAATGAGCCTGCTTCAGTCTGGTTACTGGTATGTATTCTTTGCTCCACATCTTTGTGCTGCTCTCTCTCCCAGGCCCCCCTTTTTCTTGTCTCTCTTTTGCTAGCTACTATGGAGTCATCCCTGTGCACGGTGAACTTGAGGCTTCTCAGGCCTTTGCAATCCCCAAAATTAGAACACGGTGGCTCAGAGGATTTTCATCAGCTGACTTTTGGAAGTTGATCTTCAGGCCTAACTTTCCAGGTTGTCTTAGACTGGGAGCTTTGCTTAAACTTATTCTGTGTTGCTCCAGTTTCCACTGACAGATGGCTGGGAGGGTAACAAGGAGCGCTGGTGTTAATGTGTCATTATTACCTGTTGTGCTGCTAACCTAAAGGTCAGGGGTTCTAATCCACCAGCTGTTCTGAGGGAGAAAGATGGACAGTCTCCTCTGGCAAAGAATCACAATCTCAGAAACCTGGTGGAGGGTCTCTTTTGAGGCAGGATTGACGTGACAGCTATGGGATGGGTTGAGGTTTTGGTGAGGACAGCAGCTACCCCTGCCCATTCACTATTTCTACAGGACTGTTCCAGGCCTGAGTGTCCGTGGTCCACATTAATGCCAACTCTTCTATACAGCTCCCCCTAGACTGAAGTGATCTCTGCTTCAGGACCCTCTCTCTGCTGCTCGGGCTATCTGCTGCATGGACAGGCTCTCTCTCCTGCACAGAAGAGCTCTCTCTCCTGCAGTGTGGGATTCATTCACACATCCCACATGCAGTGAGCTCCTGAGGCAGACTCACCGCATGCCCATCCCCGGAGTCCCTTCAGCAGCTACTACAGGATGCTGGGTGACTGGGAGGGAAGAGGAAGGAAGGTGGGAGGGATGCCAAGAAGGGCTTGGAACTGATCTAGGTGGAAGGCGATTATTCCTGCCACAAGAGGGCCCCAGGAGAATGTCGTTCTTTCTTCATCACACATAGTGTTCCCCCCACCCCATCCCAGTCTTAATTACAACAACTATAACCAGAGGACACTCTGGTAGTGCAGTGTGTCTTCATTAAGCTGCAAACAAGAAGGCAGATGGTTTGAATGCACCAGCACTACTTGGGAGAATGTTGTGGTAATCCCCCTTCGTAAGGGAAAGAACTGTTTAAAAGGAATATATGATTAGGCATTATTTGCATGACAACAGTCCAGAATAAGAGCTGCATAGTAAAGTGGACTGGGTGAGAGGGAGGGAGGGAGGAAAACTGCAACAATGGATGAATTTTTTAAAGTGAAAAGTGAACTCGGGTGAGTTAGGGAGGAAAATGTGCAACAATGAATGAATGGAAATCCAAGTTTTTGTAAACTTTTGTTAAAATCAATTTAAAAAGTCATTTAAAAAATGACAGCAGCAGACACCGTGCATGGTGTTTCTACTCCAAAGTGCGTGGAATTTCTGAGACAGTATCAGCTCTCCAGCCGTAAGCTGGTTAGCCAACCAATCAGATTAGCTGTAACAAACAAACAAAAAAAAATACCACAAATGGTGGCTTTAAAGAACAGGAACGGATTTTCTCATCATTTAGGAGGCTAGAATTTAAAATTTAGAGTGTGCCCCTGAGGGCAAATAATCTCTTAGATCAGCAAAAAGACAAGGATGTCTGCTATTTCAACATAGTTCTTTTGATTTCTGTTGTAACTGATATGTGCCATCGAGTTAGAATCACCTCACAGCTGACCTTCCAACGATCAGGTTTTCAGAGATCGTAAATTGCACAGGACATTGTCCAAAGAGCAGCTGGTGGATATGAACTGCCTGCTTTTTGGTTAGCAGTGCAGGTCCTTAACCCAAGGCCACCCGAGGTTTCCTGGGCTTGTAGACCACCTGACGTATGTGCTGCCTTCCTGTTACATCTTCCCTGTTTTTAGAACTCAGCAGTAATTCAGTTTAGGACCCACCCCTGCCCTGGTGTGACCTGGGAACATAACCAAGAAAACTATTTCCAAACAGGGTCCTATTTACAGGTACTGGGGTCAGGACTTTAACAAGGTGTTGTGGAGGGGACCCACTTCTACTCCTAGCACCCCACTGCAAGGACGTACGTAGTGTTGCATGATGACAGAGCCTGGTCCAGTGGCCTCATTGTGCACAGGACATTTTAAACTGAAGTTAGGATTGCTCTGCAAAGTCTCTTAAGTTGGATGCAACAATCTTTTTTGTGTGGGGCAGTATTATCTCTTAACAACTCGGTGGAAACATAACCCAGAAAGACACAGCTAAGAAAATGCTCTCTCCGAATCAGTCCTTCCAGCCCAGGTTGTCAAGGTTGTAAACGAGGATCCCAAGAGTGACGTTCTAGTGCAAATACCCCACCTCAATCCTCACCTTGATAGGATCCCAGAGCTAAACCTTGGAGCCTCTGCCTCAGTTCAAAAGATTGGACCAGTTGCTCCCCATCATCCCTTGACTTTTCTGATCCCCCAAACCCACTGCATCTTCATCAGACCCACCATCAGAATTCCATCTTCATGGGAGGAGAATGCCCGTCTTTGCCCTGTGGAGCTGCCTGTCTTTTGCTTAAGAGCCCAGTCAGTTACACACCACACGGCCAGGGCTCCTTTACTGTTGTAATAAGTATCCTGTTACATCCCAGGCACCAGGAACTCATTGTAATCCCAGACACCTGACTGCCTTTGCTGGAAAGCTGCTATTTCAATGGGGACCGTCAGCTTCCAGAAACTTTTCTTGGAGGTTATTTCTGGAACCTACACTCAGTTCCTACCCAAAAGGCCACTGAGGTGTCACACTTGGGTCCCCTGTCCCTCACTGTCCTACTAGATAGACAGTCAGTGCCAGGCTGAAAGAACTCGGCCCTTGGCCCAAGATCCCTGAGCCAGAGAGTCCAGTGCCTGATGGAAAGTCTGGGCTGAGGATACTCCTTTCCCAAACCCTGAGCCCTGTCCTGTGTTTACACAAAGTCTGAAATTAATGCAGAGAAAACTTCCAAGCTCCCCTGGCTAGGACGGAAGACTCAGAACAGGAAGAGGCAGGTACCGAGTACAAGGGTTTTTTTCCACAGCGAGAACAGGGCAAAACTGAATTGCCGTGTGTGTGTGTGTGTGTGTGTGTGTGTGTGTGTGTGTGTGTAAACCAGAGCCATTGAAGGTGCCACATGTCTCTCTCCTTGAAGTGCATTTTCCTGGGAATTTGCAATTAAGGGAAGGAGAGTCGGATAATGGGAGCATTGGTTGAAGGCTGATGCTGTTGAACTGAATCCATCCATCAAGTTGCTTGTACTTCTCCAGGGATAAACTGATGGCTGGGCAGATGCCTGCGAATACCCCACCCTCAGGAAGCACCTCCAGTAATGGGCCTTTTTTACCAGGCCTGGAATAAGCTCAAGGTTGCCATCGAGCCTATTACAATTCATGTTGATGCCATGTTCCGTGGGGTAGAACTGTGACCTGGAGGATTTTCAATGGCTGTGACCTTTTAGAAGCAGACAGCCAAGATTTTCTTGCAAGGTGGCTTTGGGTGGATTTGAACTCCTAAACTTTTGGTTAATAGTGAAATGCTTGACCATTTTACTGCCATCCAAAGACTCCTGACTCAATCCCAACTCCTTGGAAATGCAGCCCCACCAGGCTGACAGCCTGGCTCCCAGTTGTGTTTTGTCCCTGGACACTGTCTGGGATTGCCCATCACTCCCTACTGGGTGGCTCCAGGCTCATCCTGTCCCATGAGAAGAGTTTAGATGGCCAGGTGCGTTTATGGCAGGCTCTGCATGGGTCCCCATCTGCTCTAGAACTTGGTACTCTCTTGGGCTTTAGGATCAGGTAGCATTTAAAAGTTGTTATCAGTCTGGAACTTAATACTCTTTTCCTTCCCAAACTTCAAAGGAACCCCAACCTTGATTAAGGACCATTCATTCAGTCACCATATATTTATTGTCCACTATAGAGCAGCGTTTAAGGATGTAGTACATAGGGTCAATATGAGTTGCAGGTGACTTGATGGCACATAACAACAACATGTGCGAAAGAGAGCACTGGTGGCCTAGAGGTTAGGAAGCTGTGCTGCAATCCTAAAGGCACGTGGTTTGAATCCACCAGCTGTTCCACAGGAAGATGATGGACAGTCTCCTATTTGATTTGCTGCCTCTGAAAAGTTGCAGAGGGTTAGCTATGGGTCGATTCTGACTCAACAGTACACAACAGCAACGACAATGTGCTAACGATGGGCAGTCAACTCTCATGTTCATTATTGCCTCTGAAACCCTTCTGGAGGGTCAGCTATGAGTCTATACTGACACTGGTACACAATAACACAACCACTGTGTGCTAAGCGCTGTTCCAGATACTGTAAATATGGCCGTAAACAACACAGACAGAAGTCCTTGCCCTCATGGTGCTAATATCCAAGATACAGACAATAAGCAAATGAGCAAACAGAAGAGGAGGTTATTTTAAGTCATGATAGTGCTACAAGTAAACCATGACAGGATGGCATGAGAGGCAGTGACTACAGTGGGATGTGGGAGCTCTGGTGGCCAGTGGTAAGAAGCTGTGCTGCAATCCCAAAGGCACTCAGTTCAGGTCCACCAGATGCTCTGCAGGAGAAGGATGGGCAGTCACCCCACTATGATTTATTGCCTTTGAAAACCCACTGGCGGGTCTGTTCTGGCTCGATGGCACACAGCAGCAGCAGGGTGGGGAGAAGGAACAGGGTGGGGAGGGAAGTGACATTTGAACAGAGGCTGGAACAGTGAATGAGAAGCAACCAGCTAGGAAAAGACCTGGGAGAAGTATGGTCCAGGAACAAGGAATAGCAAATGCAAATGCTCTTAGAAGGAAACAAGTTTGTATGTTCAAGGAACAGCTAGAATGTGGCTGGAGAAAAGACTATGGAAAACAGGTGTGAGCTGTGGGCTCAGCAGAAGCAGGAGTGGATCATGTAGAACCTTATAGTGTGGAGGGGGCTGGGTGTTGCACACGCAGCCTGTTCTGGCGTGAAGCAGGAAGGCCAGGCTCTGTTGTGACCTAAGTTCATCACCTTGGCTCGTTCACCTTCAGCATAAAACATGTTCTCTTCCTCCCAACTCCTCCCGCCAGCCCAGCCTTCTCTGGTCGGGACTTTTTGTTTGGAAGGAACAAGAGGAAGCTTAAAGCAACCTACTACAGGAAGCTCTCATTCCCTTTCCTCTCCTCCAAGTACCAAGGATTTCCAAAGACCTCACCATGGAAATTCTGGCCAGAGATGCCAAGAAACTTGCCCAGCGTCCCCTAAATCACAGTTATGGGGTGAAGATAGGAATTCAGATTGGGTTTTCAAGGCACTAACTATGTTACACACCATGTCGTCTACCAGGAAACTCGACAAGAGACCATTTCAGAAAATTGAGGAGAGCCTGGGTTCAAAGTGGATCCCACAGAGCAGACAAAGAGAAGAATACCTTAGATTTAATTCAACCATGTATCACTAGCAAGAGACATTTATCAGTGGACCTAGGCATGGCGCCAAGGCAGAAAGGCATTAGAAGAACTTTATCTTAGTCTCTGAAACCATTGTCTCTGCTATGTGCCCTCAGCTAGAATCTACTCTGAAAGATTGTTGTCTGAGCCCACCAGCACCTCCACAGGCAGGACCTTTACCTAGAAGCCCATGTAAGCCTTCAGAAAACTAAGGCCAGATTTGTTCTCTGTTAGACCAGCATCTACCTGATCAGAATAGTGAGGTTGGCCACAGCTTGGCATTGACAGAAGCAGCCACTTGGGCTGATTTCGGAAGCTCCCATTCAGAAAGGCCTTCTGCCCTTGGTCCCCTGTGAGCAGCAACCCTGGAAGGAGCAAGGAGACGACCAGCTCTTTCAGCCACCAAAGGTGAGGGTCCTCACATGCAGTGTGGGACATTCGAAGTAACCAGAAGACCCAACTTACCTTTCTGGCAAGTTGACTGATAGGAATCTGGAAACTGCAAAGCACATCACATTCATGCTCTTGCACATCATGGCTGAGATGTGGCTCATTTGATCCAGGATGGCTAGATTAGCAGTCTTTGAAAACACGGAAAGTACCTGGCAAGGATTAATAAGGATTGTCTACAGTCCTCCTGGGTAACTATCTTAGTTTAGGGCCGTCTCATGTGGACCCCTCAGACAGCTTGCCCAAAGGATTCTGGGAAGGGGCGGCCATGTTGTACTGCTCAGAGAAAACCAAGACTTGAAGTCTACAAAGGGTCTTTCCTTGTCACTGCAAAGCCCAAGAATGGGTGAGGACTCTCTCTTGGAAGTGCATGTCCTCCAGACTGGCTCCTGTGTTGATCAGTATCAAAATCCTTGTTTTCATAACCCAGGCACTCTGTAGACCCCTACAGAGCTGACCTGATTAATGAACTGATTAGCCAGAACCACTCACCATCTAGGGAGCACTGGTGGTACAGTCTGTAGAGTTGCACAGCTAACTCAAAGGTTGCATTTTTCTAGAAGTTCAAATCCACTAACCACTCCAAAGAAGAAAAATGGACAGACTTCTCTCACGTGATTTATTGCCTTGGGAATCCAATGGAAGGTCGGCTATACTGTTGGCAACTGAGTTGCCTTCTAGTCAATGCCCACTTACAATGACTCCACATTGGGTTTTACACCCAGAAATTTTGCAAACTAATTAGAAATGCATTTTACTGTCTACAAAGCCCCAAACTCCCCAGATCTGAAATTCTTTGAAAGCAATCACATCGTCCCCTTGATTGAAAGGTACTGACTGACAGTGGAATGGATGAGTGTAATAATTCTGTGGACATGAGGAATTTATGGCTAGAGAGGGACTGGAGTATTTCAGAGGAGGGCACAGGATTTGCACCCAGAAGACCTGGGTCCCAGACAAAACTTAGTCACTTAATATCTGTGTGACTTAGCAAAGTTACTTAATCTCTCTGAGGAGTTGTTGTTGTTAAGTGCCGTCGAGTCGCAGGCAACTCATAGCGACCCTATGAAGGAGAGTCCTCAATGCTTGGGTGTCTGTCATCCTCTCTCCAGGTTCATAGGGTTTCTGGAGGCAAGCTATTATGGAAGTGGATGCCACTCCTCCTTCCAAGTTTGTTTTAATCAGGGATCTCCACCCCACTCTCTGTCCGCATTGGGTAATCAGCCATTAACGCATTTGACACATCAGTGTCAGTGTTCAGCCTCACATCAACCACAAGTTACTGCTGTACGGCAACTTGTACACAAGGGCTATATGATCTAGAGGAATGTCTGAATAAAAACAATGAAGAAAGGCCCGAGGGCTCTGAGGAGTAGTCTCTGTTAAATCCAGTTAACGCTGCCTACCTCTGCAAAGGGATTTTCCAGGCAGAGAGGGATGATCAGGAAAATAAAAAGGAAATTTAGAAATAGATAAATAAAAGTTGTCTTAAGGATGAGAAGTAACTACATTATCTTTCCGAGCCTAGTCCCTGGCATAGGGTGGGCGCCCAGTAAACGTAACCTTCAGAATATCCGTGAAATGCTGAATGAGTTCATTCCTGCTGTAAAATTCTGTCTGTTGCCTGACGTCACAGAGACGGTGGCTGCTTTCACCTAGAGACCAGAATTCTTGACTAGCCTGGGCCACCACAGATGATGAGTGACAGTGTTAAGATTTTGTTTCCAAGCCTACCGTTTTAGTTGAGTCTACCTTCTGCACTGTTTGATCTCACTGCAGACCAGTATCATTGGCCAATGCCATTTGGAACAACTTTTGATTGTTCTTGTTGCCTATACTGATGAATGCAGATCTGAACCTTGCCGTCTCCTCACATCTCTGATGTCACTGTGTCATTCTATCTGGAGGTGTTGATGGTGTTAGGTGTAACTACGTGTCATTAGCAAATGTTAGTTGTGGGGCTCCCACATGCAGAGGTGCTGTGAGAGGTGCCCATAGCAGGCGATCAGTTCTTTTACTATCAATTACCATCAAGCCAACCTCTGTTCGTGGAAACACCATGTTTGTCCAAGAAATACACTCCGTAGGGGTTTTTGTGGCTGACTTTTCAGAAGATCATCGTGTCTTTTTCCCAAGGAACCACTAGGTGAACTTGAGCCTCCAACCTTTCATGTAGAAGCTGAGCATAGTAACTGCACTGCCCAATGGCTCCTCAGCTCATCTAAGCCCATTGCCACCAAGCGGTACCCGTTGAGGCTGATAGTAGCCCTGTGGAACAGAGTGCTGCCGGTAGGATTTCCAAAGCTGTACATCTTCATAGGAACAGACTATCTCCTCTTTCCCCTGTGGAACAGCTGATGGGTTCGAACCTCCAGCCTTTTGGTTAGCTGCTGAACACTTTTACAAAAGCTCCAACTGAAATGAACTCAGGCTCATTGCCATCAAGTCAGAATTAACCCACAGCTGACCCTCCAATAGGTTCCTGAGGCTGTAAATTGTATGGAGGATATTGCCTGACTGTCTTCTGAAAAGCCACTGGTGAATTTGAACTGCCAGAGAGGCATGGCATCTGGGTTATGGTTGAGACTCCCTACAGACTATGCCACCTGATAGATCTCATGATAGAGACATGAGGGAGTGGGCTCTCCCTTCACTACAGGAAGTCCCATCAGGGTGCAGTTTACAAGAAGGAATAGCTGTGGGCCATACAGTGTCTCTCATTTAATGTCCTCAGTAATGTCAGAAGGAAGATTCTATTTCATTTGCATTTTAAGGGAAGGAAAAGTTCTTCCATCCCTTCTGATGAAAGACCCAATCATTGGCCCAAAGCCATAGACATATATATGTCTAAAGTCACAGTTAGGACTCCTACCAGACTCGAAAACTGTCCTCCCTCTACAACCCTCTGTCTGTCCACCCCACTCCTACCCCATCCCCACCCACCCACACAGAAGTGGTTGGTCTCATTGTTTAAAACAACAATAGAAAGAAGTTAGGATATGCTCATTAATAAATAAATAGCATCCATAAGAAACAATAAAGGAAATGGGGACAAAAAAGATAGCGATAGGCCAGGACTCTTGGGCTAGGTTTTCAGGAGGCACATTATACAGGGCTTCAGAAAAGGTCTGGAGTAAGTCAGGTAGAGTTGACGCAGAGTGTTCTGGAATTCCAGAACTGCCAAGCAGAAGAAGAGGGGAAAGGGTAGGTCAGATCTAGGTCAGAGTCCAGAAGCTGTGCTGGGAGATGAGCCGGCGTCACATTCACAGAGGGTCCTGGGTAAGAAGTGCTTCTCTGCTGACCCCGTATCTTGGTTTCTTTTTACCTCGTAGTTCCAACACCCAAGGCTTGCTTCTCCCCTCACAGCCTCCTGCCCCTCAGATGTGAGCGTGATGCTCACAAAATCACAGCTTCTTTCTCCCCACGCCTGACCCTGAAGGCCAGAAGGGCTGCCTTTTTAGAGTATGTGCCCCGTGGGTGCACTGATAGCCACTGCCCACAGAAGTGGGTCTTGAAGCTGAACAAGCATCTACAGAGCTTCTGAGCAGCTTCAAACCACCAAACATTTTTTTAAATAATTATTTTATATTGTTTTGTTTACAAAGTTCATATATGTTGTGTTTCACACTATTCTTCATTCATAATGTATTTCATGCAGTCATTCCCATCCATTATGTTTTATAAAATCAATCACCATTGACAAACCACCACCCTTTGAGTTAGCAGCTGTACACTTAACTCATGGGCCACCTGACCATTTGCAGACAAACTGAACTCAAGCTCAAAACTCAAAAATCTTTCAGTTCTGCCTCACAGGGCTGGGTATCACTCAGGTATTCAACAAGGTGGAGCTCCAGTCCCGGCCTCACCCCCAGCAAGGCCTATGATTGAAAGAGATGACTTCTAAAAAAGCATGACCTCTCATTTGTTCATTCATTCATTCAGCACGTGTGTCCTGACTGGCCTCTCTGTTGGTGCAGGGCACCAGGGGGACAGGACAGACACAATGACTATGGAACGTGGGGGACATTGGGAAGGATGAGATGCAGCTTATTCTGACCCCAGAGAAGAGAAGGGTCTAATTCTTTTCTGTCCTGCAAGGAGCTGGCATTTAGAATCTCAAAGGAGCTCTAACTTCCCTGACTTGCCCCATGTCAGAAATGGAAAAACTAAGGGTCATGCAATAGAGGTTCCATGAATGAACGGTAGCACACTCATTCATGTCTGCTGTCTCCACGTGCAGGCCTCTCTCCACTGTTTGGCTGGAAGCTCCTCAAAGCCTCTTCTTCACTGACCTCTTTATTTCAGCACATCTAGACAGAACTGTGTGCTGGAAGGGTTCATCTGCAAGCCCCCACCCTCCTGCCATTAGCCTTTTCAGAAAACCCACTTCATGTCTAGGAAGCAAGAAAAAGAATTGCAGAATGTGACCAAGATGTGACGCTAGTAACAGTGAAGAAAGGGTGAACATGTTTAAAATAAGCAAATGAAAGACCATCTTTGGTGCTGTCCGGGGCTTTTTACTTCCAGTGAGCCTGTGTGACAATTAGTAATGTCCTCTGGGGGTTGCGAGGCTGTGATCTTTATGGGATCAGGTTGGTAAGTCTCTTCTGCAGAGCCACTGAATAGGTTCAAACCACCAACCTTTGAGTTAGCAGCAGAGCACTTAGCTGTGGGTCCACAGAAGAGAGACCATTTACAGACACCAGAGAGAGAGAATAAAGAAAGGAAAGGAGGAGAAGGATTCAATGTAGAAAGAGTCTTCATCAAACACTGCTTACTACTTTACTTTTGATAACTTCCTCATCCTCATAGATTTCCTTCATAATCCTGCCTGGGAGTGAGGCTTGTACCATGATTCCAAAGGGCAGATGGGAAAGCAGGAGGCCTGTGCTTCCCAGTGAGTTAGGACTGAGTTAGGTCAGACATTGGTGTGCTGCCTCCCTCCCCGGGCCATTCCACCCGGTATGACTAGAGTATGTTAGCAGCTATAGTTGGAGTCACTCCAGTTTAGTTGGACTCCCTGGCACCCTCCTGTGCCGCATTTAAAACCTCGGTCTCAGGTGCACGTGGCCCCTTGTGCAGATGGATGTTGTTCGTGTGTGGCCAGGGCAGAGGCGCTGCAGGAAGAAAAACCTGCAAATAAGGGATGTGATGGGGGCGGAGGGCTTGGGGACTGAATCACTTTGAGTCCTTTTGCATTGTGACTAAAGTCACAACCACACAGCCACTTGGTCATTGATCTTACTGGCCCACCCATCTACCAGTTCCAACCCCCACTTCAAACTAGTAACCAAACCAGTTGCTTCTGGAGCCAACACACATGTCAGAGTAAGACTGTCCTCCACAGGGATCTCAGTGGCTGGCTTGGGGGATGCCAATAGCCAGACCTTGCTTCCTAGGCACCGCTGGGTGAAATGTGAACCTTTCATTTAGCATCCACGCTTGCTAACAGCTTGCACCACCTGGGACATTCAACAAATAGGTGTCACATTTTCCTTGTTCCTGACACGGTGTGAATTGTCACAGAAGGAGTTTGTAAAAGCCATCCAGCACAATAGAATCTGCATGGTAGAGGCAAAGCTAGTGTCCATAAGGCATTAGGAGAAAAAGTGAGTGCTAAAGTCAATGGAAAAGCAGCCACAGTCGGGAAAACAGAAACAAGGGCAGGTCAGATGAGGTTTCGGGTAGGAAAGGGAGGTTTAGGAGGGTATCAGAGAACGCACACATTCACCCAGCAAACAGCTGCTGAGTCTGCAGGTGCGGGCTGGGCCAGGAGTGTGACAACGAGCGGGACAGGCCCCACGGGGCCTCACCTTTGGTTTTAGAGCCAGTTCCACATGCCCAGAGACACAAGCAAGACAACACAACAAAGGGAGAGTAGGGCTTCCTTAAACAGAAAAGAGGAGTAGTCTGTCATCCTTTTTCTTTATTTAGTGTTAGTAGCTTCCAGCAGCTCTGGTGACATATTGATAAGGAGTTGTGTTGCCAACCAAAGGCACAGGGTTCCAGCCCACCAACTGCTCTGTGGGAGAAAGATGAGCAGTCTCCTCCCCTGTGACTTATTGCTTCTGAAAACCTGCTGGAGGATCAGCTGTGAGTCCATTCTAACTCGACAGCACGTGACAAAGCTTTCAGCAGTGTGTTGGTGTGCCCACAAAACCTGATGTGTCGTGTTTGCCCATTTCTGTGGTGGAAATACTCTGACGTTCACGGTGAATTTCAGAATCCCAACGTGATGCTCAGCTGACATGCAGGTTTGAGTGTGGGGAACCCTGCAAACAGCTCCAGCATGAGAGCTGGCTGGAGCCCAGAGAGTGGAAGAGCCAGACTGTTAACTCAGCCTGGGACTGCAGTGGACAGTGGCCCTCACAAAGTCACGTACCACCCCCAGGGGCTATCATTAATCACGTTCCAAGCAAGCAGTGTATAACTATAGTTGCGACTTGCAGGGTATAAGATGGGAATAGCCAGTTGCCTTCATGTAGTTACTCGCTCACGGCGACCCCACGTGTATACGAGTAGAGCTGTGGTTTTCAGGGGCTGATGTTTTGGAAGTAGCTTGCCAAGCCTTTCTTCTGTGTGAACTCAAACAGCAAATCTTTCTGTTCTGCCTGTACGTCACACTGCTGCTCAACAAGTGCAGCCCTCCAGTCGCAGCCCTCCTCCCTGCAACGCCTAGGCTTGAAAGAAATGACTTCTAAAATGCCTTGTCTTCTCATTGTTCATTCATTCAGCAAGTGTGTCCTGACCTCTCTGTTGTTGCTGGGCACAGTATTGGACTCCGGGAGCCAGGGGGGCAAGACAGGCGCAGTGGCTGTGGAACATGTCAGCACTGGGGATTCTGGGCCCAGAAGTGGGCTCCCATCCTCATTCTAACTCCAACTTTCTGGGTTCCCTGAACAAGTTACTTCTTCTCTTTGAGCCTCAGTGCTTCCTCTGTAGCGTGAGGTACTTGGACTTGATGGTCACTAGGACCCAGCCCAGCCCAGGCCTTTTGTGAATCCAGAAAGCAAGGGGGCCTGGGAGCCACATGAGGGAGGGTTGGTGGAACTGTGAATTCCCCGTGGGAGAGCAGTCAGGGGCCCCTGAAGATCTGTCATATGTCATGTGAGAGGCATCGACATGATTATGTGGCACCTAAAGGTAGGAGTGATAAGGAGGAGAGCCTTCCAGCTCCATCCTGGGGGGGCCTTTGGGACACTTAGAGAGTGGGACCCCCTTGTGGAGGTCTGAACACTCCGCCATTCAAACAGGAGCTAGTGGCCCTGCCAAGACCACATGGATGGGACTCCTGGGCAGGGGGAGTTGATCATAAAACCTCATAATCATCAGTTCTGAGGGAATAAAAAGAAAAAGGAAAATCATTTGGTCCACTGTGTTACTCAGAAAAAGAAAACAGGTTGCAAAAAAACATTATCAATACATTTTTTTAAAAATCAATGCCTACAGTGGGAGGGATGAGGGTGGACACTGAAAGGAAAATGATCAAAACTTTAACTAGGGTTGGATGAGGATTTTTTTTCTCCCTCCATTTCTCGATTTTCAAATGTTTGGTCATAGGGGGATGTTATTTTTTAAATGAGAGTGGATTTATTTTTTAAGGAACATCATCTAGTCCAACCCTCATCCTAGGACAGGAATCCAGCTTACAGCTGCTGAGTTCTCTTCCAGTGGGGGTTCCCCCAGGTATGACAGCAGGAGAGGGGAGTAAGATGTCACGGAGGTCTCCAAGTGCCAGATTCCACAGGGCAGGGTTCAGAGGTAAAGGCCCTGTGGGGATGGGGCCCGTGCAATGAAGACTGGGACCCAGATGTGAGGATCTCAGCCCCACACTGCAGTGGGAGGGGAACTCAGTCAGAAAACAGACTGCCAGTTCAGACTCAATCTGATGAGACAAAATGTGGAGAGTGTCTCTCTCTCTCTCTCTCTCACACACACACACACACACACACACACCCTCAGCTCAGGGGAAGCACACTGGTGTGCTTCCTTTCCCTATCAGTTATCACTGGATCCAGTTGCCATCAGGTCATCCCCAATTTGTGGCAGCCCTTGAGTGCGGGAACAGACCTATGCTCCATGGCACCGTCTGTGGTTCATTTTCAGGTCTCCAGGCCTTTCTTCTGAGTGGACCTGACCTGCTAACCTTTTCGGTAGCTGCCAAACACGGTAGCCATTCACTTCGTCTAGAAACTCCCACGATAGGATTTGTTGTTATTACTGTCGGTTGATGCACGTCAGAGTAGAGCTGTGCTCCCTCGTGTCAGTGCTGTTACTTGGAGATATAGATCTGCAGGCCTTTCTTCTGAGGCACCTCTGGGTGGACTCAAACCAACGTCCTCTCCGTTAGCAGTTAGCAGCCGAGTGAGCATGTTAGCCGAACCCTTCCCCTACCAAGTCTGCTAATAATTAACACTAGACAAAGGTACTTTCTTGATGATCATGCCAAGTGCGCGTGCACATACACACACACACACACACACACACACACACACACACACGGAAAAAGCTCCGCTCACACCCAGCCTTCCCCTAGCATCCATCGATCCCCTCTTCCCTCATTCTAGGCTCCCTGTTACCCCTTCCTCTGCTCCTGCTACCCAATCTCCTCTGAATCCTGTTTTCCGTGGAGAAAGGCCTCCCTGTTCACAAGGCCGCCTTCTCGCATAAAAGACTCAGTGAGGCCTCAGACACTTGGAACCCAGACAGAATGGAATTTCTCCCTATTTTCTTTACAGCTGAGAAAACACACACAAACACAAGAGCATATTTATTGCAATATTTCTATCCCAAAGTTTGTCTTTTTTAAAAAAAGAAGAAGAAATAAAATTAGTTTTTCTGCCTGCTCCACCCCTACCCTCAAACCACCCTCCCCCGCGTTTCATTCCTTCCCGTTTCCTGGTCTGGGCCAGGGAGGAAAACAGCAACCCCGAGCCCCACAGAGAAGCACTGCATCCCGGACAATGTCCAGCTTGTTCAGGGAGGGAGGGAAGAAACACCACTCTGAAAACATACACAAAACTTCCCAAATGAAGGGTGTTCTGAGGGAAGAACAGGTGGGCCTTGTGTCTGAACACGGAGTCCCTGAGGCCTTGGGAAGAGAGGAGCCTGCTAGTCTAGGCCCCTTCCCCAGGGTGGAGAGGACACCTGACCCTTTCACCCTCTGGGGACCATTTCCCAGCATGGAGCGGCCACAACTGGCTTTGAAGAGGAGTGTCACAGCTCAGCAGCCCCTCCCAGGGCCAGGGGCCCCACAGAGTTCTATCAGGGCAGCATCTTGTCACAGCTCAGCAGCCTCTCCCAGGGCCAGGACCTGGAGCCCCACAGTTCTGTCAGAGCAGCATCTAAGTTAATCCCTGGGGTGGGGGGGGTGGGGTACAAGGACCCATTCCATCTACACTGGCCATCTGAGAAAAGAAAAGTTTGTCTGTGTGGATTCAAGATAACCTCTTGAGGCTTGGGAAGGTTCTGAGGAGTAGATAATCACCACATGCTGGGTTCTGGATGGACTCAGGACCTCTGACTCTAGTAGAAACTCGGGACAACTCAGGAGTGAGATGATGGGTCTGGGACTCTGGTCCTTTTGAGTGGGACCCCTTCCCAAGCCCTCTCAGGAGATTAGTTAAGCCAATAGCAACGTCCTCCTGCAGGGCGGAGGGGACACCAGTGGCCGCCCCTCACTATGTAACACTCTCAGCCTCTGAATCCAGTCGGCTACTATTGAATTCTGCTCTGGCCCATTAGGGTTTGCCATGAGTTAGAATCTGCATAGTGACACCTGGAACTGGAATTCCTTGGGGTCTAAGTCTGCTGACCCATTTGGGTTCAGGTGTACCCTGTCAGCCGATCAGAGATGCGCTTTATAAGAAGGATGTCTTACAATGTCACAGGGTCATCAGGAGAATTGTTCTGATTTACACCAAGTCATTGAACAAGAAGGAGGGCTGCTGGGTTCAAAGCAGGGTCATTCTGACAGCATCCAGGCCACTGAATCTTGTGTGACTCTTGGGGTGTGTGTCATCCCGAAGTACAAACTGGGGAACTCTCATGGGGAAGGAGTTGTGCTGCCAACCAAGTTGCTCCAAGAGAGAAAGATAGGCAGTCTGTGTCGCTGTGATTTATAGCCTCTGAAAACCTGCTGGCGGGTTAGCTGAGTGGGTTCCGACTCCGTGGCAGTAAAGAAGCTTTGCTCACTGGAGGGAAGAGGCTCCTTGGAGGAGTTTATCCAACCCAAACCAGACCAAACCCATTCTCATCAGGTCCAACCTGACTCATCCCAACCCTAAAGCACAGGAGGAACTTGTCTGTAAGTCATGAAGGTTCTAGGTCTCTGAAGAAGCTGACTGCTTCATCTTTCTCAGGCTGGCTGGTGGGGTTGAGCTGCCGACCGTTGGCTTTGTAGACAAGTATTTTAAATGCTGCACTACCAGCCATCTTCTTTCCAGTCTAAGAATTGTGATTAAACTGAGAAAACCCAGTTGGATCTGGAGGCTCAGGGAGGTGTGTGGGGGGGAGGATTACTTATGTCATGTGGTTTCCAATCTTGGACTTGTTCCATGACCCTCCTGGGCTTCAGCTGTTCAAATCCCGCCTCTGCCTTTCCTCTTCCAGGTGAACTATGACCACTTTACTGCTGGTGTTTGTGACTCTGAGGGTCATCACTGCAACCGTCTCCGTAGAATTCTCAGGTGAGGACCTTCCACGCAGGTGTCATGTCTCAGAAGGCACTGAGGACCAGCCTCAGGGTCCGGGAACTGACCTGCCTCCTACCAGCCCCAAAGATTCCATTCCCATAAACGTGTGCATGCATACATACAGCACACACGCACACGTGTACACTTGCACCAACGTGCATTGTGCACTAACCACGTATACACATGCACCCCTGCTCACATGCACATATACAAGACCCCTCACTCAGCATTGCTCCTGCCTGCACCTACCTGCCTTCCCAGTGTCCCCCTCCACGTGCTGTCCCCCTGCGCACTGAGCTTGAGTGAGGTAGGACACAGAGAACCCAACAGAGAAAAATGAAACCTGTAAAGGGCAGATCAGTTGAAGCATCAGAGATAAATATCATCTGAGAATCAACCTGAAAGAAGCCCTAGCGAATCAGACAACTTCCCACCCTTTCTGGCAAGCTGTTCCCAGCAGCTCTGTGGGCCTCCTGCTTGTGGCAGGCGCTAAGGAGCGTTCTGAACACCCAGTGCTGAACCAAACAAGCAGGCCTCCCAGTGGCTCCCCAGTGGGATGCTGTAACCAGTACTTGCCTTGGGCCCAGGTAAGAGCTCCTGCCCTGGACCTTTGGAGGCCCCTCTGACCTCCTCCAGCCCAGCTCTGCCCGGCAGGCTGTAGGGCTCACCATGTGTGTCCATGCAGCCCTGTACTGCCTCTTCAGATCACATCACAGCTACCCAGGAGGTCCAGGACCCTTGTCCTAACAGCCCACCCCTTCCAGGGCCTGCACAGGCCTCTTCTCTAAACCCATCTCCTGTGAGATACAGCCCTAGATGACCTGCCCCTCATCCTCACAGCGGCTGTTTGCACGGGGTGTTGACTGAGCTCAGATGTAGCTTGGAATGTGCATGAGATGCTTCATAGTGCAGGGCACAGTCCATGCTCCCCTCTTTCACACTCCCATATGTAGTGTAGAACTCCAGAGAGCCAGTGGGTTCAACATTTGAACTTGACTTTCCAGGTCGAATTGAAAGGTGGACTCGTCCAACGGGAGGTAGGCCATATGTTCTTTAAGTCTGTTGGCTTAATGGACAGCTTAGAAAAAGAAAAAAGAAAACCCAACAGCTAGCCAAGGGGTACACAGCCTGCCTTTGCACTCTTGCTGCGGGACCACCACATGCAGACCCTGGCCAAGACCTGGGTGGTTTGTTCACAGGGCAGACCTGGCCAGAAGCCTGGCCAGAAGCTCCAAAGCTGCAGATCTGGCCATTGCTGTCCCCTTCAGCTCACTGCCAGTGAGGCCACGTGTGTTAGAAATGTGGAGACCAAGCATTCAGGGGTGATTTTTGTGGAAGGACCTGGCAGTGGCTGCGCAGGACACCACAGGATTAGGGCTGGACTCCAGGCATTCCTGGCTCGCCCTTCCTTGCCCTGTTATGTACCTCCCACCCACAAATATCTGAAACATTTTTTATGTTCAACCTGTAGGTACTCTTGGAAAGAGAGCTTTCATAAGTTTATGACACACCATGAAAGGTGCTATTTTTTTCCCCAAAAGATATTTCTTTCCCATTCCAGGCTGGCCTCTTACTGCTCATGGATCTTGGTGAGCATAAGGCACCTTCCCTATGAATATGTACCACGGTTTTTGTGGTGTCTGTTCAAGTTCCTTCACCTCCTCTGTCCACCTCATTGCAGGCTAATAGGCCTCATCTTTTCTGGTGGTTGTCCAGTAATTCCCTTACATCCCTAACATCAGAAGAGAGTATCTTATCCCCATCAAAGGCAAGCAAAGAGCCTAGAGCCAGCCTCTGGGCATGTTTTTAAAATTTTGTGTCTTAGCTTTCAAAGTTGTGTGGGACTTATTTTCCCCCTACCCCATAAGGTAGTCATTTTTCTTTTTTTAACATTGCTAGTTGCCGTAATGTGGGTTCTGACTCCTGGCGACCCCATGTGTGTGAGACAAGATGTGCGCTCCATAGGGTTTGCAGTGGTTAATTGGGGGGAAGTGAGTCTCCAGGCCTTTCTTCCAAGGTACTTATGGGTGGACTCGGACATCCAACTTTTTGGTAGTCAAGCATGTTAACCATTTGCTCCACTCAGAGCCTGGTAAGCATAATTTTTTTTCCCAAAATCTTTGGGTCAAACTGTCACTCCAGGAAGACAGATCCTGTTTCCCCTATGGTGATTATCCCCGAGGGTTAAGAAGCAGAGAAGTGGTCTTGATGCTGATGCCCTTGTGTGGGTCCTTTGAGACTTTAGAGTTTCCATCTGAAGGTTCAGAGACCAGGGCTCTTAAGAATGCAGCTCTGTAATGTTGCAAGTCTTCCTGGGAGTTTCCATATGACACAAGAACATCCTACCACTTGTCTCAGCCCCTCAACCTCCACTCAGAAGTGTGTAGTCCCTGGACTGAGAAGGATCCTGGGGGTCTTCTCCAGACATTAATGCATCTGTCTCCCACCTCACCTTCCCCCACAGACCATGACACCTCACTGAGCGTGAGCATCCCCGAGCCTTCCCCGCTGCGAGTCCTCCTTGGAAGTTCCCTCACCATCCCCTGCTACTTCATCGACCCCATGCACCCAGTGACCACTGCCCCCTCCACTGCCCCCCTCGCCCCGAGAATTAAATGGAGCCGAGTGTCTAAGGACAAGGAGGTGGTCCTGCTGGTGGCCACCGAGGGGCAGGTGCGAGTCAACAATGCCTACCAGGACAAGGTCTCGCTGCCCAACTACCCAGCCATCCCCAGCGACGCCACCCTGGAGATCCAGAACCTGCGCTCTAATGACTCCGGGGTCTACCGCTGCGAGGTGATGCATGGCATCGAGGACAGCAAGGCCACTCTGGAGGTCGTGGTGAAAGGTGAGGCCCGTCCCCAGATACTCTGCTCCCCAGCAGTAAGAACTGGAATGGTGTTCCCAGTGCTGTGAGCCCAGCTTCTCCATTCACTGGTGTGGACCTCAGTCCAATGACTTGACCTCAGTCACTTCTTCTGTAAAATGGGCCTGGTAAGATTCTCTCTGGAGAATTGCAGAAACAAAATAGCACTGAATCCATCCTGGCCACTCTCGCTTGAAAAATGGTAGCTTGTACTACAAAACAACCTTGTGTTTTGGAGGACTGTGTGATTATCCCCACTTTACAGGCAGGCAAGTTGAGGTTATGTGACTTGCCTGAAGTCACCCTGGAAGTGCATCAGAGCAGTTTATTCCATTCTGTTCCCTCCCTCACCTCAACACTTACTCCCAGTTCCAGAAGCCAAGAAAGGGGTTCCCTTCCTCTCTGTAGCCTCCCAGGAATGGTTGGCACCTGGCTGACTTTCGGAGTTGGTCAGCACCAGTTTTTCATGGTGGAAGGGGCATTAGGAGGCTCTGTGAAAGACTCCCACTTCTGGAAGTACCTTAAACAACATCTCTACCAGGATCCCCCTAGCCTGAGTGTGCCAGGGGCTCTGAAAGTTTCTGGTCACAACGCAAATGTGGGATCCTGGAATGATACTAGAAGATAACAGAGAGGCAGACAAATTTTGGCTCAGTCCAAGGAAGGGTTTTCTCCTCATCGGCAGTATTAGGAAAGGAACACCTGTGAGGTAATGAGCTCCCTGTCAATAGAGGTATTCCAGTGAAGGCATGAGGACTTGGGAGAAATGTGGACAGGAAACCAGTGCATCAGCTCAGTGTCCCTGAGGTCCAAGGACGTCACTGACTGGGAACCGCCTGACCTGCTGTCCACTGCTCCTGTCTTGCAGGCATCGTGTTCCACTACCGAGCCATCTCCACACGCTACACCCTGGACTTCGACCGGGCACAGCGGGCCTGCCTGCAGAACAGCGCCATCATCGCCACACCCGAGCAGCTGCAGGCTGCCTATGAGGACGGCTTCCACCAGTGTGATGCTGGCTGGCTGGCTGACCAGACCGTCAGGTGAGATTCCTGCCCACAAGTCAGTGGGCATCCACGCTGAGGCAGCAGGGTGTAGAGGTCACAGCAGAGTGGGGCAGGTGGTGGGGCCAGCTGGGGCCCGAGAGACACGGGCAACAGCCTGAACTGAACTGGGGGCTGGTGGCGCCTTGGCCAACACTAGGCCTCATTAGCTTGGTAGGAAACTTGGATGTAACACAGGGCTTAATCGATTCCTTGTTTTTGTAAATAAAGTTTTATTGGGATATACCTATGCCCATCATTTACATTTTATTATTTATATTTTACACTACAAAAAGAATGGAGCAGTTTCAACTTCATATGGACTACAAAGCTCATATTTGTTATATGATCTTTCACAGAAAAGCTTGCCAGTCTCAGGAACAGGCTGCCTGGAACCAAAGTAGAGTCAGACAAGGGTGCAGTCCTCAGCACTGTACTCTAATAGCTGGAAACAGTCTGTGAATCCGGGACAGACCAGTGGGAGGCATGGCCCAGTCACCGTGCCCTCCTCTGAGTGAGGACATTGTGTCCCTGGCTCCTTTCCTTGAGTACCATGCCTCCGCCTTGCAGGTACCCTATCCACTTGCCCCGGGAAGGCTGCTATGGAGACAAGGATGACTTTCCCGGCGTGAGAACCTACGGCATCCGAGACACCAATGAGACCTACGACGTGTACTGCTTTGCCGAGGAAATGGAGGGTGAGGCCCCCTCACTGCCCCTTCACCCCACTTACCTCATTCCCACCCCAGGGGCCAAACTGGCCTGCCAAGAAGCGAGGGTATGGGATGCCACATTTGGTTGACCAAAGACAAATGTAAGCACCAGTCAGAGTGGCTACCCTGCAACCAGAACCCTCCCTGTAAGAGACGCCTGCTGCCCCAGCCCTCCCCTGGCACAGCCTTGTCAGATTGTTAGAAGTAATAATATTACTGAAAGAGTGAATAGGCCCCACCTAATAACGTCCCTAAGGACTCCTTTGGGCCTAGACCCTCTGCTTGAAACTTCAGTTCTAATGGGTCAGGAAGGAGCCCTAGGAGGTGAAGTCAGTGCATTTTGTGTTGGGCAGCTGATAAAAAAGTCAGAGGTTCAAAACCATCATCCACTTTTCAGGGAAGAGGTGGACTATCTCCTCCCAAAAACAGTTATGGCCAAGGAAGCCTGGTGAAGGGTTACCAGGAGTCAGAACCGACCAAGTGTCCAGAGGTTGGGCTTGGTTTTCAGAGTGTGATGCTTTCTGATGCCTCAGAATTTGAGTGTTTGGAAAAGACCTGTCTGAGCAGGCAGTGCTGACCCCAGAGGAAAGGCCCCATGGAGGTGATACGTGGCACCCAGCACCGATGCTTCTCAGCTGACAGCGTTTCATCCTGTAAAGCCACACTATCATTTGTCACGTGGATCACACCTTGCTTCTTTCAACTGTGATACGTGTGGACACATAACAAAACATTATCCAATTTTTTTGCATGAGCAGTTACACTCCACCTCATTGCCACCAACTCCATTCCGGCTCATAACTGACCTTGCATAGGTTCCCAAGGCTGTGAACTGCACAGGAGGAGATTGCCCATCTTTCTTCCCTGGGACCACTGGTGGAATCAGACTGCCAGAAAGTCGCCCCCTGTGGGTTATCAGCACAACAGGCAGCACCACCAGAGATAGACAGTTTCATTACTTGCAACTATTGCCACTATCTGCTTCCACATATTCCTATCTACCTTACCAGGAATCCTGCACTTTCAAGAACTGAGCCCTCTTACTCCCCCGTCCCCTCCCTGGGAACCATTAATGACTTTTAGTGTGGGCATGTGTTGATTTATCACGAGTGAACCTTGTAATGTTTAAGGAAAAAAAAAAGGTTGCATTAACTCTTGACTCGTGGTAACCTGTGTGTGTCGGTAGAATGGTGCTCAAGGAGTGTCTAGTCATTGATTATTTCAGAAGTAAATCACCAGGCTTTTCTTCTGAGGTACCTGTGGGTGGACTTGAACCTCCTTTTCGTTAGTGGCCAAGCATATTAACTGTTTGTACCACAAGGCCCCGGGTCCGTACTTGGTTTTTCTGGGGGTGCAGGGTGGTGGATGTGGAGGGAGCTCTCACTCTGTGCCTGTGTCCCTAACAGGTGAGGTGTTCTACGCCACATCCCCTGAGAAGTTCACCTTCCAGGAGGCAGCCAACGAGTGCCGGCGGCTGGGTGCCCGACTGGCCACCACGGGCCAGCTCTACTTGGCCTGGCAGAGCGGCATGGACATGTGCAGCGCCGGATGGCTGGCCGACCGCAGTGTCCGCTACCCCATCTCGAAGGCCCGACCCAACTGCGGGGGCAACCTTCTGGGTGTGAGGACCGTCTACGTGCATGCCAACCAGACGGGCTACCCAGACCCTTCATCCCGCTATGACGCCATCTGCTACACAGGTGGGCAGGGACTGCAGGTGGTCACATCCCTGTGACTGGAGCTCTGGGGAGAATGTGGAAAGGGGAATTGGTTGGTTTTTCATGCCTTCAAGAGGCCACTGGGTCCCTGAACTCCCATGGTTTTGGTAACCAGTTGCCATTAAGTGAGTTCTGACTCCGAGAACCCCACATGTGCCAGAGTAGAATTGAAAACTATAGGGTTTTCAGAGGTTGGATTTAAGTTGTGGATGGCCAGACTATTCTTGTGAGGTAGTTGAGTGGACTTGAACCATCTTTTGAGTTAGCACCTCAGCACTTTAACAGTTTGCACTACCCAGGGCCTCGCTCGCCTCTCCCCATTCTTCTGGTCCCTAGGAGTGCGAGGGGACGCATACTGGAGACAAACAAATCCAGCCCTATGTCCTCTCATCAGGGCAGGATTAGAAGCACAAGCTTTAGAATCTGCATTTTCTGAGATTTGACTTCCAGCTCTGTTTGTTACATTATGACTCTGGAAACGTCAGGGCCTTGAGCTCCACTTTCCTCATCCATGTAGTAGGGAGATGTGGCTTGCCCTCTACTGCCTGCAGAATGACAGGGTAACAGAGGGCTGAGGTGAGACCAGGCTTCCCAGGAGATCATTGTTACCTGCCCTTTTGGACTCAACCTGTAGAAAATTCAAACTCATTGCTGTGGAGCTGGAGCGGGCCTATAACTGGCCTTCCCGTGGGTCTTCAGAGCTGTAGAGCACGCGTGATCTTGCCCATCTTTCTTCTGTGCAGTCACTGGTGGGTTCAAACCACCAGAGGGGCATTTAGCAGTGCAACTCCCCATGCGCTAGACTAAAAATGTTATTGAAGAGAGAGGAGAAAGGTTTGATTAGAACTTTATCTTTAAAAATTGACACTAAAAGTTTTGTTCAACAATGAATGAATGGAAATCCAAAATCTCTGTAAATTTTCATTATAATTAAGAATAATAATTTTCATTAATAATAATAATAAAAAGGGGGGAAGAGCCTATCTATTCAAGAGACCCAAGATACCAAGAACTGAAAAAAAAGTCCTTTTAAAATATTAGATTATTAAAGTGGCATTTTGTGTGTTTCAGAAAAATTAATATGTGGATTTATTTTCAAAATGTAGCTCATGCCAACAATTTTATTATGTTAAATCTTTTCTATAACTTAATAGACTTTGTTGTTGTTGTTGTTATGTGCCGTCGAGTCATTTCCTACTCATAGCGACCCTATGCACAACAGCTCTATCCTGCGCCAACCGCACCGCCTCTGACACACCCATCCCGATTACCCCAGTCACCGAATCAATCCATCTCATAGAGGGTCTTCCCCTCCTGCGCTGTCCCTCCACCCTCCCAAGCATGATGTCCCTCTCCAAGGACCCGTCCCTCTTGGCAACATGTCCAAAGTATGTCAGACGAAGCCCCAGAATCCTTGCCTCCAAGGAGTAGCTTGGTTTAATCCTCTCCAAGATGAATCTGTTTGTTTTCCTGGCAGTCCATGGTACATTCAGTACCCTTCTCCAGCACCACAGCTCAAAAGCATCCACTCTCCTTCTGTCCTCCCTAGTCATTGTCCAACTCTCTGATGCATAACAAGCGATTGCAAATACCATGGCCTGTATCAGGCGCACCTTAGTCTCCAGAGAGACACTGTTGCTCCTGAGTACCTTAGAGAGGTCCCTAACAGCAGACTTTCCCATCGCGATACGCTTTTTGATTTCCTGACTGCTGGTGCCAAGAGTGTTGACTGTGGAGCCGAGCAAACTGAAGCTGTGAACACTCTCAATCTCTTCGTCATCCATCCTGATGCTGCCAATTGGTCCAGTGGCGAGAATCTTTGTCTTCTTGACATTGAGCCTTAGTCCATACTGAAGGCTGCAGTCCTTGACCCTTCGCAGCAACCTTTTTTATGCGGGTAACTAGGTCAAGAGCTGGTTCCTGACTGTGAGGAAATCATGTCCTGACCATGGTGTACCCATTACATGCCTTATTTCCTATTTCTTTTTTTGTTTGTTTATGCCTCGGTAATAAAGTACCTTCTATGGGGGGAAAATATAATGTTTAAATTTAACAAAAATTTTCACCCAAAAACTCATTGCCCTCAGGTCAGAACCAATTCATAGTGACCCTCCAGTGGGTTTTCAGAGGCTGTAAATTGCACGGCGGGAGACTCCATCCTTCTGTTAAGCAGCTAGTGGATTCGCACAGCCAGAGAGACCCCCGCTTTGAGTTAGCAGCGTAACTCCTTAGGAACTAGGCCCCCTAGCTGGTATTAATTGTAATACTCAATTATAAAGTTTATATCCATCAAGGATTACATGGTCACTTACAATTAAGTGCTATTCTTGAGGGGAAAAAACAATGGATGAGAGGTTCTATAAATGTATGCAGAACTGATGTTGACACAGTGATGTATTTCCTGTCATGTTTAACTGCCACAGCCTGATGTTTTATAAAAAGAATTAAATATGCAAAAATAATTATGATTTTAGAAATTTCCCCTAGAGTCTCTCAACTCTTTGATATTCTAACCATTCTCCACCCCCCCCATCCAGTTAATATTTATTGGAAACTTACTTTATGCCAGACATATGTGATACATTAACAATTTTTTAAAAAGAGATTCCTGCCCTTAAGGAGTTTACAGTCTTGGAGGAGGAGACAGACAATAAATAATAAACAACATACTTACCTAACTTACATAGTGTGACAGAAACTGGAGAGTATCACAGGACGGATGAGAGGAGCAGGGGAGGGAGAGCAGGGGTGCTGGAGAGGAGGCTGCACGCTAGATAGTCAGGCAGGTTTTCAGTGAGGAAGTGGGTTTGAATCTGGACTTAAGGGGAAGGTAAAATTTACCCTCCTGGATTAACATGTGCTTGGTGGACAAGTCTCCATGGAATGGGTGACATTGCTCTAGGGTATCTCTATCATTTATTTTATTTTGTTCTTGAGAGATTTTTTTAATTGTAAAGAACATAGAGAAAACAATATTTGCCAATTCAGTCCATGTTACCTGTACAGTCCAACAGAACCAATTGACATCAATCACATCGTGCCACCCTCACTAAGCACTCTTTCAGAGGTAGCTTCATTCACAGTGGAAGGTGTCTCTTTTTCAGTTGTTAACTGGTCCCTTTAGTCTTCCTCTTCCATGATTGTCATATGAGTTGGTTACCAACCTCGCTTTCATCAACGCCATGACCCCCTGCATCTTCTTCAAGATTACAGTTTCCCTCTGTAACCAATTTGCTTTACTCCATTGGTTACTATTTTAGGTGGTGTTCAAGGGGGAGGGAATTGTTGTTGCTAGGTGATAACGTTGTTGGCTCTTCCTCATGTCCAACAGGACCAAGCCCTGCCCCATTCTCCCCCATCCTCCTCCACTGATGCATACACTGTCAGGCCATCTCCTTTAAGTGGTATAAATTAAGCAGAAAGAAATGCAAGTGCTGAAATGGGATTTTTTTTTCTTTTTTAGAGCAGCAAACTGGTTGTTGTCTTTTGCTGAGAATGTTCTTAAGTCCTTTTGCAATCTTACAGAGACCTCTATATTGAACAGAGAGTAATGGTGAGAGTACATAGTGAGGACCCTCCAGTGAGCTGGGCTGGGGCCTGTACACAGTGGGTGCTTTCCTGACCCACAAGGGCAGGAGGAGGATCCAGTGCTCTCTCCAGCCCACTTGTCTGCTCCCCAGCCCAGCACCCACAGTGTATCTTTGCGCTCACCCCACCCAGGTGAAGACTTTGTGGACATCCCAGACAACTTCTTCGGAGAGGGAAGTGAGGAGGACATCACCATCCAGACAGTGACCTGGCCTGAGATGGAGCTGCCCATGCCCCGAAACGTCACCGAGGGAGAAGCCCGAGGCAACGTGATCCTCACAGTGAGGCCCTTCTTCAGCGCCTCACCCACCCCCCTAGAGCCTGAGGAGCCCTTCACACTGACTGCTGCCTTCCCCGAGCCTGAGAACCAGACAGCAGAGGCCACCAGGCCCTGGGCTCTTCCCGAGGCCTTCACCAGTGAGGACCTGGCCGTGCCAGTGACCATCGCTCCAGGTGTAGCCAGTGTCCCTGGGCAGCCACTCTTGCCAGGGGGTAAGTACCCCCTTCTCAGTGCTCAAAGGGGCCTGGTGGGAAGAACTGGCTTGGGATCAGGAAGATGCTCTGAAACCTGGGCCAGGCAGATCTCTTCTCAGCTTCGTTGTTGTTATGTGCTGTCAAATTGCCTGCAACTCATAGGAACCCTATGTAAAACAGCTCTGAACCCTGCCTTCTCCTGAGCCAGTCTCACTGATTCCAGCACACCTACCCCCATTGCCCTAGTTTCTATATCAATCCATCTCATCCTGGGTCTTCCCCTCCTGCACTGTCCCTCCACCCTTCCAAGCATGATGTCCTTCTTCAAGGACCTATTCCTTCTGGCCACATGCCCAAAGTATATGAGGCAGCTTCAAAATCCTAGCCTCCAAGGAACAACTTGGTTTCAGCTCTCCTCAGAAAGGGGACAGATCTAACAGTTGTCATGAGCCATGAGCCTTAATTAATTACTAATAGACATATTACAAAATCCAATTACAGTTTATTGATTAATTAATTAATAGCAATAATCAATTGTAATTTATTTACATTGCAATTAATAAATTCATCACAACATATTGATTCATTAATTCATAGCAAGCATTAAACAGTTAATTGCAATTTATCTACATTGCAATTAATAAATTCATAATAAATATAATTCATAGGATAGTGGGGAACATTCACCCCTGTAAGCCCAACTTGTCACTTTCTTTGACCTCTCATGGCCACTGGTGCAGTTCAGGTTCTTGGCTAGTTCAGCAATTCACAGCCACCAGTGTGGCCAGAGTCAGCAACTCACAGCCACTGGTGTGGCCAGAGTCAGCATCTCACAGCTACTGTTGTGGCCAGAGCCTTTGGCTCTGAAAAGAGCTTTTGGGTCTTCTGCTCTGAAAGGAGCCTTTGGGTCTTCGGCATTTAGCTCAGTGTTCAGCTCATTGTTTTCAGCGAAATTGAGAGTTTCTGTTGAGCTCTGAGAGTTTATATACTTTTGGAGTTTTACACTGTATTCAACTAATAACATTCAAACTTTGGGTTACATTATATTTAACTAATAATATTAAGAATAACAACAATCAAACTTTGGGATTTACTAACCATGTTAGTTTCAAAACAAGTTGTATAACCAGTCACATTAGTTCCAAAGCAACATGGCTTTGACCAATCATGTTATATACCAGTTACATTCCCTTAACAACATGGGCAGTAACAAGTCACATTCCCTTATTGGGGGTTTACACATGTTGCGGCCAGTGGGGCCTTACAGGGAAGTAAAGGCCTATTTGGGCATATTTACATCAAACTGTTGTAGTACACTTCGGTATATATATTTTCACATCAAATTCATAACATGTTTTCATAACAAACTTGTATATTTTCATAACAAATTCATAACATGTTTCTTATTCTTAAGGCAATATGTTTTCACATCAAACTTACACTTTAAGCTGCTCATAACACCAATGATGTCCCAAATTCTCTCCTTTTTTAAAACAAAGAAAAAGTATTTTTGAGTGTGAGTTTACACAGTAAATTTGGTTCTCATCTGAAGTTTTCTATGCACATTGCTCAGTGGTCATGCGCACATTTATTATAAAGTGTCAGTAGGCTCTTCTGTTGTATTCTGGTTCTTTTGTTTACAGTACTCTAGTTTCCCTGCCCCATCTCATCTTCACTTTAAAGTGAAAACTGGTTGACTTTTGTATAAATGGTTTTTAAGTAGAGCACTGTAAATGTCTTCTATTTTGTGTGCTGCTTGATAATCTCACTCAGAGTTGGCCTCTGAACAGATCCAGGTCTACATTTAAAGAGCATCTTCTTAGGACTATGCTAGTCTCAGTGGTCCAGTGAGTCTGGCCTTTTCTAAAAACATTTTAAAGGGTTTTGTTCCTCAATTTGTTTGTGCTATCCATACTGTTTAGCCATGAAGGGTTTGCTACATGTAATAACACACTTGACAGTGAAGTGTGCACATCAGATAAAGAGGGCACACAGACTCGAGTGAAGTAGGGTGCAGCAAAGGAGCTCCTCCCATCCATGGCCCTCTGTGCCTCCTCAGGCACCTCAGAGGACACGGCCTCTTGAAAACCCCAGCACTAAAAATAAAAAAAAAAAAGAAAACCCCAGCACTGGGAGATCCATGAGCCTCTCCCAGGGTTCACTGTCCACAACAGAGGGCAGCACACTCTGACACTCTGGCCCAAGGGCCAAGTCCTCTTGCCACTTGTCTTCTGTGACCCACAAGCTAAGAGTGAGTTTTAAGTAGTTGGGGAGAAATCCATAGAAAGAACATATCATGATGTGAAAATCATGTGAAATTAAAATTCTACTGCCCACAAAAAATATGTTAAAAGAATACAGCCACCCCTGTTTGTCTTCCCGCCGCCGATGGCTGACACAGAACATCAATGGCAAAGTTGAATTCCAGGCGGTGTAGTCTACAAAGCATGCAATATTCACCACCTGGCCTTCTCCACAAAAGGCTTGCTGACTCCCGTTCTAAGACGACGGTGCTCCAGGTACTTAACAAATTTCTGTATAATTAGGGTGCCACAGAGAGTTGAGCTGCTCCCTGAACTCAGGTCCATAAATGGGGACAACTTTTGGGGTGGCCTTCTCAAAGTCTTTAGTGGTGTCCCCTCCACCAAATGTACATCCACTCACACACTATGGGGAGAAGGCCCTAGGACAGAGGCTCTTACTTGTGTGTGGATCTTAGCCTTAAAGAACCCGATAAAATCTAGGGGCTGACTCCCTAAAAACTGTGTTGCACCCTCATACAAACGTTAAAGAACCTGATAAAATCTAGGAGCTGACTCCCTAAAAACTGTGTTGCACCCTCATACAAACGTTTGCAGCCACATTCAGGAGAGCTGCATACCCCCAGAACCATGGACTAAAGACCAAGCAGAGGAATTATCACTGAATATTTCCCTTCCTCCCTGTCCCTCTGTGTGTTCTCCAAATGTTCTTGAATAAATGTTTATCCTTTTTATAAGAAGAGAAAAAAATGTCTTTTTTGCTTTAAAGAGTAAATGGAAAATGAGCAGCTGTGCTGTGAAGTACCCAGAAAGGGGGTTTAGGGGACACCCAGGACCTAAGACTTTCTCAGAGATGTGGACAGTACGAGCAAACATAATGGTTTAGGAGGGAAACGCTGGAGGAATTATTTCTTAAATAGCTAGTGTGCCCTCTGCTCTTGCGTAACCATGAGGATGGGACACCCTGGTGTGTGGCCTGTGGCCCTGCTGTTCCCTGCTTGAACCTCCCTTTTCTCTTCCTACGCAGGGGTCGTGTTCCACTACCGCCCAGGGTCCTCTCGCTACTCGCTGACCTACGAGGAGGCACAGCAGGCCTGCCTTCACACGGGTGCCGTCATTGCCTCCCCTGAGCAGCTCCAGGCGGCCTACGAGGCCGGCTATGAGCAGTGTGATGCTGGCTGGCTGCGGGACCAGACTGTAAGGTGAAGGAAGGGCCCCAGTACCTCCCATCCCATCTCCGAGAGCCTGGCCTCATACCCAGCACAGACCTAGACATTCAGACTCATTGGTGTATTGGCATAACCATACCTACTTCTTTAATCTCTCTTGAGTCATACTCTGAGGAGCTAAGGAAAGGCCCTGACCAGGCTAAATCCTTGACAGTTGGCCCCTAGAGACCTAGAGAGAAATCTCCTGTTACAGAGACCCTTTCTCCAGCTGCCTTTCCCTGGGGCCTCAAGGCACCAGATCCTCAGCGGCAAAAGGAACTGGGGAGTGATCTGTGCAGGCATTTGCCTCATAAGGGTCTGTTTCCTGGTTTGGATCTCATCTAATGACCCAAGACACACCCTTCCCAGTCCCTCAGGGGCCTCCCACTGGGCCCCGAGAGAAGCCTCTCATCTTCCTTTCCCCCTTTCTTTTCAGATACCCCATTGTGAGCCCAAGGGCCCCATGTGTGGGGGACAAGAACAGCAGCCCAGGGGTCAGGACCTATGGTGTGCGGCCCTCATCAGAAACCTACGACGTCTACTGTTACGTGGACAAGCTAGAGGGTACAGGCCACATCCTCACGTCCAGGGTGGGGCCAGCAGGGAGTAGGGTGGGAAGCGGGAAGCAGTCACCCATCCCCACCCAGCCCCCCATGAGGTCAATCCCTTGGAACCTCTGCCACACACGCTTTGTGTTGTTTATTTCAGCGTGGTAGGCAGATAAATCCACATTGTTATTGTGGGTTATCACTTCAGAACAACTCAGCTGTCCCTCTAGGGGGTTTTCATGTAAATTGCACAGAAGAAGCTGGTGGATTTGAACTACATGACTCTGGGTTGGCAGTGTAACTCCTTACCATTAGGCTACTCAAGCTCCCTGATAAATCCATGTAAATTATCCTAAATGTTATACTTCTGCCACTTGCAAAGTCCCAGGGAAACCATCAGTAAGTCTAAAGCTCTGAGAGTCTTGTAGTTAAAATGGAAGTCCAGCTCATCCCAAGCTATTCTGACCACAGACCTTTGTTTTGACCATAGATAGACCTTTTACTTCATTTCTTTCCAATTTAACATCCTTCAAGTTAGCTCCACTGAACCCAATTTTTAAATTTTGTGAGTGGAAAAGATATCAGTACTGTCAATCCCTTGTTTGTGGACTGTGAACAGATTGCTTAACCTGTTTAGGGCTCAGTTTCTCCAGCTATAAAGTGGGCCTGATTTATACCCACCTCAGAGGCTCCTGAGTTTTGAATGAAGTATGTCAGAAAGGTGCCTGGCAGGAGTAGCTGGTCAGCTAATGAGCTTCCTTCTCCCTAAGTCAGATGGGCACTGGGACTTGTGCTGGGGGAAGGGAAGCTATGGTTACAGGACCCCATCCCTGCCTTGGTGAGCTCTCAGGAGTGGGGTGGGGAGAGGGCAGGGTAACTGCAATCACAGTCCCTGAGGAGCTGCCCCTCTTAGCATCCCTGGAGGTGGAGGTGCCTGGGCATGATCGCAGAATTCAAAAAGGCTAGAGCAGTGTGCCTTTCCCAGCAGAGGGACCAGACAAACTGTTTGACTGAGACTTCTCAATTCTTAGTACAGAAAGCTCCAAATCTCAGGAAAGCCTTGTCCCATCCAAACCAGAATGGCTGGTCACCCACCGTACTTCCCATTGTCCCAGGAGACTTAAAGGAGTGGTTGGGAAGGAGCCTATTTGAGCTGAGCTGAGCTGGGTCTTGGACCTGTGTATGCCATGGGTGTGGGGTTGGGTGGGCATGAGGGTAAGTGAGGGGCCCTCCTGGGGAGAGCAGGGCTGCTCTGCACAAGAGTACAGAGGGTCCCACACGGCCTCCTGTGTCTGCCACCAGGGGAAGTGTTCTTCGCCACGCGCCTGGAGCAGTTCACCTTCCAGGAAGCCCTGGAGTTCTGTGAATCACAAAATGCCACACTGGCCTCCACGGGCCAGCTCTATGCTGCCTGGAGCCGCGGCCTGGACAAGTGCTACGCCGGCTGGCTGTCGGATGGCAGCCTCCGCTACCCCATCGTCAATGCGAGGCCCGCCTGTGGCGGGAACCAGCCCGGTGTGAGGACAATCTACCTCTACCCCAACCAGACCGGCCTCCCAGACCCGCTGTCCCGGCACCATGCCTTCTGTTTTCGAGGTAGGAACTGCCCCTCTGCTCCAGAGTCCCCAGCTCAGCCCTGCAGGCCCTGCCCACTGCACCCCTTCATTGGTACAAGGGAGGGGTCAGTCCGTCTGGGGCAAGGACCTTTATTCTTCACTGTTGTTGTGTGGTAACGAGTCAGAACCACTAAGTCATAGCTGACCTGCTGGAGGTTTTTAGAGAGATTATCCATCCTTTGCCTGCAGAGCTGCTGGTGGCTTCAAATCACGTGACTTTGGGATTGCAGCTCAGGTTCTTACCACTAAGCACTGGAGCAAGAATCATTTGTGTTGCTAATAGCCTAGATAATAGGGGGCTCTGGTGGCCTGATGGTACTTGGTACACAACACACACAACAGTAGCCTGGACAGGGCAAAGTTCAGAGCCATTATTCATAGGTTCACTGTGGGTGGAAGCTGACTCTAGGGCACACATCAATATGGACAGTAGCCTAGAGGGAGCTTTGGTGTGGTAAGGGGCTCACTGGTTCTGCTGGTCCTCTTATAGATTTACATATCAAAGCCCTGTTAAGAGGTGGTGAAGGGAGTCAGACTTCTCTACTGGTAATAGAAGAGGTCACTTCACCAGTGGGAGTAGGGCTGAGAGAATTTGCTCCCAGTTGCAGGAGAAGGATGCTGGGCAAATCCTCTGGAAGGACTTTTTAACTTTTTTAATATTTTTAACTTCTTATGAGCCTATAATTAGTTCAAAATAATTTAAAAAAAAATTAGTAAAACTTGCATACCCCTCAAGGTTCTTGAACTTTCCAGGGTAATCTTTTAAAACCCAGAGTAAGTACCAGCCTCAGGAAGGCTTGTCCCCACTCAGAGGATTACCTGGCCACTTAACCTTAGTTTACCCATCTGTGAAATGGGATAGCAGTAACCTATCTCCTCAAGTTATGATCAAATTAAATGCTTTTGTGTGCATTAAACCCTTAGAGAGAGGCCTCAGTCAATTCTGCCCCCAGAGCTCCCTGAGAAGTGCTACTGACTATGTGCATGTGGAGGCCATCTAGTGGATGGGAATGAGACGTGTTCTTTGTTTGCCTGCTCTGGGTGGCATGGGGATATACAGAGTCGGGTTCCTCTACAAAAGGGTGAGCTCGTGGATGCATCAGCAGAAATGCAGAGAAGCTCACTGGTCACATCCCCTCCAGGTGCTTCAGCAGTGCCGTCACCAGGAGAGGAGGACGGTGGCACGCATGCACCCCCGTCCGGCGTGGAGGACTTCATCCCCCCCGAGGTGGTGCCTGGAGTGGCTGCTGTCCCCTTGGGGGAGGAGACGACCATAGTGCCAGTCTTCACCGCTGAGCCAGAAAACCGGACAGAATGGGAACCAGCCTACACCCCAGCGGGCATTTCCCCATTGCCTGGTCAGTGTGGTGGGCTGTGGGCAGGCCCTGAGGCTACAGGCTCCTGTCAGCCCAGGGTGTGCCTGGGGATAACATCTCTCTCTGGTGTTTATGCTGCTTCCTGAGCCACAGTTCTGGACCTGATGCTGCTGTGGGCAGGGTCAGCCACCTCTGCTGGCCTCTTGGGCCTCCCCCTCCCCCTGCCATGACAGAAACAGCAGTACCCTGAATGTGTCCTTGGCTGCCCTGTGTCTGTGTGGATGGGACTGTGAAGGGAGCAGCAAGGCTCTCCCCTCCCTCTCTCCTTTTCTTCATCCTTCTTTTCCTCCTGAGGCACCATGCAAGGACCCCTTAAAAAGCGTATGAACACAGCTCTGAGTTCTTCCTCCCCCCTTTTTACTGTGATTTGAGTAAGTTAGCAGAGCACAATGGTGCCTGTTCAACAGTTCTTACCTGTTCTATTTCCCAACATTGGTTACAGTCCCTGCCATTGGAATAGCATCTTTCTGCTTCCTCCTTCTGTTTCCATTTCCATCTGTTCTTCTCTCCTATCCCTTCCTGCCTTCTCAGCTCTTTCTCTGAGCAAGTGCTGCCCTTTGGTCTTATTTGGTTGATTGCTCGAAGGAGTGTGTCCCTCCCTGGTGGTATCAAGTAAGTTGCTAGGCCTGGGAGCTCGGGTCCTTAGTCACGTGGAACACCAAGGCCAACTGGCATAACATAGTCCACAAAGTCAGTGTGCTGTATCCTGCTTTGGTGAGTAGCCACTGGGGTCTTAACAGTTTTCAACTGGCTCTCTAAGGTGTAACAATTATGCTTTTCCCATTTGGAGCAAAGAGAAGCAAACAAACAAACAAAAGAAAGACTCTTAGTCCAGAGGACTAGTGGACTACACAAACTTCAGTCTCCACAACCCTGAGACCAGAAGAGGTAGATGGTACCCAGCTCCCATGGCAGACCACTCTGAAAGAGGCCACAATCGAAGACCCCTGAGAACATGGGGGAAATGACAGAATAATATTCAAAATCAAAATGGAAAACTGTGTTCTTGAGAGAAAAGGTTTACTGTGGAAAGAATGGTGTTTTACTTCTCTAGATGAAATTTTCATATGAATTTTAAATGGTGTGTGTTGTTATGTGCTGTTGAGTAGCCTGCAACTCATAACAGCCCGATATACAGCAGCTTTGAAGACTGTGCTATGCCGAGTCAGTCTCGTTTTCTCTGATACACTTACCACCATTACTCCAGATGGTGTATAACCCATCTTATCCAGTCTTCCTCTCCTGCACTGTCCCTCCACTCTTCTGAGCATGATGTCCTTCTCTAAGGAGCAGTCCCTCCTGGCCACATGCACCAAATATGTGAGATGGATATTCAAAATCTTAGTTTCCAAGGAAAAGATTGCTTTCACTCTCTCCAAAATATAGCTCTTTGGTTTTTGTTTGTTTGTTTGTTTGTTTGTTTTTTCATTATCTGAGCATTATCTTTCTTCCAAGCTTTCTAGTTGTTTTGGTTTTGTTTTTTTTTAATGGAAGTTTATAGACACTTTGGATTTCCAGTTATTCATTGTTGCACAGTTTCCTCCCTGCCCACCCTTCCCTCCCCTCCAAGTTTGCTTCTCTTTTAAAAGTGTTGTTGTTGTTGTTATGTGCCTGATAAATCGTCCACCTATCCTGACCCCACATTTCTCCTCATAGAGCCCTGCCTCTCGGATAATCTGTTCTGCACATAGGTTTAAAAGGTATGGAGATAGGATGCATCCCTGGCGTACGCCCTTCCCAATTTTGAACCATGCTGTGTTCCCTTGCTCTGTTCTGACGACTGCCTCCTGGTCCAAGTATAAGTTTCGCATTAGAACGATCAAGTGTTCTGGGATTCGCATTCTTCTCAGAGTCAGCCATAGTTTGTTATGATCTACACAGTCAAATGCCTTTGCATAGTGAATGAAACACAGATAGACATTCCTCTGGTATTCCCTGCTTTCAGCCAAGATCCATCTAACATCAGCTACAATATCTCTAGTACCACGATCCCTTCTGAAATCAGCCTGGACTTCTGGTAGTTCCCTGTTGGTGTGCTGTTCCAGTCGTTTTTGGATAATCTTCAGTAAAATCTTGCTTGCATGTGTAAAAATAAAAAAATTCTTTGATTGTTACACAATCCCTCCCACCCCAGTCCACTCCACTATGCAGCTTTCATTCTAGACTCTTGTCATGACAATAATATCTAATCATACATTCCTCCTAAACAGGTCTCTTCCTCATCTGTTTCAATGCAGTATACATTATTTATCCCCTCTTAGTTACTCTCCAACTCCATTGTCAGACCTGCTTTACAACAGTGACACTATGCAATATTTGTCCTTTTGTGACTGAGATATTTCACTCAGCATAATGTCCTCCAGAGTTACCCATTTTGTATAATATTTCATGAATTCCTTGTTTTTCAGTGCAGCATAGTATTCCGTTGTGTAAATATACCACAGCTTCTCTAGCCATTCATTTGTTGATGGGCACTTAGGTTGTTTCCAGCTCTTTGCTATTGTGAACAAAGCTGCCATAAACATGGGTGTGCATATATCTGCTTGGATGTTAGTTATGGTCTCTTTGGGGTATATCCCCAGTAGTGGAATTGCTGGGTCAAATGCTATCTCTACTTGCAAATTTTTGAGAAAGCACCATACCGCCTTCCACAGTGGCTGTACCATTTTACACTCCCACCAACAGTGCATAAAGGTTCCAGTTTCTCCACAACCTCACCAGCATTTGTGGCTTGCTGTTCTGTTAAATTTTGCTATTCTGACTAGGGTGAGATATCTCATAGCTGTTTTGATTTCCATCTCTCTGAGAGCTAGGGATTTTGAACATTTCTTCATGTGTTTGTTCGCCATCTGAATGTCTTCTTTGGTGAAGTTGACAAAATTGGAAAACTAACTGTAGAAAACTCAAGCAAGATCTAGGACTAAAACCAAGGACTATAAACTTCATTAGAGAAAAGCTTGGAAGAACTCTAGGAGCCCTAATCCACAACATGAACAGTCTTCCAAGCATCCTGGAAAATCTACACCCAGGAGAGGATAAAATAGATGAATGGGACCTCCTAAGAATAAAATCCTGTTGTTGTTGTTGTTGTTGTTGTTGTTGTTAAGTGCCATGAATTGTAGACAGCTCCTAGCGACATTATGAATGAAAGTCCTCAACCCTTACATGACTTTCATCCTTTCTCCAGGTTCATAGGGTTTCTGGAGGCAAGCTATTACGGATGTGGATGCCACTCCTGCTTCCAAGCTTGTTTTAATCAGGGAGCTCCAAAAATCCCTATACATATCCAAAAACTCCAACAGAGTAAAAAGGGAAGCCACAGACTGGGAGAAAAAAAATATTTGGTAATGACATATCTGGTAAGGGACTTATACCTAGAATTTATAAAATACTCCAGCATAAAAACAAGATAAAGGGAAACAATCCAGTTGAAAAATGGGCAAAGGATATGGACAGACTCTTCACCAAAGAAGACATTCAGATGACGAACAAACGCATAAAGCTGTTTTCTTGGCGATCCATGGTATGTTCAAGACTCTTCTGAATGCACATTCATGTTTGTTGCGACTTTGTTCAGGATAGCAAGTAGTTGGAAATAATGTAAGTACCCATCAACAAACGAATGGATAGAGAAACTGTGGTATATTCACATAAAGGAATACTATGCTGCCTTGAAAAACAAGGAACTCATGCAATATTACTCAGAATGGGTGACCCTGGAGGACATTATGCTGAGTGAAGTATCTCAGTCACAAAAGGACAAATACTGCATGGTGCCACTGTTGTAAAACAGGACTGACATCGGGGTTGGGGGGAGACCGAGAAAGATGGGATAAATAATGTATACTGCATTGAAACAGATGAGGGAGAAAACTGTTTAAAAGGGATATGTGATTAGGTATTTTTGTCATGATAGGAGTCCAGAGCGAAGGCTGCATAGTGGAGGGGACCTGGGCGGAGGGAGGGATTGTAAAACAATGAAAGAATTTTTCTTTTACTTTTCAAAGAGAAGAGTGTCCTGGAGTGGGGGAGAGGTGGGCAGGGAAAAAAGTGCAACAATGAATAAATGGAAATCCAAAGTCTCTGTAAATTTTCATTAAAAATTAACAATTAAAAAAAATACTCTTCTCCACCACAACTCAAAGGCTTCGATTCTTCTTCTGTCATCCTTAGTCATTGTCCAACTCTCTGATGCATAGTAAGTAATTGCAAAGACCATGATCTGAATCAGGTGCACCTTAGTCCCTAGACTTACATTGTAGCTTCTCAGTACTCAGTACTCAGTAGACGTCCCTGACAGCAGGATTTACCAGTACAATTCATCTTTTGATTTCTTGACTGCTGGTGCCAAGAGTGTTGAATGTGGAGCCGAGCAAGCTAAAATTGTTAACAACCTCAATCTCTTCTCGATCTATCATGGTCCTGCCAGTTGACCCAGTGGTGAGAATCTTTGTCTTCTTGATGTTGACCATATTGAAGACTACAGTGATTGGCTTTCTGCAGCAAGTGCTTCAGGCCCTTCTCAGCTTTAACAAGCAAGGTTGCATCACCTGCATAACAACATAGATTGTTTATGCGTCTTCCTCCAATCCTGATGCCACTTTCCTCCTCATGAAGCCCAGCCTCCCGAAGGATCTGTTCTGTATATAGATTGAAAAGGTTTAGAGACAGAATGCACCACTGACACACTCCTTTCCTGATTGTGAACTATGCAATGTTTCCCTACTTTCTTCTGAGGAATACTTCCTAGTCCAACTATAGTTTTACATGAGCACAATCAAATATTCTGGGATTCCCATTCTCCTCAAGGTGAGCCACAATTTATTTTGACCCACACAGTCAAATGCCTTTGCAAAGTCAATAAAACACAGATAGACATTTCTCTGGTACCCTTCGCTTTCTACCCAAGATCTACCTGACTTTGGTGATAATGTCCCTAGTGCCATGATCTCTTCTAAATCCAGCTTGTATTTCTGGTAGTTCTCTGTCAATATATTGTTCCAGTCATTTTTTTTTTATATAATCTTCAGCAGGATTTTGCTTGCATGTGACATTGTTGATAATTTCCACATTCTATCGGGTCACCTTTTTATGGAATGGGAGTAAATAGGAATCTCTTCCAGTCAGTGGGCCAGGTAGTTGTCTTCCAGATTTTTTGGCACAACCTGGTAAGCACATCCAGGGCAGCATCTGTTTGTTGAAATATGTTAATTGGGATTAAATGAGGATAAGTTAATAAGTCTGTACCTTCTCTTTCTTGCTTCCTTTTTTACAGAAATCCCTGCTACATGGCCTCCCACTGGTTCACCAACAGAGGAAATCACAGAAGGGCCCTCTGTAACTGAAGTGCCATCCCCTTCAGAGGAACCGTTCACTTCAGAGGAACCGTCCCCCTCAAAGGAGCCATTCACCTCAGAGAAACCACCCCCCTCAAAGGCGCCAACCCCCTCAGAGGAACCTTCTCCCTCAGAGGAGCCGTTCCCCTCAGAGAAGCCTTCCACCTCAGAAGAACCATTCACCTTAAAGGAACCATACACCTCAGAGGAACCATCCACCTTCGAAGAACCCTCTGCCTCAGAGAAGCCATATATACCTTCCCTCATAGTGCCCAGCAGAACTGAATTGCCAGGCTCTGGGGAGGCATCTGGGGTCCCTGAAATCAGTGGTGACTTCACTGGCAGTGGAGAAGCTTCAGGAAGCTTTGAGTCCAGTGGGCAAACCTCGGGAGAAAGTGCCAGTGGACTACCTTCTGGGGATCTTGATTCCAGTGGTCAGACTTCCACAGTGGGTTCAGGGCTACCTACTGAAAGTGGACTAACCTCAGGGGAAGAAGAAAGGATAGAGTGGACCAGCACTCCAAAGACTGATGAACTGCCCAGTAGAGGCAAGGACATAGAGGGCTCTGCTTCTGGGGAAGATCTCAGTAGGCTTCCTTCTGGAGAAGGAGGTCCAGAAACCTCTGCTTCTGGTGAAGAAGACCTTAGTGGACTTCCTTCTGGAGGAGAAGGTCCAGAATCTTCTGCTTCTGGTGCAGAGGACCTTAGTGGACTTCCTTCTGGAGGACAAAGTCCAGAATATTTTGCTTCTGGTACAGAGGACCTTAGTGGACTTCCTTCTGGAGGAGAAAGTCCAGAATATTTTGCTTCTGGTACAGAGGACCTTAGTGGACTTCCTTCTGGAGGAGAAGGTCCAGAATCTTCTGCTTCTGGTACAGAGGACCTTAGTGGACTTCCTT
>NW_006399791.1:9132254-9137286 GCF_000299155.1 Elephantulus edwardii | reverse complement strand
TGGAGGAGAAGGTCCAGAATCTTCTGCTTCTGGAATAGGAGACCTCAGTGGGCTTCCTTCTGGAGGAGAAGGTCCAGAATCTTCTGCTTCTGGAACAGGGGAACTCAGTGGGCATCCTTCTGGAGAAGCGCTTGAGATCCCTTCTTCTGGAGTAGAGGACCTCAGTGGACTTCCTTCTGGAAGAGAGAGTCTAGAGACCTCTGCTTCTGGAATAGAAGACCTCAGTGGACTTCCTTCTGGGAGAGAAGGTACAGAGACCTCTACTTCTGGAATTGAGGACCTCAGTGGATTGCATTCTGGAGTGGAAGACTTGGTGGGATCTACTTCTGGACCATTGGACTTTGGCACACTGCCTTCTGGAAGTGGGCAGACTCCAGATGCAAGTGGCATTCCCTCTGGATATAGTGGTGACTATTCAGGGGTGGAGTCTGGAAGTGGCACCACCTCTGGCCTACCTGACTTTAGTGAACTTCCATCTGGGTTCCCAACTGTCTCCCTGGTGGACACGACCCTGGTGGAAGTGGTCACAGCCACCACTGCAGGGGAACTGGAAGGGAGGGGAACCATTGTAATAAGTGGTTCTGGAGAAGCATCTGGACTCCCCTTCAGTGAACTGCCCTTTAGTGGTGACACTAGTGGACTGCCTTCAGGGACTGAACTCAGTGGTCAGACATCTGGGTCTCCTGACATCAGTGGGGAAACATCTGGGCTTTTTGGCATTGGTGAGCATTCCTCAGGCTTCCCTGACATCAGTGGAGAAACATCTGGGACTTTTGACTTGAGTGGGCAGCCATCAGGGTTTCCTGGTGCCAGTGGGGAAACATCTGGAGTGACGGAGCTTAGCGGACTGTCCTCTGGACAACCGGATGTCAGTGGAGACGTGTCTGGAGTTGGCTTAGGCAGTGGTCAAACATTTGATACAACGGACCTAAGTGGTGAAACATCTGGGGCCACAGATCACAGTGGACAGCCATCAGGGTTGCCAGAGGTCAGTGGAACGACATCTGGAATCCCTGATCTTGTTTCTGGGGCCGTGAGCGGCAGTGGTGAATCTTCCGGCATTACATTTGTGGACACCAGTTTGGTAGAAGTGACTCCAACTTCATTTAGAGAAGAAGAAGGCTTGGGGTCTGTGGACCTCAGTGGGCTTCCTTCCGGGGAAGCAGATCCATCAGGCACATCGGGGATGGTGGATGTCAGTGGACAATCTTCTGGCGCAGTCGACTTCAGTGGATTTCCATCCCAGGCCCCAGAATTCAGTGGCCTGCCAAGTGGAATAACCGAGGTCAGTGGAGACACTTCTGGAGCCGAAAGTGGGAGCAGCCTGCCCTCGGGGGCGTCTGAAGGCAGTGGGCTTCCATCTGGTTTCCCCACCATCTCTCTGATAGACAGGACTTTGGTGGAATCTATAACCCAGGCCCCAACTGCCCAGGAAGCAGGAGAAGGGGCCTCTGGCATCCTGACCATCGATGGTGCCCATTCTGGAGCACCAGACATATCTGGAGACCATTCTGGATTTTGGGACCCAAGTGGGCACTCAGGGCTGGTAGAACCCAGCGGAGCATCTCCAAGCACTCCATATTTTAGTGGGGACTTTTCTAGCACCGCTGATGTAAGCGGAGAATCATCTGCAGCCTCAGGCACCAGTGGTGAGACCTCAGGACTTCCAGAAGTCACCTTAATCACTTCTGATTTTGTGGAGGGTGTCACTGAGCCAACTCTTTCCCAGGAAGTTGGCCAAAGACCTCCTGTGACACACTCCCGATTTTTTGAGTCTAGTGGAGAAACCTCTGCATCTGGGGACATTAGTGGAGCTACACCAGCATTCTCTGAGCCTGGGGTCCAAGCATCTTCTATCCCAATATCCAGCACTGAGATGTCTTCCTACCCTGAGGCTGAGGTGGGGGCATCTGCAGCCCCAGAGGCCAGCGGAGAAGCCTCCACTGATCTGAGTGGAAGCACATCCACCTTTAGCGAAGCTGATTTTGCAACAGCCTCAGGACAGGGCGGGAGTGGCAGCCCCTCTGCCTTCCAGGATGGCCTCAGGGAAGGGTCAGCAGAAATGAGTGGAGAGCCCTCTGCTCCCTATGAGGCGAGCACGGACACATCAGGCTGGTCTTCAGCCACGCTCCTAACTTCTGGAGACAGAACTGAAACTGATGGGGACTTCTCTGGGCACAACTCAGGACTGGATGTTGTCATCAGCACCAGCACCCCAGAGTCTGAGTGGACCTCGCAAACCCAGCGCCCTGCAGAGGCGCATCTTGATACCGACTCCTCGAGTCCCTTGTACTCAGGAGAAGAGACACACACAGCCGAAACAGACACCTACCCAACAGATGCTGCCGCCCCGATTTCTCCAGAAGAGACAGGTGAATAAAGGGCCAATCTTTCAGTGTGTTTGGGTAGTTCCGACGGGGCGGGGGGCACAGCATCGCATAATAGGAAGCTGTGTGCATCAAGGCCCCACACACTGGCTGTCAGCTGTACTGCTGTTTGCAGCCTCAGGCACCTTTCTTAACCTCTCTGAGCCTCCTTGGTAAAATGGGAACAACACTAGAGATGAAGCAGGATCTAAGTATCTGTAAGAGGAACCCATGGGTAGCACAGACAGTTAAGTACTCAGCTACTAGTCTCAGGATTGGCAGTTCAAACCCACCCAGGGATGCCTGGAAAGAACACCCTGGGGAGTTCCTGGGGAGCTTGTAGTACAGGACATCACCATGAGCCAGAATCTACTAAGGGCAGTTTGAAAGTGTATGTGTGGGTGTGTGGATAAAGCAAACACTCAGCTTCCCCTCCTCCCACAGCACACACTCATAAAGATTAGGGATTGGCGTCGTGGCAGAGAGAACTCCACTGTCTGCACCCGGCACAGGGCGAGAGATGTGCGACTATCCCAGTAACCCTGCAGACTCAGCCAGGGAATACAAGACGAGAATAAGTTCACTGGTGACCATTGAATGTGGTTTGGGTGGTGTCCCACCCCCCAATGGTCCCCTGTGACAACTCTGCATTAGCATATTATCCTGGTCCTCAAGGGCAGGCGCTGCGTCTTTGCTAATCCCAGGCACAAACACACAGGGTTTTTTTTTATCTGGCATGTCCTTGCACTCTTGGAGCTGAGAGTTGGACAGAGACCCTCCCAGATGCATGTGGATGGTGTCCAAGAGGGACAGAGTTCCTGGAAACCTGCAGACCCATTTTGGCTTCCTGGACCTCAGGGTGGGCCAACAGTGGACTCTCACCTCTGACAGTGCCTGGCCCCTCACCTGGGATTAAGCTTCCACCAGGTCCTCTGTGGGGGAGCTCTGTGGTGCTGAGATTTGTCAGGGGACAGATGCATCATGTGCCTGTTCCTCCCAGGCCACACTGGCTAGCTCTGTGATGCTGGTAAGACCCTCATCAGCTGAGGGGTGGGTGTAAAGAGAGATGCATAGATCCTCCTGTCCCCAGCAGGATTTGCAGGCCAGAGAAGGCTGGTACAGGCAGCTGCTGAGACAGGCCAAGCTGGGAGGGATGCTTGGAGAGAGCCACAGGGCATAGCTCTTACGGTGTCTCTTACACTGATAGTTTAGGTGGAAAAGTCGGATAAATTGAACTGGTAAGTAATTAGTATTCTCATGGTGGTATTCTCATAGTTGCTCATGGGTTGTTTTATGGGCCATGTATGCTTGGATCTTGAAGCTAAACCTTGATACCTCAAAGAATATCACATTTGAGTGTTAGGTCAGCCAGTCGCACCCCTCTGTCTGTGGGAGGGAAGTAGGCAGAGGGCTTTCAAGGGCAGTGCAAAGACTCCCCAGGATGGCCCACCGCCCCTCCATGGCGGGGACTGGGTAGAGTTCAGGTCCATTTTGGCCTGATGCCATGAGACAGACAGCTGCTCACTGAGGTGATAGGTCAGGGCATCAGGACTGCGGGAGAACTGTGACGCAGGGTGACCTCCCTGGCATCTGCCACTCTAGGACCCCAGTTTGTTTTTAGCTATAGAGTCATACATGTAGGACTTTGTGAGGAGGGATCTGGATAGGAACTAGGGTTCTTCTGACTGGGGGGGTGTGACCCCACAAGGAAATAACTAGAATCTACATGCCAGTCCGTCCAAGGGCCTTTGGCTGTGGTGCCACAGCACTGTGATGATGTTTCTCTTGATCTTGGTCTTTGTCATGACAATGACACTTTGTCTCTTCAGTACCTTCCCTCTTGAGGAAAGAAACGCCCGTTGCCTATAAGCTCAAGTCTTTGGATTAGCTCGCTCCTGTGCTCATGCCCCTTGTCCAAGCCTCCTGCCAAGGTCCACAGTCAGAGAGTCTTTCACCGAAGGCTTCCCTTGCAGGACACATGGAAAAATAAAGACATGAGTCAAGTGATGGGGAAAGAGGACAGTCTCCATCAGACAAACCGTGCTCCAGTTGCCTTGATAGTACCCAGAAAATGATCCTGTGTTTATATACACCAGTATCTATTCAGAGTATCACATCAGTATATATTATATACTCATATAATATACATATACTATATATACACTATACAGTAAATATATTCGTATATATAAATAGACACTAACTCGATCACAGCTAGCTTCTCCCTCTGTCCCCCATCGGGGACAGCCTCTGCACACATGTGGAGGGCGTGACCTGAGCACAAGGCCAGAAATGGGGGCCTAGGAAGGGCCTCACTTTATTTCCAATGAGGAGATATTTTTCACTGAGTCCTAGAAACCCCCAGGGGAGAATGGAGTGAGGCTTCCATCTTGGAAAAAGAAAACTGGGGGCGACCCTCATGACTGAGCTGATTCCCGCTCGCAGCAGGTTGAACAGACTGCTCTATAGGGTTTTCTTGGCTATAATCTTCCCAGGGGGTAGATCACTAGGTCTTTCTTCCACATCCTGCTGGGTGGTTAGATCACCAGGTCTTTCTTCTACATCCTGCTGGGTGGGTAGATCACCAGGTCTTTCTTCCACATCCTCCTGGGTGGGTAGATCACCAGGTCTTTCTTCCACATCCTGCTAGGTGGGTAGATCACCAG
>NW_006399791.1:9121105-9132154 GCF_000299155.1 Elephantulus edwardii | reverse complement strand
TGGGTAGATCACCAGGTCTTTCTTCCACATCCTGCTGGGTGGGTAGATCACCAGGTCTTTCTTCCACTTCCTCCTGGGTGGGTACAAGCTGCCAACCTTTAGGTTCATAATCAGGTAAAAGCCCTTTTTGCCCTCCGGGGGCCTGAGGAGATCCTACAAGCTTTCCAACAAGTCATGCATGGGAAGACTCCTCTGTGGGCCCAGGGTGTGGGCTCTGTCCCTGGTGGAAACTGCCTGTATTTACTTCTTTCATACATGTGTGTCGGGGGGGGGCAAACTTGCCTTGGGGTGGAAGCTCCAGGGAGCCCAGCTCCGTCAGCCAGCTCAGCCCAGGTCTGCATGGAAGAGTCTCAGAGTACCCACTGTACTTCCAGGACTGGGGCACCTCCAGGACCAGCACCCACCTCTCCACTTTAGCTTCCTCTATCACTTTTCTCTGTTCTTAGCAATGTTCCTCCAACATGTGGAGCAAAAATGTCACACTAGTGATTTAGTGTTAAAGAATTGTGCCGCCAGCCCAAAGGCAGGAGGTTCAAATCCCCAGCCATCCATGGGAGAAAAATGGGCAGTCTTCTCCTTTGCATTTAACTGCCTCTGAAAATCTGCTAAAGAGTTAGCTATGAGTTGGTTACAACAACAACAATAATAATAATAGTATCAGATGCCACAGAAGGGGATGGGGGCAAGAGGACTAAAATTAGTAGAAGTCGGTGACTCATGGTCTTAACTATCTTGCTATAAGGACAGCCTCTCTTTTAGCACGTTTATTTCCTAAGGGTTTTCTTTCCCACAGTTATTTCCCCAAAGCAGCTCTGCCAGTGCTTGGCAACATTCCTATCTGAAACTGGAACACAAAAGGACAAGTAATTTCTCTCCTCCACTGAGTAAATGACCCATCAGCTCACGAGGAGTGCGGTCTTAACTCGTGTCTAACACGTTCAGCTGAATAAAGAACACAGAGATGGTCTCTGAGAGCTTGAGGCCGGACCTGAGGGAGCTCAGAATGGGGAGGGCTGCGGAATCAGGGTTAGGTCCCTTCTGATACTCATCGCCAAACCTTCACTTTCCTATTTATAAATAGTGACAAAGTAGATCTCAGAGTTATAAAATTCTCATGCCCGGGCCCCACCCCAGGATTTCGCAGGTTTTGAGTGAACATTCTCATGGCCTGGATTTTGGGGGGTTTAAATCTTAGGTGGTGATAATGTACTTCAGGGGTAACTACTACTACTGTAAGATTGAGCCCATTTTCATACAGTGTCAGACCCTGGGTGTGGTGACATGGTGACAGACCTGTGTATGTGGGCTCCAGTCACGGTGACATAATGATAGTGAGCAGGGGTACAGTGGGCCCCTGTTGTGGTGATGAGAGAGCCTGGGTGGCATGGCCTCCTGTCGTGGTGGCATGGTGACAGTGAGTCTCTGTGCACTGTGGGCTCCTGTTAGGATGTAGCTAGTGCTAAGAGTCCCTGACTCAGTATTCTCCTCCCTCCACCGAAGCAAAGGCCCACCTTCCAGCCTCATGTCCTGAGTCTCCCCCAGCCCTTCTGGTCCTTCTCACACTCCCTCTCGTGGGCAAGTCACTTCACATGTTTCCTTGCCTGTGAAATGCCACCATGGAGTCCATGCAGCAGCATGCTGCTGGGAAGACCAGGCGTGTGAGAAATAGAGTCAGCCTCAGAGAAGGTTCTTTACAGATAATGGTCCCTTCCTTCCTTCTTTCTCTTCCTTCATAAAATCTGCCCATTGCCCAAAGCTCTTCCCTTCCCCCACTGGGATCCCTCTTCAGCCACCCAATCCTACCCCTGCCCCTCACATGCCCACCCTGTTCACAGCAGGGCTCAGCCGTATTCCTCTCTCGCCTCATGAAGCCCTAAAGTGTGTGTGTCCTTCCTGCTGCCCTTCACAGAGAAGGGGTGGGCCCTTCCAGCCTGAAAAGGAGCAAAGAAGCACCACAAGTTGTCCAGGAGTTACCCTGGGTCACACGCTCCCCACAGCCGGCATGGCTGGCTCTGGCCTCTCTGAATCATCCCAGCAGCACCTGCAGGCTCTTCCTGTCTTTGGAACTGTGGTCCTTCTCTCTCTTTCTGTGAATACAGTGCCCTGCTTGAAGCCTCTGAGTTTACAAATGGGTTCCTTGGTCAGTCACTTTAGCCTCCTCACATCTTATTATCTGGCCAAATACAGAAGCAGAACAACCCTGTCTTGGGGCGCAGCAGCCATGATATGAAACAAGTCTCTGTGATAATAGAGCTGCCTGGCTAGACACCTTTGAGGACTCTCCTTTCCCAGCCTGCATGGGTTGACCAGAGACCACAGGGTGGTGCCTGGCTCTTCTTCCCAGAGGCCACTTCTGTCCCTTGCTCTGTTCAACTGCTTTAGCGCCTACATTTGCTTAATTCTCCCTCACCCAGTGCTTTACATAATGATGCTAATGGACAAGAGAGAACACTGGCTTTCCCAAAGCAGAAGAGGCGCCCCGAGCTTCTGTCCTGACCTATTGCTGCTACTGCTGCTGCTGGGAATCCTGGTGCATGCTGGGAATCCAAGTGCATGCTGGGATCTCAGCACATTCCTCCATGCATTTTGGGTTTGCTTGGAACAGTTTCAGACTTGGAACTGTTGGACCTGCCGCGCATTCCCCGAGATGAAGTTAAGCACTTCGTGAGAAAGGAGGAAAAACCTGAGGACTAGAGATTCTTTCAGGCCACTTGTTGCACAAACCCAACTCTGGCTTAAGAATGTCTAGGATCCAGACCTTTGTAAGGATCCAGAGGAAAGTGGTTTGGCCAGAATTCAAATTATTGTCTCCCACCAATGAGGATGGAATCCCTCAATACTGTGACTTGCTGGAGGATGTCCATTTTCTGGTGGTTGGCTCATGGGAGGCAAGTATTAAGTCCTGGAAGATAGGACTCTGGGGTCCTCCCCCAACACAGAGTTCAGCTGCTTACATACAAATCATCTGTCGACATCTCGTTGGATCCTAGAGGTTGTGTGATACAGCTGCACCTACTAAGGCTAAGCAGCTTTAAAGCACATTAAGTGCCACGATGTACCACTTTTAAGGATACCTTGGGAAGAGGAGTTCCATAGTACCTTTTTATTGTGCTCTGAAGAAAACCAGAAAAAACCAGCAAGAGCCTTTGGAATACAAAGAAGGCAGAAAGATCCTTCGAGGTCCAGAAAGACCAGATGAGGTGGATCAGTTCTGATACTGGCTAATGCAAGAAACTGGAAGGCAAAGGTCAATAACAGGAGAATTCGATCAGAAAGAACATCGAAGGACCAGAAAGCTTCCTGAGAAAAAGTGGCTAATGAGAATCATCCCACGCTGGTCCTGGTTAGCAGCTACTTACCAAGGGCCTCACCAGCTTCAAAGGCTTGTCTCCCACCAGTGAGGATGGAACCCCTCAGTAACTGGGACCTGATGGAGATGTCCATTTTCTGGGACCTTATGTTTGAAGGCAGTTTACACTGGGAGGTTGGACAATATTTGTCTCCTCTCCAAGAAGGAGATGCTGGCTTCGTCTTTATAAGGTCCTCTGAAATCTTACTTACCAAAGAAAGGAGTATCTGCAACCAGATAAATCGAGTTTTGTTTGCACGCCCCACGCTGCCACCATCTCATTGGCCTTGGATCTGCAAATCACCTCTAGCTTGTTCATTCTGTGCTGCAGAACGTTGCTTGGTTCATAATTACAGTGGAGGCCAGGTCCCAGGTGGAAGAGAAAGAACTCTAACCAAGCTTCAGGAGCCTGACTTGGTGTCCTTCCTCACCACTGTGTCCAAGCCAGTTCACACCCCATTCCTTCCCTCAGTGTTCACTAGAGAGCCTCTGAGAGGACCACTGTCACGAAGGGCATTGGCTTCAGAAGAACAAGATCTCTTCAACCTGCCGGGAAACTGGACTCTGATCCTCCAAGCTTGCCAGGCAGCACACATCCAAGAAAACCCTTGTCTGGATTTTTGGCTCAGCACTCCAAGATGGCGGCAGTGGCAGCAGCAGCAGCAGCAGCAGCAACAGTTCTTGGGAAAAGCAGCCAAGTCCCTTGCCAGGGCTCTGGAGAGCAGCGGGAATGGCCATCCATGAGGAGGCCACAGTTCTTCCGCAGCTGGAGTTGCCGGCAGGAGTCCTAATGGTGGCCCTTGGTTTCTTGCAGACATTGATGAATGCCTCTCAAGCCCTTGTCTGAATGGAGCCACCTGCGTGGACGCCATCGACTCTTTCACATGCTTATGCCTTCCCAGCTACGGAGGGGACCTGTGTGAGATTGGTACGGCCGTCTCGGCTTCAGCTAATGTCACTAACTGCTGCATCCTCTCCTCCTCCACCTCCCCTTTTAACTACAGGCCCGAGGCCCGGGCTGGGGCCCCCGAGGGCCATTCCAGGGGCCACTTCTGAGAAACCTACCCCACTCACTCATTCCATCTCTTGTTGTTTCCCCTGAAAACCTTCCTAGAGGGCCTTAGCCAATCTGACCTCAGGACAGCTGTGCAGGCTGAGCCAGGCTGCACTCTAGAAGGTGGGGCTTCGGGGGGGCCTTTAAAACACTAACCTTCTCCAGGACTTTCAGACCGGCTGCTCAGCACTGAGGTCTGAGGTCGGTGTGTGAGTCGGACAGTGGGCAAATGCTGACTCTTCGCATTGGTCTTGAGGGGAATTGCAGGGTGGGAAGATGCGTTTGTCTGGTACAGGATTGCAGACCCTTCCAGCATGGTGGTAGGTGTGTGCCTGCCTTTTCTCTTGCCTTTGGCCTTAGAAACCACTGTGTCACGCTGGCTGAGCTGCTTCCTTGTCTGCCTGACAGCTGGGGTGTCACCAGCATGCTCAACATACCTGAGCAGGGACCGCTGCATGTCCCTCGACCTCAGCACCCCAGTAACAACTGTTCTGTCACTGCCACTCAAGCCTGGGCTGCCTGCTCCCGCTCCTTTGTAAGGCAAAGGATTGGCCTCAGGGAGCAGAGTGGCCTTGCAGGGAGGGAGGCCTTGCCAGACCCTCCACTTCTGCACCTGGGCTGAGCTTCTGGCTCTACTCGGGATCTGTGTGCCAGGAGCTCTCCTGGGAGAGTGCTGAGCCTCCAGCTATCTCCCTTCTGGATTCTTACTCATCTCCGCCCATCCTTCTAGATTTCAGGGCCTTCTCAACTCAGAAAGGGCTGTGTGGGACTTTGGGTTGATGGCAGCAGAAGCGGGTAGAGGTGCAAAACCATTGTCGGTGAATTCTCAAGCTGGCCATCCCAGAAGCTTCCAGAAGAACAGCTGGGCAGAGGAGGTAGATTTGGACAGCATATTCCTCAGAGGCAATGCCAACGATACAGAATAGTGCAGGAATTTAACGCTTCTGGAAGGAAAAGCCTAAACTCTTCTCTTCCCCTGCAGAACCCTTTCATCTTAGCCCAGACCCTGAAGAACCTGTGCAGGGAGTCTTGGCTAAGAAGGAAGTGGAAAGCTACAAGGATTTTCTCCCCGTCTTACTAAAACATTTGCCAGAGGGGAATGGGATCTGTCCGAACATTCGTGCCCACAACAGCTCTTGAGTTTCCAGATACATGAGAGCAAGAGAAGCGGCTGGCAGGGGCGGGGCCCAGAGCTGTGTGTCCTGATGGCGCAGAGATGCAGGATCACGCAGCTGGATATGATCTGGTCCCTTCCAATCCTGCACCCTCAGTGCCTGAGGGTGGTCCACGCCTTGGCTCTGGCCGCGCTGCTTCTTCCAGCTTTCCCAGCATTCTCTGTCTCTTTGCCCAGAGCCTCCATCCTGCATGCCCCTATCTTCCTCCTGGAGAGGCTGCCCTCCAGTGCTGCCTGCCAAGCTCAAACCTTAGGCACCAAAAGTGGCCCAAGTAATGAACCCCAACCATCCTGGAATGTCTCCTTCCATGCTGAGCTTCTCCCGTAGCTCCTCCTGCCTTCTTCACAGACCTTTGCTTTGCCTTCTGAAAAGAGGCAACAAGGGGCACAGATACCCTCCTGAGCCCCTCCCACTGCCCAGACTGTCTTCTCAGGCTGCCAGCCCCCAGGGCTTCTCTCCCCCTGCAATTCCCAAGAGTCTCAAGCCCAGCCTTAACCAGCATCTTCTCTCTCAGCCCAATCCTTCTGTCCTTTCTGCAACAGCGAGACAGCTGTTGGCACCCAATCAGGGAATCTATCACACAGCCTGGGGATTCAGAGTTCTGCATTCAGTCCCTGGGGCAGCCCTTCACCTCGGATACTCACCCCACCCCAAAGAAAGAAAGAGTCTCAGAACTCTCCCACCAGAACTAGTTCAAAGCTCTCATCACAAAGTCTCTGCAGCCCTGCCTCTGTCCCCAGGCTGCCCAAGGCTGTCCCAACCAGCCCCAGGCCTTATTCAGAATTTAAGTTCATGGAGGGAACAGGCACCACCTATTCCAGTCTCTCTCTCTCTCTCTCTCTCTCTCTCTCTCTCTCTCTCTCTCTCTCTCTCTCTCTCTCTCTCTCACACACACACACACCCACACACACACACACACATGACAGAGCCCTGGGTCATGAGGCCTCCTCTGCCTCCCTCCAGCTTCAGTGGCTGGCTATGCGCATGCTCAAAGGAACTCTCAGGGCCAGAGGAGCCTTCGATGGATTCAGAGCAGACGGCCCCACCTCAGGTTCCTTTTCATGTCCACTCCCAGTTTCTCCACCCATGTGCCCCCAGCATCTCTCCCAAGCCCCTCAGAGCTTCAGAACCACATTTGCCATAAATGTCAAAACTACCTTCTCACCCCTTCTCTTGGCCTGCTAGGCTATGCTGAAGATAGAGCTGGGAACTCTCCCCACCAGACCTTGTCAAGGTCAAGGGAAAAGCCTCAGGGGCTACAGCAGGGAGATGAGCGGTCCTGGGAGTCTTCCAGAACAGGACTCTCTGCTTTGAGGCCCCTGAGGTCATAGCTAGGCCTTTCTGACTTAGCACTCTGGCTGGGCATTTTTCCCTCTTTATCCACATGACGTTTAAGGTGGAGTGAATGCAGGGGTTCAGAGCAGCAGGAACTGCTCTCCCTAGGCAGCCCCTGGACCCCCTTCATGCCCCTGACCTGTGTTGCGTTGTAGACCAGGAGGTATGTGAGCAGGGCTGGACCAAGTTCCAGGGCCACTGTTACCGCCACTTCCCGGACCGTAAGACCTGGGTGGACGCAGAGAGCCAGTGTCGGGAGCACCAGTCCCATCTGAGCAGCATCATCACCCCTGAGGAGCAGGAGTTTGTCAACAGTAAGTGTGGGGCCCAGTGAGGCTGAGGGGTGAGCGAGGGAGGAGAAAAGGGCATTTGCACATCCGAGTTCCCAGGGGTCAAAGGGACCAGAAGCTTTGGCTGCAGCCAGAACAGCCCGCTGTGGGTCAGAACCAGCCACCCGACCTCTGTCACTAGCCCAGGTCAGTCTGGGAAGGTGGCCAAGGTCCACTGCCAACATGTATGTGAGAGCCTTCTGAAGACTCCAGAGGCAGGGGGGCACAATGCCTCCCCCTCCCATCCTTGGGAGGAGACCACCACCTCCCAAACCCCTCTATGAGCTCCGGTCTGTCAGGCACCATCAGTGCCCAACGCTTGTGTCCTCTCCCCAGACAACGCTCAGGATTACCAGTGGATCGGCCTTAATGACAGAACCATCCAAGGGGACTTCCGCTGGTCAGATGGACACACCTTGGTGAGTCAGGCAAGGGGCATCAGAGACGACAGAATAAACATTCAAACCAGTGTTCCCTGGGCAGCTGCTGGACCATGGGCCCTGGAGAGTGAAGATCGGTCATAATCATTCTTTGTCTCCAGAGACCAGCACAGGGTTGGGCAAGTTGAGGGAATGACCATTTGAGGAGGGAAATGAATGACTGAAGCCACACCTTTCTGAGGGATGTGTTTAAAATAAAAGAGGTTCCTTGAGTTCACTCAAGGAGACAAACAAAAAGCAACACACAGATACCAGATGAACTATGTTGCTGTTAAGTGCAATCTGTTCTGATGTATAGTGACCCACATGACAGAGTGGAACTGCCCAGTGGGTTCCCAAGGCTGCACTCTTCAGATTGCCATATCATTTTCCTGGGCAGTTGTGGGTAGGTTTGAACCACCAACCTTTTAATTAGCAACTAAGCACTTAACCACTGTACTGCCAGGACTCCTGAATGAACTATACAATCAATAAAATGGTGCAGGAGCTCAGGGAGCCCCGAGGAAGAGCAGGCTGGGACTAAGCATTAAATTAGAAGGAGACAGCTTTGCCCTAAGCAAGGCTGGAGGAAGAACCAGGGGCAGAGTCCAGAGCATACTCCCCACTCAGTCCAAGCCAAACTAGATGATGGAGTGAACCTTTGTTTGCCTATTTGAAAAAAGGGGAGTGTCGTCCATCAGTGGAGGCTTATATGTTGTTACAATGCTGAACAGATTTCTGACTAAAGTAGACTAGTAAGAAAGGCCTGGCCATCTGCTGCTGAGAATCAGCAGCCAGTGAAACTCCTAAGAAAACCCAATGGTTCCATCTGCCGTCAAGCATGCGGATAGTACAGAATCAGGCAGCGTTTTTTCCTCTTTGTTCAGAGAGTTACAAGTAGTCAGGGACTAACTGTCAATGGAGAATCAGTGTTTATGAGCAAGACTGTGTCTCCTTGAAGGCCTGACTTCCAGGAAGGGACCAAAGCCAGGCTGTGTACTCAGCTCCTTTAAGGACCCAAGCACAACTCTGACCAGACTCCCAGCAGCCTTTGTGTTGCTCCTGGATGAATCAGAAAGGAGACACAAGAGAGGCATGATGAAGGGGAACGTAAGGGTGGCTCCAGGCTGCGCGGTTCCGGCCCTCTCATCATGCTTCCTCCCTCACCCCCTATCCTGCCCACAGCAATTTGAGCACTGGCGCCCCAACCAGCCAGACAACTTCTTTGCTGCTGGAGAGGATTGCGTGGTGATGATCTGGCACGAGAAGGGTGAATGGAATGACGTCCCCTGCAATTACCACCTGCCCTTCACGTGTAAAAAGGGCACAGGTAAGCAGGGACCCCAAGATTGTAGGCCTTAGTCCTGGCTGAATGTGTGGCCTGGGGTGAGTCCGTCACCTGCCTCAGCTGCTGGTGTCCCTGGCCTGTCGAACAAGCAGGTCAGAGCTGATGGGGGGAAGTAAGGGGCCCTACCTGCACCAGCATTTCTAGGATTCTGCAAGTGCAAAGCTATTCCTGGGGTGCTGAGACAGGAACTGGGAAAGTTCACAGGACAGAATCCCACACTTCACACACACACACACACACACACACACACACACACACACACCCCTGCACACGCGCGCACACAGACAGTACCTTAGGTGTGGGCAGCAGGAAATCATTCATGATAACACCTGGGCTCGGGGGCCTCCCTCTCTTTGAAATTCTCAAATCCATTCACTACAAGGAGCCCTGGTAGCCTCATGGTAAGAACCTGCACTGAAATCCCCAAGGCACACAGTTCAAGGCCACCACCTGCTCCTCGGGAGAAGGATTAGCAGTCTCCTCCTGTGCTATCAACTGCCTCTGAAAACCTGCCAGAGAGTTAGCTATGGGTTAGTTCTGACTCAGTGGTACTCAACAACACCACCACATTCATTACAAAGGTTCAGATTGTCAGGCTTTGATCTCAGAAAGCTCAGCTAGAGGACACTGGAATGCTGGTCCGACACCCTACCCGTTCCTCCATGTGGCCTGTCATCCCCAGGCCTCTGTAGGTCCCACTGTTGCTGTCCTGAAGCTACGGGGCATCTGCCTGATTCTTTCCCTGCCTTTCTCCCTTCGGTCTTTTCATCTCCTTAATCCCCACCACCTCACCGCAGGGAGTACTGCTGACCCAAAGGCAGTGTCTCTCTGGTGGTTCAAATGCCCCAGCAGCTGTGAGGGTGAGAGATGGATCATCTCCTACCGTGTGATTTACAGCCTCCTGCAAACCCACTGGAGGGTCAGCTTTGAGTTCTGACTTGATGACAATGACTTTTGTATATTTTTGTGGGATTGTTTAAAGTAGGAGAGGACTTAGGTTCATAGAAAAATTGTGTAGAAAAGCTTCAGGTTTATAGAAAAATTGTGCAGAAAGCATTTCCAACTACCCTGAAGTTTCCCCTATTAATGTCTAACACATTTGTTACAATGAATGAACTTATATATAATGTTAGCATGAACTAAAATCTATAGCTTAGAGCTCTGGTGGCATAGCCCATAGCATGCTGTGCTGGTGGCCGTGACACTGTGTGTTTCAGAAGCCTGACGTGGGGTGGCCGGAGGGATGGTCACTGTGAGTCTGAATCCACCCAGAAGCAGTGAGCCAGGCCTTCGGGTTAAAGCCTATGGTTTACATTAGAATTTGCTCATTTTTAAAATAAATTAACTGAAAACTTATTGCCATGACAATGGAACCAGCTGACTCCCAGCTGATCCTCCAGCAGGTTTTCAGAGGCTTGGAACTTGCATGGGAGGCGTTTGGCCACCTCTTCTCCCTCAGAGCAGCTGGTGGATTCGAAATACCGGAGAGGTGCCACCTCTGTGTTAGCAGTACAGCTCCCTACATACCACACCACCAGGGTTCTCTTTTAAACATATTGTTTCATGCATTTTGTTGTTGAGAATATACACAGTTGAATATACGCCAATTCAACCATGTCTTTTTCTTGTTTTGTGCCATCAAGTCACCAGTGACTCATAGCGACCCTGTGTACACCAGCTCTGAACCCTGCCCTGTCCTGAGCCATCTCTCTGTCTCCTACACACCTACCCCCATTGCCCCAGTTACTCTGTCAATCCATCTCATCTGAGGTCTTTCTCTCCTGCGCTGTCCCTCCACCCTTCCAAGCATGATGTCCTCCAGGGACTGGTCCTGTCTGGGCCTGTGCCCAAAGTGTGAGACGGAGCTTCAAAATCCTTGCCTCCAGGGAGCAGCCTGGTTTCACCCTCTGTAGGATAAACCTTTCTGTTCCCTTGATAGTCCATGGTATGGTCAACACTCTTCTCCAGCACCAAAACTCAAAGGCATCAATTCTTCTGTCAACTTTAGTCGTTGTCCAGCTCTCTGATGCATAGCAAGTG
>NW_006399791.1:9049376-9120825 GCF_000299155.1 Elephantulus edwardii | reverse complement strand
TTCATAAACATTTACAGAGATTTTGGGCTTCCACTCATTCATTGTTGCACTATTCTCTCTACCCTCCTCCCAGTTTGTTCTTGTCCAAATGCGACTTTACTCTCTATGCTATATAGTTAGATGATTTTAACGCGTCCATCATGCCCTGTATCCACTACTACAGTATCTTGCAGAATGATTTCTTTGCCTCAAAGAACTTTCTGTATCCCACCTATTTATTCCTCCCACTTTCCTCTGAATCCCTGGAAACCATTGATCTGGTATCATTTTGCTCTTCCCAGAATGTCAAATAGTTAAAATCATACAGTAAATACAAATAGTTAAACAAATAGTTAAAATCATACAGTAAATACAGCCCTCTCAGAACGGCTTCTTTCATATGTCGTTGTGTACCATCAAGTAGGAACTGACCTGTAGCGAATCCTTCAGCAGGTTTTCAGAAGCCGTGAATCACACAGGAGGAGACTGTCCACACTTCTCCTGCTGAGCACCCAGTGGATTTGAACCACATGCCTTTGGGACTGCAGTGCGGTTTCTTACCACTGGGCCACTAGCGCTCCCTTAGCAGTATGCATTTAAGATTCCCCCGTGTCCATCAGAAGCTTGATCGCTCATTTCTTTTCATTAGTCTAGTATTTGCAATCGCTTGTTATGCATCAGAGAGTTGGACAATGACTAGGGAGGACAGAAGGAGAGTGGATGCTTTTGAGCTGTGGTGCTGGAGAAGGGTACTGAATGTACCATGGACTGCCAGGAAAACAAACAGATCCATCTTGGAGAGGATTAAAACAAGCTGCTCCTTGGAGGCAAGGATTCTGGGGCTTCGTCTGACATACTTTGGACATGTTGCCAGGAGGGACGGGTCCTTGGAGAGGGACATCATGCTTGGGAGGGTGGAGGGACAGCACAGGAGGGGAAGACCCTCTATGAGATGGATTGATTCGGTGACTGGGGTAATCGGGATGGGTATGTCAGAGGTGGTGCGGTTGGCGCAGGATAGAGCAGGGTTTAGAGCTGTTGTGCATAGGGTCGCTATGAGTCGGAAACGACTCAATGGCACATAACAACACAACAACAGTTCTTTTTCATACAATTCTCCATTGTATAAATGTATGTTGGTCCCAAGATAATGCAAACCATTTGCACTTAGCTACTAACGAGAAGGTTGGCAGTGTGAATCGACTTGGGGACCCTGGAAGGCCTGGGGGTCTACCTCTGTGGAACCACAGCCGTTGGAAACCTGGTGGGGCGGAGATCTACTCACACCATGCACAGGGTTGGCATAAATTGGGATTGACTCAATGAGAGGGGGTTTGGCTTTTGTTTTACGTCTGTGTGGATGCGTCACAATTTGTTACCAAGACCAATTTAATCAAGTTGACACTGACTCACAGTGACAGAAGTTTTAGGGGGCTGATTTTTTTGGAAGTCAGGTGCCAGGCCTTTCTCATGAGGCACCTTGGGGTGGACTTGAACTTCCTCCTTTTTAGTTCACAGCTGAGCATATTAACCATTTATACCACCTCAAACAAGATTCAAACTCACTGCTGCCAATATGGAACTGATTCCCATCTGACCCTCCAGCAGGTTTCTAGAAGCTGTAAAATGCCCAGGAAGAGGTTGCCCATCTTTTTCTCTAAGAGCCTCTGGATTTGAGCTGCTCCCTTTGGGTTGGCAGTGCACCTGCCTATGGGCTGCACCACCAGGGCTCCCTTTGAGCCACGTAGGGGCTGCAAAGACCTTCATTATGGCCTGCTTGCTGCTCTGTCGCTGATGCACCAAGATGTGGGAGTCAATACTTAGTGATGCATGAACATGCTCTACACCCAAGAGCCAGGACTCCCTGTAGGCTGGGGATGCAATGCCCCTTCTACAGGACCTCCTTGGGCTTCGGAAGGTCACCTCCAACTCTGGAGTCCTGGCTTGGGCTGTCTCCTCAGAGTCAGTCTCTACACTGCACCAGCACATCACCAGGGCAGGTCACCACGAAGACCGGAGGAGAGTCCTTTCTAAAGAGTGCTTGTCCCCTAGTGGCCTGCGGAGAGCCGCCCGTGGTGGAGCACGCCAGAACCTTGGGACAGAAGAAGGACCGGTATGAAATCAACTCCCTGGTGCGGTACCAGTGCACCGAGGGCTTCATACAGCGCCATGTGCCCACCGTCCGGTGCCAGCCCAGTGGGCACTGGGAGGAGCCTCGGATCACCTGCACGGACCGTGAGCATCTCCCCTCCTACCCTTTGCTGGGCTTAAGGTTCAGTTCTGCCAAAATTACTTTCTCTCTGCTGGGAACACAGCAGTACTCACCCACCTGGGGACCCCATTGGTCAGCTGTCTGCACCATCCAGAGTTGAGAGAGGGCTGTGAGACCAAGGGGGCAGTGGGAGTCCCTGGGCCCCAGGGAGGATGGGTGCCTAGGCAGAGAAACAGTCCCTTTCACAGATGGGATGAAGAAAATGGGTGACCAGATGTCCTTTCCTACACCAGCCAGAATCCCCTCAGGTCAAGGAGGTTCAAAATAAACCCAAGGCAGGCAAGACAAGAAAGCTGCAGGCTGCCTGCCCAAGCCCTTGACCAGGGCTTCTGCTGGGAGGGCAGCCCCGTGCATGAGGCAAAGTGGGGATTGGATTAGGGTTGGCCCCACTTTCTTCCCAGAATGGTTCACGATACTCTTCTGACCCCTTTGTTTCCCCCAGCTGCCACCTACAAACGACAAAGGAGCTCTCGGTCCCCCAAGAGAAGCCGCCCCAGCTCCACCCACTGAGAGACGCTTCTGGGATGTGCCCAGGACACTGAGCCCAGCAGCCCTGCCCAGCTGACAGTGCATTCCACACAGATGGTGTCTTCTTCTTGTCGCTTTTTGTCATATAAGGAATTCCATTAAAGAAGGAAAAATGAAATCCCACATTGTGTGTGCACCCACCCACCCAGCCCCAAAATGCCAGAATTGCATCTAATTTTTATTTCCTCAAAAAAACATACCAAAGCATAAGCAAACCCATGTAACCCATGGACTGAATTTAGAGACGTTTCTTCAGTCTCTTGTGCCTTTCCGGGGACCAGTGCAGGGACAGGGGAAGAAGGGGAGGGGTTAAGTTAAATAAAGAAGATTATTTTTTGTTTCCTGACTTTACCCAAGAGCAGTGCAATTGATTATTTCTTCTCCAGGGAGAGCTAAGGAGGAGGGCGGAGGGGCGGAGGGCTGAACGTTGCTGGCAGAGGCCCCGGGACGAGAAGAGACGAAGGAGCCAAAGCCTCAGCTGAATGTACTGGACAAGACAGAGCCAGAGCCACGAGGGCTGTGGCCATCTGTCGCCTGGGGCAGTGGGGTGGGGTCCCTCAAGGGTGAGCGCGGGGGAGTCAGGTTCCCTCCAGGGTCCCTCTTCCAGGGTCCTCTCTTTTCATCTGTCACCCTAGTAGGTGTCTCTCTCAGCAGGGCTGGGTTGGGGACACTCCATCCCCGGTGGGAGTATCCTGACCCCACCCCTCCAATGCTCCCAACCTCCCCCTCCCCCAGGACCGTGCTGGCACCAGGGTTCCGTGCACCTATTTATATTTTTGAAAACTGAAGATTATAATTATAATAATAATAAAGACATTGGAAGAGATCTATTTCTTTCTTTTCTTTTCCCTTTTTTAAAATTTTTATTTAAGATAAGACAGCCATGAGCCCCTAAAGGGGCTCTTAGGAACGGCAGCAATGAAAACACGTCTTGATCCAATGGTCCCACGTTGGTGTGAACCCCATCTCTTAGGAGACCCTTGGGGTTCTGTGTCTATTGCCCTTTCTTTCTAAAAAGTGCGATCATATCTGATGCCTTCTCTACCAACGTGTCCATTTATAAAGCATGTGGTTCAGGTGTGTGCACACGTACGTGCGGCATGTGCGTGCATGCCCGGATGTGACTTGTCACATGAGTGGCCTGTGCTGTGTGTGAGTTGTGTGTGCGTTTGCAAGTGGAAACACTGTCCAAGAGCAGTTCAAGTCCAACAGCTCTGCACACGGTGTCCTCACACCTGAGGATGTACACGGCACACTGGTCCGAAGAACAGAGGCAAAATCAGAGCTTCACAAACAGAAACCAGTAATTGGCTGTTAGCAGAGTCCTGGGCACTCCTCCCCTACATAGGCCGTAGGATGTCATCAAAAGGGCTTCAATTGTTCTTTTCGTCTCCAGCAAACTGAGTGGGGCTGTGGGACATGCAGTCTATCCCAGCAGCCCCACTTTATCAGCAGCCTGGTTTGCACGCCTAAGCTGTTCCTCACCAGGCCTGGTGATTTTTACTGACGCTTGTGTTCCTGTGTTGTACATACATGCTGCCATCTTTTGGGGTGTGCATATGCATATGCTTGAGTCAGCTGGTTAAATAATGTGTCCAAGGTCACAAAGATACTCACCAACTAAACTGACATTGAAGGACCCCAGCCACACTGACTCAACTTGAGCCCTAAAAGCACTTGTCCATGCTATTTCCAAGGCTGACCTCCTGGCCATGGCTTCCCCTCAGGTGGGGTGTGGAGATCAAAGGTGATTTCCAGCACTGCTATCTCTGTTCCTGAGGGTCTGTCCACTCTGAACTTGAAGCTGATTGTCTCTGGTGGCCTCAGCCTTATCTGAGACCAGAGCTGATCATCACCAGGTGCACTGCTGGGATAACAGGCCTTTAACAGCTTTGCAGACAGTCTGAGAGCAACCCAGTGCGCACATGTCCACCTGTTCTCTTACAGCTTAGAGCTCTGAGGGTCAGGTGAGTCACAGGGTAGCAGACGCAACCACTCTGTCAATCCATCTCCTTGAGCGTCTTCCTCTCTCTGACCCTCTACTTACCCAAGCATGACCTGCTTCTCCAGTCTGGTCCACATGTGTGCGATGAAGTCTTAACTAGCTTCACCCGTAAGGAACATTCTGGTTGCACTTCTTCTAAGACACGCTTATTTGTTCTTTTGGTCAAACTCAAACCTATTACCACAGAGTCTGAACCAAGCGTAGGTTAACTGCTCAGCTCCCTACAGATTACACCACTAGAGAGCTCTTTCCAGTTATTTTGGTAATTCACAGTATAATTAATATTATGCACCAACACAATTCAAGGGCATTGACTCTTCCTCAGTCTTCCTTATTCATTGTCCAACTTTCACATTCATGTGAAGTGACTGGAAACATCAAGTCACATGTTGTTGTTGTTGTTATGTGCCGTCGAGTCGCTTGCGACTCATAGCGACCCTATGTACAACAGCCCTAAACTCCGCTCTGTCCTGTGCCAATCGCACTGTCTCTGACACTCCCATCCCAATTATCCCAGTCACTGAATCAATCCACCTCAAAGAGGGCCTTCCCCTCCTGCGCTGTCCCTCCACCCTCCCAAGCATGATGTCCTTCTCCAAGGACTGGTCTCTCCTCACAACATATCCAAAGTATGTTAGACAAAGCCTCAGAATTCTTGCCTCCAAGGAGTAGCTTGGTTTAATCCTCTCCAAGATGAATCTGTTTGTTTTCCTGGCAGTCCATGCTCAAAGGCATCAATTCTCCTTCTATCCTCCTTGGTCATTGTCCAACTCTCTGATGCATAACAAGTGATTGCGAAGACCATGGCCTGTATCAGATGCACCTTAGTCTCCAGAGAGACACCATTGCTCTTCAGTACTTTGGAGAGGTCCCTAACAGCAGACTTTCCCATGGCAATGCACCTTTTAATTTCCTGGCTGCTGGTTCCAAGACTGTTGACTACAGAGCCAATCAAACTAAAGCTGTGTACAATCTCAATCTCTTCACATAGTATCAAGTCACATAGTATTAAAAAAAAAAAAGAGGTTGCCATGGACTTGTCTCATGGTGACGCGATAAGTGTCAGGGCAGAACTGTCCTTCATGGGACCTCTCCAATGGCTGTGATCTTTCAGCAGCAGCTTGCCAGGCCTTTCTTCTAAGACATCTTTAAATCAATCTAAACTATCAACCATTTAGTCAGCAACTGAGTGCATTAACTGTGCCAATCAGGGACTCCTGGTCACATAGTAGGAGATTAAGAACAACGTAATTGCTCTGGTAGCCTAGTGGTAAGGAGCTGCTCTGCCAACCTGAAGGTACGTGGTTCAAAATCACCGGCTGCTCTTCAGGAGAAAGATGGGTAGTGTGCCTTCTGATTCGATGGCACACAATAACAAAAACAGCAATTAACTGATTAACTGCTTACCTAATAACACAATTTTCTGTTAGTGGTTTTCAAGTTTGAGCATCTGTCAGAATTTGCAGTTCTAACAAGTTCTAGGGTGGATCCCACACTGCTGGTTCCAGGTTCACACTGAGAAGCAGGGACTTAGTGAAAGACAGACTGGTGAGTGGCAGAGATATGCACGCAGGGAAGCAGTAGCTCTGGTTTCAAGAGGCTGGCAGCGGCGCTGAGGGCAGGGCATACAGGTCTGCTCCCTGAGATCTCTGGCCTCCCAGATCTTCTAGGGGACACTATCTCCTCTACATCCTATGAGATTAGATTAATGTTTACTGTTGCTGATACTGTGGGATTGTGTATGTAATCCTGTTTGTCCTTGTTGCTTGCTGAAAGTGAGAAGGAGCACTTGTTGCAGAAGATCAATGAATATAGCCTCTTCAATAAGGATTACACTTCAAGGTCAGAAAAAACAAAAATTCTTACTACCGGACCAATAAGCAATCATGATGGATGGAGAAGAGACTGAAGTTATCAACAACTTCATCTTACTTGGATCCACCATCAGCACCCTTGATACAAGCAGTCAGGAAATCAGGAGACGTAATGCACTGGGAAAGTCTGCAGTCAGGGACCTCTCCAAATTACTGAGGAGAAATGATAGCACTTTGAGGACTAAAGTGCATCTGATTCAGGTTATGATCTTTCTGATCACATCTGAGAGCTGGATAATGAACAAGGATGAGAGAAGAAGAGATGCCTTTGAAGTGTAGTGTTGGAGAAGAGCACCTAATATCCCATGGACTGCCAAAACACAAACATTTTCTTGGAGAAAATGTGGCCAGAGTGCTCCTTGTAGACAAAGATGATAAAACTTCATCTCACATACTGTGGCATGTTACTAGGAGAAGCTATTCCTTAGAGAGAGACATCATACTTGGAAGGGTAGAGGAACAGCGAAAGAGAGGAAGACCATCAACCAGGTGGATTGACAAAGTGATTTCAGCAATGGCCTCTCCTGTGTTAGGAAGTGTGAGGATGGTACAGGATAAACAAGGTTCAAATCTGTTATTTATAGGGTCACTATGGGTCGTGCTCCACTTGATAGCACCTAACAACAATAACAACAATTTATCAGCAAATATTCAGGCTGACAAGCAAGATAATTCTATATGGACAGGTGAAAGGAACCGACCTGCCTATGATCATACATAGATTTGGAGTTGTTTTTTCTATATTCATATCAGAAAATACTGTGAATATATCCATGTGCACATATAGCAGAGCCAACCAAGGCAAAGTTATATAAAGTCTTAATCATAATTACCTTATGATTAAGCAACTTAAACGCATGAGGAAATGAACTGTTGGTCCAAAGGTCTCAGGACTGTAGTTGGGGAACATCAAGGTCAATTAGCACAACATAGATAAAGACAATATTCAACATCCTAGTTGGGTGAGAAGTGACTGGGGTCTTAAAAGATTACAAGCAGTCATGTAAGATGCAACTATTAGTCTCTATCTGTCCAGAACAAAGAAGAGGAAGAGAAATGAAAATGCATGGAAACAACGAGTCCAAAGGGCTAATGAACCTCGAGCTTTTTGACTTTGAGACCCGAAGAACTAGATGGTGCCCAGCTACCATTGGTGACCACTCTACAAGGAGGACACAGTAGAAGGTCCTGCACAAAATGGGCAAAATGATGGAACAAAACACAAAAATAGCCAGGAACACTTAAATAGACTGACTTATAAGACTTATAAGGACTGATAGAACCTCCTAAGACTATACAGCCTTTAGTCACCCTTCAAATTTGTGGATCAACTTACAGCCAAATAATAGGTAGGCCAATAAGATTAAGGATAACACCAGAGATTAAAGTCAGAAGGCAAGAAGGGGTAGGCTAGAAGGATTGACAAACTAGAATAATAGAGAAAAGAAAGTAGTTACGTTGTTTGTTGTTGTTATGTGCCGTCAAGTCGCCTGCAACTCATAGTGGTCCCATGTACAACAGCTCTGAATTCTGCTCTACCCTGAGCCAGTCTCACTGACTGCAACACACCTACCACCATTACTCCAGTTACTCTGTCAATCCATCTCATCCAGGGTCTTCCTCTCCTTTGCTGTCCCTCCACCCTTCCAAGCATGATGTCCTTCCTTCTCCAAGGACCAGTCTCTCCTGGCCACGTGCCCAAAATATGTGAGACTGAGCGTCAAAATCCTTGTCTCCACAGAGAAACTTGGTTTCATCCTCTCCAAGACAGACCTGTTTGTTCTCTTGACAGTCCATGGTATGTTCAATACTTTTCTGCAGCACCACAACTCAAAGGCATCAATTCTTCTTCTGTCATCCTTAGTCATTGTCCAGCTCTCTGAAGCATAGCAAATTAATTGTGAAGACCATAGCCTGGACCAGGAGCACTATAGTCTCTAGACTGGCATTGTTGCTTCTCAGTACTCTGGAGAAATCCCTGACAGAAGATTTTCCTAGTGCAATTTGTCTTTTAATTTCCTGACTGCCAGAGCCAACAGTGTTGATTGTGGAGCCAAGCAAGCTGAAATTGTTAACAGTCTAATTCTCTTCTCTATCATGATGCTGCCAATTGGTCCACTAGTGAGAATCTTTGTCTTCTTGTTGTTGAGCTTCAATCATATTGAAGACTACACTCCTTGACCTTTTGCAGCAAGAGCTTCAGGTCCTCTTGTTTCAGCAAGCAGGGTTGTGTCATCTGCATAATGCAGGTTGTGGATAAGTCTCCCTCCGATCCTGATGACACATTCTTTTTCATTAAGCCCAGCTTCCCAAAGATCTGCTCCACATATAGATTGAAAAGGTATGGAAACAGGATACGTCCCTGACACACTCCTTTCATGATTTTGAACTTCCTTGCTCTGTTCTGAGGACTGCTTCCTGCCAGGATAGGTTTCACATGAACACAATCAAGTGTTCTGGGATTCCCATTTTCCTCAATAGCCACAATTTGTTGTGATCCACACAGTCAAATGCCTTTGCATAGTCAATGAAACACAGATAGACATTCCTCTAGTACTCTTTACTTTCTGCCAAGATCCATCTGACGTTGGCAATAATGTCTCTAGTGTCAGGACCTTTTTCTAAACCCAGCTTATATTTCTGGTAGTTCTCTGTCAATGTACTGTTCCAGTTGTTTTTGGACAATCTTTAGCAGGATTTTGCTTGCATTTTATTACAGTGATATTATTCAATAATTTCCAAACTCTGTTGGGTCATCTTTTTTTTGAAATGGGAATAAATATGGATCTTTTCCGGTCACTTGGCCAGGCAGTTGTCTTCCAGATTTTTTTGCATAACCTAATAAGCACATCCAGGGCAGCATCTGTTTGTTGAAATATGTCAATTAGTATTCTATCAATTCCTGGGGCCTTGTTTTTTGCTAATTCTTCAGAGACGCCTGAACTTCCTCTTTCATCACCAATGCTTCTTAATCATATGTTGTTTTATGAAGTTCTTCTGAGTCAGCCAATTCTTTTTGGTACAGTGACTCTGAGTATACTCCTTCCACCTTTTTTTATTATTATTTTGTGTGTGTGTATATATGTGTACCGACAGATCAGATCTGACTGGTACAGGAGGAGATTGCTCCTCCTTCTCCAGCAGAGAACCTGGTAGACTTGAACCACATACCTCTGGGATTGCAGTCGTTCTGTATTCTTTTAATGCTTCCTAGATAATTCTATATTCTGCCCATAGTATCTTTAAATACTGCACCTCGAGGCTTGAATTTGTTCCTTAGTTCCTTTAGCTTAAGAAATACTGAGCGAGATGCTCCAACACCAAAGCCAAAGATGAGAAAGTAGATGATTTCTACCAATCTTTGCAGTCAGAATTGATCAAACATGCAACAAAGATGTATTAGTCATTATGGGTGTCTAGAATGCAAACGTTGGGAAAAGGGAAGAAGGATCATTAGTTGGAAAACACGGACTTGGTGACAGAAATGAGACTAGGTATAGAAGGATAGAATTCAACACAATGATTATTTCTGCAAATACCTTTTATAAGAAACATAAACACAGACTATACACATGAATTTCACCTGATGGTATGCACAGGAATCAGATCACTTATATCGGTGCAAAGAATCGCTGAAGAAGTTCAATATCAGCAGTGAAAACCAGGCCAGGTTCTGATTGTAGTGCAGACCATCACTACTCATATGCAAGTTCAAAATAAAGCTAAAGAAGGTTCTATCATGACCCAGCAATTCCACTACTGGGAATATACCCTAAAGAAACTCGAACTGCCATCCAAGCAGATATATGAACACCCATATTTACTGCAGCTTTGTTCACAATAGCAAAGAGTTGGAAACAACCCAAGTGTTTCAACAAACGAATGGAGAAGCTGTAGTATATTCACACAATGGAATACTATACTGCACTGAAAAACAAGGAACTAATGAAATATAAAAAATGGGTGACTGTGGAGGACATTATTCTGAGTGAAATATCTCAGTCACAAAAGGACAAATATTGCATAGTGCCACTGTTGTAAAGCAGGACAGACATCAGGGTTAGGGGGGAAACTAAGAGGGTATAAATAATGTATACTGCATAGACTTACTGAAAATAAACGTGGGAGAAAACTACTTAGGAGGAACATATGATTAGGTATTATTGTCATGACAAGAGTCCAGAATAAAAGCTGCATAGTGGAATGGACTGAGGGGCGGGGGTTGTATACCATGAAAGATTTTTTTTTTACTTTTCCAAGAGAAAAGTAAACTGGGGAGGGGTGGGCAGGGAGGAAAGTATGCAACAATGAATGAATGTAATCCAAAGTCTCTGTAAACTTTCATTAAATTAAAATTAAAAAAGAGGGTTCAATCAAATCCACAGGAATAAAAATTTGATCTTGAGTCTTTCCCACCTGAATTTAAAAACCATCTCAGGAACAGATTTGAGGCCTTGAATAATAATGAACAAAGACCAGATGAGCTATGGGAGGATATAAAGAATATCATTCACGAAGAATGCAAAAAGACAGAGGAAGAAGAAAAGACCAAAATGGATATCAGCAGAGAATCTGAATATTACAGTAGGGCACTGAGAACCCAAAGCAAAGGGAAGAAATCAAGAGGTTAGGGAGCCGTAGAAGACTTCAATGAGCAGCTCGGGAAGACAAGGCAAAATATTATAATGAAATGTGCAAAGAAATGGAGTTATGTTGCATATGTGGTAATTGATGTCATAAAAATATGTATATGGATGCCTGAAGGAAAAAGCAATTGATTTTGTAAACTGTGACTCAAACTACAATTAAAAAATAAACAAAGACCAGGTTTAAGTCCTCCCCTCCACTGATAGGACCTCTTATCATAAGAAAATCCTAGAACCACGTAAGATCATCGCCACAGGAGTGTTGTAGTGGTGTCAGATCCCACTGAGTTAACTATGACTCACAGACACCCGATGAACAGACCTAAACCTTGCTCTACGCCCAGCCGCCTCATGATCTCTGATATGGCTACGCCCAATGTTACGTCACTGTGTCAATCCATCTGATTGAGAGTCTCCCTCTCTTCTGCTGATCCTCCATCCTTCCTAGCAGGATGTCTTCTTTCAAGTCCTCCTGAGAACACGCCCAAAGTAAGTGAGACCAAATTTCACCATCCTTGCCTCTAAGGAACACCCTGGTGGCACTTATACGAAATTGCTGTTCTTCTGCCAGTCCATGGGATGTTCAGTCCTCCAACACCACAACTCAAAGGCATGAACCCTTAGGTATAGGGATTCCAACACATATCCTAGGTGACACCATCCAACCACCTTGTAAGGGCTGCCCCCCCATACCCCTGGGTCAGAGACAGAAGGAGACAGAGAGGCAGGCTGGGACTGAGGACAGGGTCACAGCACCATTTATTGTCCAGAGAAAGTACACACACCTGAGAGCAGCTCCCCAAATGGGGAAAAAATCAGAACAAAAGACAGGCTCTTCGGAACCAAAAAAAAGGATAAAGAAGGGCAGGAAGGGGAGGGAAGTGTCTCAATTTTAAGTAGACGTCTAGGGAGCTCTTCCAGCCACAACTTCTCTGAGGGACTCACATGGGCAGCAGCTCAGCAGAGGAGAGAAGCCCTCTCATTCCCCCACACTGAGGCTGAAGCCACACGCTGGGGAAGGCCAAGGTTTGCCCCAGCCCAGCTATGCCCCTCAGAGACCCCTGGACACGCACAGGATCCTCTGTGCAAACAGCATCCCCAGAGCAGGGAGGGCACAGGGCCTCTCCCCCAGTGTCCTAGCGAAGGGGCTAAAGGGTTCCTAGAGGAATGAGTCTTTGGCGGAGGGTTTCCACTGAGCAAATGGAGGATTTGGATCCCGTTAAGTTTTTAAAAATAGTAATACTTAAACATTTTTAAAATTCCAAAGTATAAAAACAACACTAAGATTGCCCTAGCCCTCAAAGGAGAGTGAATCAGCACCCAGCTGTGGCAAGAGCCGGCAGGCACCAGGCTGCACCCGGGTCCTAGCGCTGGCGGTAGCAGTAGACCCCGTACTTGTGGTTCTGTGGGTCTGGGAAGCCGAAGCTCCGGATGCCAGGCTCAGGGGGCCCGCAGTTGGGACGGGGGTGCGCCACTGGGTAGCGGACGCTGCCATCCGCCAGCCAGCCGGCATCGCAGCGGTCCAGGCCCCAGAACTTCCAGGCAGCGAAGAGCTGGCCCACCTTGGCAATCTGGGCACCGTCCTCCTGGCAGGCAGCCTTGGCCTCTGTCAGTGTCAGCTTCTCGGGATGCTCTAGGTAGTACACCTGCCCTGTGGAGTAAGGAGGCATGAGGACCGGGCAGCCAGAGGGCTCAGGGGCCTACGGTAATGTCACCTAGTCCAGATATCACCCAGCTGACAGCTGTCTGAGCCCAGCGAGCCGCCACGATCTGGGCACACGCAGTGACACTGGGGTGCCTTCCCAGGCACTACCCTGCTCCTAGAGCTTCACCCCACCTGCCACAGGGCTGGGGCCCACAGGTCTGTCCTCCTCTATCACCCCTCTCTAACTGCACCCTGGTGGGCGCTCACCAGCCTCACCCAACAGTCACTGATGGGTCACTTACTAGGTACCAGGCATCCCTGGGGTACAAATGGTTAAGTTCTCTACTACTAACCAGAAGCCTGCTGATTTGAACACACCAGAAAAGCCCTAGAAGAATGAGCCAGGCCACAGCGGAGAGGACACGCTGGCAATTACACCCTGCACACATGGGGCACCATAGGTTGGAGCTACAAATGACTACTGTATTCCAGGTGCTCTTTAAAAGAGCTTGCGAGGTGGTGATGAAGGTAAATAATAATTGCTCTGCTAAGACAAAGGTCCACGATTCTAATCTGCTAGCTGCTTCATGGGAGTAAGATAGGCAATATCCTCGTGTGTAATATACTTCCTCTGCAAACCTGCTGGAAGGTCAGCTATAATTCAGTTCTGACTCGAAGGTACACAAAACAATGATAACCATCTTCCCGAGAAACTGGTCACCTTTTGAGAACAGACTGTTTTCCTTAGTTTAGATGGCCCAGAGCCTAATCTAGGCCCCAGGGAGTCACTGTTACTATGTAAGGAGTTAGAACTTTCAGAGGCTGTGAATCACACAGAAGAAATTGCTCATCTTTCTCCCACAGAGTAACTGGTGGATTTGAACCCCTTGCCTTTGGATTAGCAGCACAGCTCCTTACCACTAGGTCACTAGGGCTCTCTGACAGTTCAAACCCAGGAGGCATCAGGAAATGTCTGACAGGTGAATTAAGGCAGTAGCCACTACTATGGGCTGGTTTGGGCAGGCTTGTGAGGTGTGGGCCTCAGACCCCCCCACCAAGCCCTGGGACTGGGTGTGCCCACTCCACTCACCCTTGAGGGCAGCGGCAAAGCAGAAGGCGTCGTAGCGGTGCAGGCGGCGGTGCAGCTGCCCATAGCTGCGCACGCCGGGCGCCAAGCCCAGGCCGCCGCATGGCTGGCGGGGCAGCGTGATGGGGTACTGCACGGACGCGTCCTGCAGCCAGCCCGCATTGCACCAGTCCAGGCCCTCCTCCCAGGCCCGGAAGAGCTGCTCGAAGGAGGCCAGAACCGCGTCCTGCTCCTCACAAGCCTGCTGCGCCTCGTGGAAATTGAGCTGGTAACGCCCCTCGGAGGGCTGGTAGGGAAAGACCACGCCTAAGGAGAGAGGCAAGAGAAACGTCGAAGGGCGGATGGTGCCGAGCGAGTGGGACACTCCGGAGTCTCCATCTTCAATGGGACATGTCTTTCTTGCACACACAAGTGCACACACACAAATGTATGTATATGTATACGTGTATGCACATGTGTATGCCCATATACACAAAAATGTGGCATGCACATGTTACGTAGCAACATGCGCACATAGGCACACACATATACAAATGCACACGCACGCACATGCTCACGCACCCACACACCACTCCTCAGAAAACGTGCCATTTCCTGTCGTCCACTCTCAAGAGTTCACAAATCTAAGACACATCCACACCTCCTTGATGTAGGCTGGCACATTCTCAGAAAGAAAGTGTTGTGGTTTTTTTTACTTTCTAATTAGTTCATCAGCATGCCAATGTCCCAGCTCCAGACTTGGACCCCATCCTGATTTCCAGGCTGTTTCAAGGGCCCAGGGAGAAGGTGCTGTCTGCCAGCGCTGGCTCTCAGCAGGGCCCTCTCCCAACTGGGACCTGAGGCTAACTTTCTCCCGAGGAGGGCTTGAGTTAGCAGCGCAAAGCCCTGTGGACTACACTACCAGGGATCACTAGGACAGGAGAAAATGAATTCAATCCCAAGTCATCTGAACCCAGAGGCTTTGACCCACACCCGAGCTGTCTTTCAGGCAGGTATTAGAAAGGGGAACACACAGCGCCACCTGGAGGCAAAGAAGGTAAAAGCAGCTTAGCGATCACACAGGCAAGATCTGGCTTTCAGGGTCTCGCTGATTTGGACAATATCATGTTTTCTAAAACTAGGGTTTAAAAAAAAATACCCAGAGATTTCACACAAAAATAAAAGTTTCTCTCGTTAATCAGAAGATCTGGCCACACTGGGCCTGAACTCTGCAGAAGTATCAACAGGTGTGTTTGTGAACTTCGTGGTGTGCCCCAGTCCTCACTGCTCCCTATTGCCTCACACTGGGTCGGCCTCATGCATTTGTATTGCCTGAGAAGTGTGCATGAATCTGCCCTGTCTCCAGCTAGCTTGTGACCAGCCACATCTTTGAAAGGGAGGTCAGTGAGAAGGAGTAGAGAATAGTGGATTCTTAAGCCAGACTGCTTCAAGCCCCATCTGTGCCATTTACAAGTTTTGTGGTCAAGTAAGTCACTCTCTGTGGCTCCATTTCCACAACTGTAAAATGTGGGTAATGACAATGGCTTCATCCATAGAGCTGTTCTGGAGATTACATGTGCTCCTTTCTATCGCTCCGAAGGCTGAATGCTTTCCCAGGGTCTTTGTTACCTACTCCAGGCTCCTGCACTACCCAGCCCCAGTTAGGATCTCACCTCGAAGCTCCAACTCCACCAGGCCGCTCTCATCCTCTAGCCCATCAATGACTTCACAGCGGTAACGTCCATAGTCCTCCAGCTGCAGGTCCCGGATCTCCAGTGAGACCTCACGCGGCCTGTCCTGCCGCAGGTGCACCCGGCCTTGGTAGTCCCCAAAGGAGCGGTGCCTCAGCCCAATGGCCACCAGCACATCCTTCTCTGGGGCCCCATTCTCCGATAGCTTCCACCACTTGATGCGCACGGGCCTCGGGGAGGCCAGAGCTGGTTCGTAATGATAGTGACAGGGCAGCGTCACATTGGCCCCACGGTGGGTGAACAGGGTCTCCTCTGGCGTCTCCACCACCAGCTTCACTCCATTGAAGAGGCCTGGTGGGTAGGTGGGAAGAAATAGGGTGCAGATGGAGAAGAGCCGGAGTACAACTAAACTCATGTGGTGACCACCCACCCTCACTCCCAGCTCTCTCCAGGTTCCAGTGTGCAAAAATGGCTACAATTGTCCGCCCTCCTGGGATACATCCATTCTCCAGTATGACTTTGCAGAACCTGCTGCCAAGAGATCAACTTTATTTCCTTTGCCCCTTGAATCTGTACTGGCCTTGCTATTTGCTTTGACTAAGTAACTATGCTAAAAGTGCTATACCTATGCTTACGCCTCAGGAAGCCTAGCCATTTCCACTCTCCCTCTTGGAAGCTTGGCAACCACTATGACAACAAGCCAGCACTAGCCTGCTGGAGAGTAAGGGACCAGAGGAGCAGACGCAGCTGTCCCAGCTGACGTCAACCTAGACTAGCCATCTCCCCAGCATCAATGAGCACAGCCAAGGTTGAAAAATGCATCGACTAACTCTAGCCCAAAGTGCTGACCTACAGAATCATGAACTAAGTAAATGGCTATTATCTTAAGCCGCTACATTTTGGGATGGCTTGTAATGCATTAGAAGCCAAGTGATAATTTGGTGGCTCCTCAAAAACTTGACATAGAATTACCATGTTGTTGTTAGATGCCATCAAGTTGATTTCTACTGAACTAACAATTCTACTCCTAAGGATACACTCAAGAGATTTGAAAGTAGGGACTCAAGAGATGAGATATGTTATAACCATTTACAGTAACATTAATTATTCATGACTGCCAAACGTAGAAACAACCCAAATGTCCAGCAACAAACAAACAAACAAAATGTGTTTGTGTGTGCTCAATTCATACAATGGACTATGACTCAGCCATAAAAAGTACTGGTACCTGCTACAACATGGATAAACCTTGAAAACATTCTAAGTGAAATACAAGGAAAAATATTCCATTCATAAGAAATATACAGAATAGGTAAATCTACAGAGACAGTAAATTTGTTGTCAGCTCCCATGGCAGGAGAACATGGGAAATGAATGTTTGCTTGTTTATTCATTTTGGGCATGGGTTTTTCTTTTGGGGTAAACAAAAGTGTTCTGGGACTAGATAGAGATAGTGGTTGCACGATAACATAAATGTAAATAACCACTGAGTTATGTGTTTTAAAATGGCTCATTTTAAGTCACATGCATGTTATCTCAATGGAAAAACAACTCCTTTAAGAAGCTAATGAGGTAGCAGGCAACAACATGAGCATCTCCCCATGAGGTGGGTCTTGTAACCACGACTGACATTCCTGGAGTCTCCTTGCCCGACACCCTGATCCAGGGAAGCTTTCTCTTCATTCTTCAGTCCACGTGACTGTCCCCCAGCCCTAGGAGACCTGGTGAGGTGGAGACAGAACTTCCAGAGGAGACTGCACTAAGGGCTCAGGGAAACAAACACAGAGTTTCTGATACAATAAACGAACCAAGTTTCCAGACCAAGACAGACTCACCATGAACTCTCTCTACGCTGATGCACCAGTGACTTGACTCCACCAGCAGCTCTTCAGGAGAAGGAGGGGCAGTCTCGTCCCACTACAGTGTGTGACCCAGTGGAGTGTTGCTATGAGTTGGCATACACACAACAGCAGTGAGTTTGGTTTTTGTTAGAGGGTCTCGAAAGAAGGCCTAGTGGCCTCAGCTTCTAACCAAAATGTCAATGGTTCAAATCTGCCAACTGCTTCAACAAAGAAAGATATCATAGTCTGCTTCTTTCAAGAGTAGAGCCTTGGAAGCCTCATGGTGGAGTTCTACTCTGTCCTGTAAGGCTCTACAGGATTAAACAAATTCAGTAGCAACAGGTAGGGACACAATGCATTTGTGCTTGGCTACTACTGAAAAGTGGACAGTTCAAATCCTTCCAGCGGTGCTGTGGAAGAAAGGTTTGGTGAGCTCCTTCTGTAACATTATTGTTGTTGTTGTTGTTATATAACATTAAGTTGGAAGCAACAAGCTTGAGGATTTGGGCTTTTTTAGTTATAAAAAGAGAAAATGCACAGGACGCACACACAAGGAAGATGTGAGGCAGACACGAGCAGTAGATGCCTCTACAAGGTTTGTTGGTGCTTGTCTATCACCTGATCTCATGTGGACAGCGTTTGTCTGTTGGATGCTGTACTAAAGCAGATCTTCCAGAGTAAGACAGGCTAGGAGGAAAGTTTAGCCACCCACTTCTGAAACAGTGGGCCTTTGAAAGCTCTATAAACAATAGAGGAAAACTGTTAGACATAGCACTGGAGATAGAGACCTTAGATTGGAATATGGTGTGCTGGAGATGGTGAGGATGGCACAGGATAGGACAGGATTCAGGGTTGCTGTGAGTCATAGTTGATATAACATAGTTGACATAACAGCAACAATAGGAGGGTCATCAAAGGAGAGGTAGACCCCCAACTAGAAGGACTGACATGGTAACTGCTGCAATGGGCTCTTTTGTGTCAGGAAGTGTGAGGATAGCACAGGATAGGACAGGATTCAGGGTCGCTGTGCGTCATAGTTGACTCGACAGCACATAACAACAGTAACAGGAGGGCCAGCAAAGGAGAGGTGGACTCTCAACTAGGACTGACACGGTAACTGCTGCAATGGGCTCTTGTGTGTCAGGAAGTGTGAGGATACGCAGTATAGAACAGGGTTCGATCTTTTGTTCATAGGGTCACTATGAGTCGTACTCAACTCGATGGCACCTAACAACAACAAACAACAAAACAGATGAAGGAGGACACCCTGGTCACGGAGGTGTGAACACACTGAGCAGTGCTGTGGAAGAGTGGCCTTCTGTTTCCATAAAAGTGACAACCAGCAAAGACCTCCGGGGCAGGTCCACCCATGAGATTGCCATGGGTCAGCATTTAATTTTCAGCCTCACAGATAACAACATATACAAATCTGTATCTACACACACAGATACACAAATGCATGTATTTTACAGCTGGCTCTGCTTCTCTGCATCTGAGGTGCTGTGAGAAAATAAATCTGTTCTTCAGTCATCCAATTGTGGTATATTTTTGTTATTGCTACCGAAGCACCGGGTAACTAGGGCAGCTCAGCTATAAATAAAAATCCCACTGCGGTTGAGTCAACAAATCTTGCTCCTAACGACCACATGGGACAAAGTGGAGCTGCTCTGCCAGCTTTCCAAGGCTTCTCCACAGGGCGGATGGCCAGCTTTCTCCCACAGAGCAGCGAGTGAGTTCACACCACTGACCTTTCAGTGATTAGACATGCATTTAAACCAGCACGCCACCAGGGCTCAGTTCAGCTATGTTGTTGTGGTGGTGGTTAAGTGCCATCAAGTTGACTATGACCCACAGTAACCCTATGAATGGATCTGAACATACTCGAGCCCATTGACATCAATCCATCTTGTTGAGGGGTCGTCCTCTCCTTCACTGACCCTGCATTTTGCCAATCATGATGTCCCTTTCCAAGGAACAGGCCCTCCTGACATGACCACAGTCCATGAGAGGACATTTCACAATCCTTGCCTCTGAGGAGCACCCTGGCTACACTTTTGCTAAGACATTCTTTGTCCTTTTGTCAGACCACGGGAAACAGCACCTTGTTATTCAATCAAACACTAATCTAGGTGTTGGTATGAAGCTGTTTTGTAAGCATGCTTAACAATGACATGCGGCTGTCTTTTTAAAGAAGATTATCCTTGATATTGTGGTGAGCCTTATCCAATCAGGTGAAAAGCCTTAAAAACAAAACTTAAGTTTCCTTGAAGAAGTCGTTGTGTTCCAAGACAGCAGCTTCTGCATGACCTGCTGCTCTGCCCTACAGATTTCAGATTTGCCAGTTCCCACAATTGTGTGAGACAACTCCTTAAAATCAATTGTATATATGTTAATATGAACATATACATAAGCATGTCTATTTGCATGTACTTTTTATATTTTTACATGTATATCTATACATGCAGATACAAAAATGTGTATATTTACATATTAGATCTGCTTCTCCAATGAACCCCGACCAAGATAATCTCCAAGAACTCTTTCTACTGTCGTTATTAGGAGCCATCAACAACAGCCTTGTCAACAACAGACCTGAACTCTGTCCTACTCTATGTCATTCTTATCATTCTCCACACACTTGAACTCGTCACCACAGACACTATATGAATCCACCTTGTAGAGGGTCTTCCTCTCCCTCATTGACTATCCACACCTTTCCAAGCATGATCTCCCTTTCCAAGAAATCGGCTCTCCTAACATCGTTACAAAGTATGTGAGACAAGCGCGGCCAGCCTGGCTTCAAAGAAACACTCTGGTTGCACTCAAAAAAGCTCACACTGAAGTCCTGGGAAACCGCCAGAACTTTGAGAAAGTATAAAAAGTACATGCAATAGTTTAAATAAATTTGGCTCTGGGCCTGAGGGGCTGACACATACAGACCATCCCTTCCTCTTGTCTTAGGAACCAGGCGGGGGCACTGCGCAGGCTCAGACAGCAGAGGGGCTGCTGCTTTTGCACCCTGCCCCCGCCCCAGCCCGGGCCCTAAACAAACCAGGGGGGCCACGGGGGCCCTGAGCAGCAAAGAACCAAGCTGGGGGGCGTCCCACCTTCGCCATGGCCGTGGCCAACACCCCAGCCATCGGGACTGTTGGCATAGTAGAAGCCGTTGTAGAAGGGCAGTCCAGAAGCGCAGGGCAGCAGGAGCAGCAGCACCAGGAGTGGCCAACTCATCGTGTCATGGACGGCTGCAGCACCAGGCGGCCCCGGGCAAGGCAGCGGGCAGGGCAAGCTGGAACAAGAAGAAAGACAAGCTCATTAAAGCAGCCTGCTGAGGGCTTAGGGCACTCGGGCCCAGTACCCAGTCATTCACCACTCAACCGTCATTTCCAGAGGCTTTCTACATACCAGACCAGGTCCTGAGGTGGTGCAAACTACTTTGCACTCAACTCCTAATCAAAAGATTGTGGTTGTGTTTGTGTACCATCAAGTCAAAACTAACCCTCCAGTGGGTTTTCATGGGCAGGAGGAGACACTGCCCATCTTTTTCCCACACAGCAGATGGTGGATTAGAACCATGTATCATTGGATTGGTAGCACAATTCCTTACCGCTAAGCCATAGTTCAAATACAGTCAACAGCAGCAGTGTGAGCAGTGAAAGGCCTGGTGTTCTGCTTCCCTGGAGATTATTAGAAAGCATTCTAGAGCAGTTCTACTCCCAAGGTTGACTTGCGGAGGAAATAACTCCATGGTAATGGATTTGGCTTTGCATTTTCACTATCTACCAGGCATTGATTTCAGAGCCAAGATGAGGGAAGTCCTGCTCTCAAAGGTTACACCTCACAGGGAAGATGGCCCATAAGCAGGGAAACAAACTATAATAATGGATGTGATGTTGTTGTTACATGCCATTAAGTCAGCACCAACTCATAGCTAACCCTCGGAGTGGCATGTAGATTTGAACCAGGTGCCTTTGGGTTGGCAGCACAACTTCTTACCTAGGAGGCCACCAAAGCTCCCTAACGGCTGAACAGGGAGCACAAACATCAGGAAGAAAATAAGGTACGATGATATGAGAGTTCCAATAATCTCCACACCACAGGTTTGAATTTGGAAGGTTCTGTCTGACTAGCTTTTATTTAATGAAACCAAAATGAGACTCAAATAGACCCTATCAGAGTGCACTACCCATGGTGACAGCAGGTCATGCGTGGTGAAGCTTTTGTTTCAGTCCAGAAATTTCTGGGCGGGGTTGAGTGGAACACAATGTGGAATTCATTTCTTGCTCTGGGTCAAGGTTTTTAAACAAGGAAGAAGAACATCATGTTAAAGGATGTCTGGGATCCACTCCAAGTTTTGACAGACAGTCAAATCAACGAGGCAGCCGGCCTACAGACCACAGTTTGTTGATCTGATTTTAAACTCCTATGCCTTCTGCATCCTAGTTTGGTGAACTTGAGAGTAGTCATTGAAAACACAACTGTCGCTTTCTACTTAACTGGAGCAAAGGAGAAAGAAGGAAACCACAGACTCAGAGCAGATACACTGTGTAGGACAAATAGTCGCCAGGACAGGAGAACTAGACGGTGCCCAGCTACTACTATTGACCATTGTGATCAGAGATACAAGAGCTAGTCCCTGACAGAATGGGAAGGAAACTGGGGAAAGACTGCAAATGAATGTTGTTGTTGTTGTTGTTACGTTCCATCAAGTTGCCTGCCACTCACAGTGACCCTATGTACAACAGCTCTGAACTTTGGTTTATCTTGAGCCAGTCTCATTGACTCCAACACACCTACCCCCATTATCCCAATAACTGTGTCAATCCATCTCATCTGGGGTCTTCCTCTCCTGTGCTGTCCCTCCACTCATCCAAACATGATGTTCTTCTTCAGGGGCTGGTCTCTCCTGGCCACGTGCCAGGAGACAGAGCTACTACTATGTGAGACAGAGCTTCAAAATCCTTGCCTCCAAGGAACAGCCTGGATTCACCCTCTCCAGGATAATCCTGTTTGTTCTCTTGGCAGTCCATGGTATTTCAATACTCTTCTCCAGCACCACAGCTCAATGTATCAATTCTTTTTCTGTCATCTTTGGTCATTGTCCAGCTCTGTGATGTATAGCAAGTGACTGCGAAGACCATGGCCTGAAGGGGTGTACCTTAGTCTTCACAGCACTTTTGAGAGGTCCCTGACAGCAGCCTTCCCCAGAGCAATTAATCTTTTGATTTCTTTATTTGATACAAGTTTATTTGCAAAGTTTGTACACATTGTTTTTCACACCAGATCTTTCTCATTTCCTTCCCCCACCTCCCTCCACCCATCAAATTGTGCGACCCTATGATTATCAGGCCTCCATCCTCAGCCCTCTTCTCCCACTCCTACTCCCCTTTGGACCCTCATACTCATTCTACAATAATGGTCTAATACAATATTTGTCCTTATGGGACTGAGTTAGTTCACTTAGCATAATGCTGTCCAGTCCCTCTAAAGTTAGGTAGTAATTTACAAATCATTTCTCCTGCATGCGGCATAGTATTTCATTGTGTGAATGTACCATAATTTCTCAATTCACTCGATTGTGTTTGGACATCTGGGATATTTCCATGTTCTTGCAATGGTGAATAATGTTACTATGAAAACTGGTTTACAAATCTCCGTTTGGGCCTCAGTTCTCATTTTCTCAGGGTATATTCCAAGAAGTGTAATAACTGTCTTGTGGAATTTCTATGTTCAGCCTTTTAAGGAAACATCAAACTACCTTCCAGGGTAGCTGTACCATTTTACAATCCTATCAACACTGTGTAAGAGTTTCTGTCTCACCCTATCCTCTCCACTATTTGATACTTACTGCCCTGTTAAACCTTGCCACTGCTATTGGAGTGAGATGGTACCTCACTGTGGTTTTGATTTGCATCTCTCTTATTGCCAGTGATTTGGAGCATTTCTTCATGTGTCTGTTGGCCATCCGAATATCCTCCTCTGTGAAAATTCTTTGTATGTCTTTTTCCCGTTTTCTAACTGTGTGGTCAGTCTTTTTCTTTTTGAGACCCTGTAGGATTCTGTAAACTTAGACGGCCTAGTCTATGGTATAAAGAGACTGCCAAATATAGCCAGAAATACTCAATCTGGAGAAGATAAAATTGATGAATTGGACCTTTTAAAGATTAAAGCTCTGTGTACATCAAAAGCTTTTTCCAACAGTAAAAAAAAAAATCCTATTGACTGGAAAAAAAAACACATTTTGCAATGTCATTTCAGACAAGGGTTTCATATAAAAAAAATCTTTTTATTTCTAGACTGCTGGAGCCAATAGTATTGATTGTAGAGCTGAGCAAGCTGTAATTGTTATCACCTCAATCTCTTCTCCATCTATCATAGTGCTGCCAGTTGGCCCAGTGGTGAGAATCTTCATATTCTTGATGTTTAGCTTCCATCCAAACTAAAAACTGCATTCCTTGACTTTCTGCAGCAAACACGTCAGGTCCTCCTCAGTTTTTGCAAGCAAAGTTGTGTCATCTGCATAACATGGGTTGTTGATGAGTCTTCCTCCAATCCTGATGCCACACTACTTAAAAATATAAAAAAGCCATACCCACTTACCTGGCTGAGATTAGAGGACTTTAAAAATAACTGCTGTCCTGAAACACTTTTCAAACTTTCAAACCTCTGACAGAAGCTTACCTAAGGTCACCAAGTGTTTAAATAACATATTGTCTCAAAAAAGAATGACTAACATGTTAGTACTATGCAACTTTAAAAACTAGTTATGTGAGACCAAAGGTCAACAATTATTTTAAAACAAAGATGAAGTATAAGAGGGTGGGGAAACTAGATTAATGGAAACAGAAGAACCAGAAGAGAAATAAATGAGAATGTCCACATACTATGAAGGATGCAACTGATGTCACTAAGCAAGTTGTGTAGAAGTGGTTGAAAGGGAATCTAAACTGCTATGTAAACAAACCTTAACCGAAAACACAATAATATACATATCTTAATTCCATGAAAAAAAATTTTTATTATTAATTTTAATGAACATTTAGAGAGACTAGATTTCCATTCATTCATTGTTGCACTTTTCTCCCTGCCCATCCCTCCCCACCAGTTCACTCTTCTCTTTGAAAAGTAAAAGAAAAACTCTTTCATTCTTATACAATCACTCTCCCCAAGTCCACTCCACTATGCAACCTTCGTTCTGGATTCCTGTCATGACAATAATACCCAATCATATATCCTTTTTAAACAGTTCTCTCTCTCATCTGTTTCAATGCAGTATACATAATTTATCCCATCTTTTTCAGTCTCCCTCCAACCCCAATGTCAGTCCCATTTTACAACAGTGTCACTATGCAGTATTTGTCCTTTTGTGACTGAGATAGTTCACTCAGCATAATGTCCTTCAGGGTCACCCATTTTGTATAATATTTCATTAATTCCTTCGTTTCTCAATGCAGTGTAGTTTTCCATTGTGTGAATATATCACAGCTTCTCTATCCGTTTGTTTGTTGATGGGCACTTAGGTTGTTTCCAATTTTTTGCTATTGTGAACAAAGACACAATAAACATGCGCGTGCATATATCTGCTTGGGTGGCAGTTATGGTTTCTTGAGGCTAAATTTCCAGTAGTGGGATTGTCGAGTCAAATGGTATTTCTATTTGCAACTTTTTGAGAAAGTGCCAGACAGCCTTTCATAGTGGTTGCACCATTTTACACTCCCACCAACAGTGAATAAGGGCTCCAGAAAAATCAGATGTTATGGCTCACATATTCTCCCCCTCCCCCTCTTTGATCAAGATTCTTGTATAGAATTGATATCTAGCTGGCGTGAATTAAGCTTGCCTGCAGGACCCTCACTGGAACCAGGGAGATGGGTCACAAGGGTCCAAGTTCGGGTTCCCTGTGGGTATCAGGTCCATCCTCTGTCCCAAAGATCCAATGATGGCTTTAAGCAGAGGGTCACCAATCAGACCCACATCGGGGAAACATCCCTCCAGAGGCCGCTGGGAGGCTGCTGGAATTAGGTCGTGAGGCAGCATCAAGAGAGTGCAAGCAGTCATTTGCAATGCAAGCAATGATTATACAGAGCAGCACAGAAGAATGCTTAGGGTGTAATTTTAAAATGGACACAGCAGAACACAAAATTTCCCCTTTGCTATGATTGCTAGTGTGTGGCCTTATGAAAAAGAGAGCTAGAAGAAAGAAAAGGAGGAGGAAGACAGAAAGAAAGAGAAAGGAACCTCAAAATTATGGCCTGTGTCATCATTCAAGTCTGGAGTCAAAGACACCTCCAGGGCTCAACTTCCTGTCAAATAACAAACAGGCCTATAAGGTAAAGGATAAGGTCAGGAAGAAAAAAATTCCTTATAACAATCAACTAGACAAGACCAAAAGTCAGCATCCACTCAGGGATAAAGCTCAGAGGTCAAGAAGGCAGAGAAAGGAAGGATCAATGGAAACAGCACACACAGAGAAGGAGCGGAAAGTTGCTGCTACATTGCCAGGACTGCAATCAATTGGAGCGAAACAAAATGTGCCTGCCCTGCCCACTGGAAGACCAATTTACTCTTAAAACATTCACCCAGATCACAACAAAAAAATTAAAGAGAGAGAGAAAGGCTAAGAAAGAAAAAGGCATGCAGGCAGGCTGGCTTTTGTACGAGGCTCCACATTTAGATCCCAGAGGGAAGTGGACAGAGAACTGAGCAGTGTGTCAAGGCTGAACTGGATGTTTGGGTCCACTTCATCCCTGAGCCTGAACAGCGTGACACCCAGGGCACCCTGGCCCCTGTCTGCCACAGCCCTAGCCTCTCATAGTCGTTCATCCCGAACAGATATCCCTCCTGAGATGAGCAAAAGTAAGTCTGTCTACCACAGCAGTAACTGTTTTCCCAGCAAAAAAACCACAAAAAAATTCTTCTTTAAAGTTGTTGTTATGTGCCATTAAGGCATTTGCAATTCATAGCGACCCTGTGTACAACAGCCTTAAACTCTGCTCTGTCTTGTGCCAATGGCACTGCCTCCAACACATGCATCCTGATGACCCTAGTCACTAAGTCAATCCACCTGCTAGAGGGCCTTCCCCTCCTACGCTGTCCCTCCACCCTCCCAAGCATGATCGTCGTTGTTGGAGAACCAAGATAGCAGCAAGCCACATAGAAACAGGCCACCATAGCTCTCTACAGTCCTCTGTTTATTGATAATTGAACAATTAAACAGTTGATTACTGGTCTTCAATATGGATCAAGGCTCAACATCAAGAGATCAAAGATTCCCAAAGAAAATGGGTGAGTCCCACAGCTCCCACTCCTCCCTGCAGAGCCCACACTGCTGCCGCAGCTCCATGAGGCTCCTGCAGTCAGACCCCAGGGTTACCCTCTCCTGGGATGGACGGCCGGCTCCAGGCCCCAAGGCTGGTGCAGTGGAGCCTCCAAATTATCGCAAAATAGACTTGTTCTGTGAAGATTTCTCGGAACCAAGATGGTGGTGGCAGGAGATGCGGTGTGATGAGCAGGAGGCCTGGCAGACCGTATTGAAGCAGACAACACAATTTAAATGTGCCCAAACAGCCAAACAGTTGACTGCTGGTCATCAGTGTGGACTGGAGCTCAACATCAGGAAGACAGGGATTCTCAGGTGAGCATGCGTGGGTCCTGCTTCCTCCCTCAGCCTGCCACTAAGCCTGCGCTGCCGTGACCCCATGCAGCCACTGTGGCCAGGGCCCACGGGTCCCCTAGCCTAGGCCAGGCGGCAAGTGCTGGGCCCCATGGTCAGTGAGGTGCTGTGTATGTGGGAGTTGTGTTGTGTTGTGTTGTGGCGGTCTCTGGAGAAAGGCGACTCTGCCTCCAGGAGCCAGGGAAGCCACGCTTGGCCTTGGGTTGAAGGCAGAGCAGCTTCAAGCCCAAAAGGGAGAAGAGGAGGGAGGAGACAGATGGCCATATCGCCCAGGTTTGCTCCACCCAGGTGGCTGTGATCCGCATATCTTCATTACTTTTTTTTTTAACTCTTTGCAGCTTCTTCACCTGGAGTCCTGAGTTCATCAGGACAGCTAGGGTTGTAGAAAGCTCTTAGGCTGCTAAAAACAGAGGCTCAGAAATGCAAAGTGCCTAAGGTTCTCCAGGTAATAGATGAAGGAGCTGGGCCTGAACCTCATTCATTCAGCAAATATTCCCTGCTCGTACCACATGACAGGCAAGGTTCTAGGCACTAGAGGCACAAAACAGACATCCTAGTGGAGACAGTACTCTAGAGAAGGGTGTATAATTGGTAAGTGTGATTTAAGAGATGTAAGTGACTAAGAAAGACAGAACAGGGGACAAGTGCTACTCTAGACAAGCTGGAAGGTGTATGCCATGGAAGAGCATTCTAAAGAGAGGGAAGCTCAGAGGCCTTAAAAGGAAGAGGAAGTCCAAGTAGGCGACCAGATGTCCCCACAGGGAGTATCCTGGACTTCATTCTGAGAAATAAGACACTAAACTATTTTCAGTCAAGGTGTCACACGAATCTGCTTCATATTCTAAAAGCATCATTCTGGCTTCTTGCAACTTCAAAGCAAATGGACATCTTTACCCTGGCTATTTATTTCCAAGCTAAGAAGAACCTTAGTTCCCACCACCACTTTCTGAACTAATCTGGGCACCCACTTTGGTCTCCCTTCTGAGGATAAAGCCATCTCAGATACAGGGGAGTGGTCCAGTCAACCCTTCTTCCTGTTGCAGTCACATAGCCTTGGAATGGGCAGGGGATGCCAAGAAAAACAGCCGAGACTCTGGAAGACCGATTAGACTTGTATGCAGGTTGGCTGGCGGCTGAGCATTCCCCAGCCCTGCCTGAGAGGGCGTGGACAGAAAACGAGGTTTCCAGTCAGACTCACTGCTTGGATCCAGCAGGGCTCTACCATCTGCTAACCAGGTACCCCCTGGCAAATCATTTGAGCACTCTGAGCTGAAATTTCCTTATGTCCAGAAAAGACTAAGGGGGACTCTCAGGAGCTGGGGACAAGGACATCCTTGCGTGCTAAGGTTAAAGCACTTAATAGTCCTGAGCAGCAGTCAGGAGTGACAAATACTGCTTAACTGTTGCCTTACCTCTGCCCTCTGCATGACCACTCTCACCAGTGGAATGACGGACAGCCATCCTCCCTCACCCTGGCCACTCCAGCCACCACTCAGGACCATCGCAGAGCTCCTCACTGGATAACCCAGGGCAGCGTCCAGCCAGTCACTTCAGCTGTGAGTTTGAGCCTTGCTGGGCACCTTCTAGAAGGCGGCCTGGCATTAGAGATGGATGCTTCCTGCTGAGTGCCCTTGGGACAAGTTACTCAACCTCTCTGTGCCCCCATTTCTCATCTGAAAGACAAGGATCTCGTATCTGTACCTCCCCAGAGGGATGGAGTAAGGATGAATTACACCCAGTCCCTGTCACACAGCAGGTGCTCAATAGATAATAGCTACTGAGCTATTATAATAGAACTTCAGGCCCTGGGGTTACACTGGCTGCCTGGATTCAACTCCAACGCCAACTACTACTAGGCAAGTCAATTTCTGAGTGCCTCTCACTTACCTCATCTGTAAAATGGAAGTCACAACACCAATTGGAACACATTTTTGTGACCATTAAGGGTCAGAATTTTCAAAAGAACTTTGAGAACAATGCCTTGTAGGAAACAAGAACTCAGAAAATATTAGCTATGATTCTGTTCACCACTTTTACACAGTGAAGTCTCGCCTGATCTCAATGGACCTAGCTTCTCTCTTTGCCTCAGAGAGAGGTCCCACCCTTCTTCTCAGTTTGAGAAAGTGAGCCATGCAGATGTGAGTGTCAGCTGCTAAACCAAAGGTCGAAGGGTGGCCATGAGAGTTGACTCCACAGTAAGGTGTTGGGGTGTTTGTGTTTTATCTTTAATAGATAAAAACTAAGCCTGTTGCCCACTATTGAGTCAACTCTAAGCCACGTGCATCAGGGGAGAGCTGTGCTCCACAGGTTTTCAAAGGCCAATTTTTTTTAAAAACTAGCCCGGGTCGGCTTTCTCCCCATGTGCCATCAGAAGGTGGATGCACACAGCCAGCTTTTCAGCAAGTAACCAATTGTTTAACCATTTGCTCCCCTCAAGGATTCCTCTTTGGTAACTAGGTGAAAATGAATGAAAATTCAGGGTTCCCAAATTGTATTCTCCCTGTTCATCTCAGGGCTGTTGGTGAATTAGGGCTTTCTAATGGACCCTTCCCCCTCTTTTATAAACAAGATAGGGCAAGGTTAAGATCCGTAGATCGGATTGTTTCACACTCGACTCTACAGCACAGAACAACACCTTTTATCTTTTCTAAACGCCCCACTCCCATCCATCCTTCACTTTCACACCAGGACATGCAGCTTTAACTCCAGGGCGCCCCCCTCACCCACCATCCAGCTGCTCCACAGGCTGGGTGGTCTCCAGAAGGATCTGCAGCTACTCCTCCCTCTCCCTCCCAGGCACCACTTTTCTTGAGACCCTCTCCACACACCAGAACAATTCTCTGAGGTCTGATTCGAAGGGGAGGTGGGTATCCCACCCTGCCAGCTACCCTTTTCTCAGCCTTCTCACCTCCCCACCGGCTTTCTCATCCTTCTTGGCTGAGCCTGCGAGTGCAAGTCCCTCAGTCACCTGCAGAGGACAGCATTGCTTTCCAGGTCTCCACCGACCAGGAATTTGACATCGGTGCCCCCTGTTCAGACAGGGCTTAGGATCGCCTTTGAAAAACGGCAGCCAGCCCCCGGAAAGTTGAAGCCGGAGGTGTTTCCGACCTGCATTCCCCGCCCGTTGACCCGTGCAGCCTGCAGGGGCGAGGGGTGGGGGGTGGGGGGGCAGGCGCCTTCCAGTTACCGGCAGAGGCATTGTCGAGGGTTCGCGCTGCATCCTGCAGTGCACAGACAGGGTCAGAGGCTGCCCCAGGGCCACCCAGGGAGGAGGTGGCAGGGCTAGGTCCAGGGTCTGGGCTGTCCCTTCGTGGCCGCTCATCATTTCTCCCTGAGCGACCCCGCCTCCCACCTAGGGCTTTTCTCGCCCTGACACTGGTGAGGCTCCGGATCCCTGGGGCCCATCCCAGTGAGCCGAGGCCCGGGACCTGTTGCATCTATGCAGAGAGCAGGCCCGGGCGAGGCTGGGGGGCAGGCGGGGAGGTGGTGCGGGTGTGCCCTCTGCCCCCCCCCCCCCCCCCAAGGAGATGCGCAAGGACTCAAAGCTGGCGACGGCAGGACCGCCTGGAAATCAGACGGAACGGGGCGGGAGAGGGACTGGAGCTGGACTGCGCGGCCCCCAGGTTCGAGGGGTGTGCCTCCTTGCAGCAGGCAAGCGGCTCCCCACCCGTCTGCGCCCCCCACGCTGGGGCACCCACGCCGGTGAGCATGGCCAGCTCCTCCAGGCACTTTACTGCCAAGCTCACTGCACCCCTTCCCCTGACTCTTGTCTGGGAGGTGGGGGATCCCGCAGAAGAGTCAAAATGGGGTGCAGCGAACTGAGCTGCAGAGAATCCCAGGAATCTGACTAGCCCGGAGCCACCTACCGTCCCTGGTGGCTGCTCGACGGCTCGAGCAACGTGGCCTCTCGTTGCACGGGTTCGAGGTAACAGGCGGACTTGGAAATCCAGAATGGACAGAAAGGAAATCCAGAATGCCCGGGACAAACCCCGCGCTGCCGCCCGGCCAGCCCCTTAAAGAAACACACGCCCCTTTCCCTCCCAGGGGCTGGGCCTGCAGGGAGGAGTCGCTGCAGACACGCAGGCCCCAGACTAGGCTGGGGACCACCCGAGCTGTTGTTGAATGATCTGTGAAAGTAGTACCCTGAGTTGTCACATCTTGAGGGGAGTAATGAAGTGGGAATAAGGAGGAGCAGGGGAGGGCGGGCATTAGAACACCCTGGTTTACCAGAAATTGTGCGCTAAAGTGGAATCCCTTCTGCAGGTGGTTATGACTTCCCCTTCAGGGGAGGCCAAGTGAAAGGTCTAGAAGCCACCTCTTCTGTAAAAATCATCAGCCAAATAACAGGACCAAGCATATCCCATGCTGTCACCAGTTAAGTACCTTGAATGAGTCGCTTGCAGGAAGTGCAGGCCCCCTTCCAGAATGGTTGTTTTCTTGCCTGTTCAGACCAAAGGGGCCTGCCCTCATTGACACAGTGTTTGTTCTTCACAAGAAAAACCTGGGATCCTTCAGTTTTGACTGGGAGATGGGCTATGGGGTCTGTAAGCACAGAATCTATTTACAAACACACTTCAAGACAGAGATGGCAGAGAGAGGAGGAGGAAAAGGAGGGAGTGAGGGTGTCTTGAGGCAGATAGCAGGGTGTTCTGGTGGCTTCGTGGTAATATCAACCCAAAAGCATAGGGTTCAAATCCACTAACTGCCTCATGGAAGAAAAATGAGTTCTCTCCTCCCATGCAATTTACTGCCTCTGAAAACTTGCTGGAGGGTCAACTATGAGTGAGGTTGCTGAAAGGCCATCTGGGAGTTGGGCAATATTTCATGCTCATCACACCTTCTGGGAGACATTCCAGTCTGCCTGGTGTAAGATGGCTATGGCCAGTCAGAAAAGAGCACGACCACCAACCACACCTTGCTGAACCATCAGCAATGACCTAATTCACCTAAAGGGACTGAATGACTCAGTTTTGGGAACTAACAAAGGGCACCCAATCAACATCCTCCTCCATGGAAAACTGACCACACCAAGCTGACTACTCTATTCCCCCAAGCCCTACCTATAAAATTTGGCCTATAATTTCCTCATTTGCACTTTGCTGCCTTACCCTGCCCTCTCTGGTCTCAAACAGCAAACCCGCTGCGAGAGTGCCTTTGTTCCACTTTATCCGATTCTCTGCACCCTTTTTACCTTACAGTTCCAACTGGACAGTAAACAAGACACCAGGGCCAGTCAGGAAGCTGCAAACTTCTCTAACAAGGATGGCTAGGTTCGGTCAACTTCCCCTGGGCTAGGATTCTGTCAGTGCACGTGTTAGCTCCTCTGGTACCCACAATGCCATCGAGTTGGGTCTATTGTTCCCATTTTATAGATGAAAGAGCTGAGGCCCAAGAAAGTTGTCAGTGTTTGAGCTCCTAATCACTGCACTACATTTAAGCCAAAACGGAAAGACAGGGTGGACAGGCCCAGTGATGACGGCACAGTCCAGGTAGAGTTCGCTGATTAGAATGCATATGGCTCTCAGGACCATCCGAGCCGCAGTCAGAATACAAAGTGAATACATCCACGCCCTGAATGCAGAGGTGATTGTGCAGGGAGAGAAGACCACTGCCACCAAGTGAATTCCAAGCCATGAGGAGCCACTGCCAAGTGTCACAGGCTGTAAATCTATCTCCCCTGGAGCGATTGGTAGATTCCAACTGTCCGCTCCCCCAGGGCTCCCGCCCAGCAAAACAGTCCTCCAGGAAAGATAGGTGATGAGTGTTTGTAGGAGAAAGTGGTGAAGGGCCCCCAGAAAGCACCACAGGGTCCCAGGAGTGAAACTTCCTCAAAAGCTGTATGTCAACAACACTTCCAATGTTCCAAAATGTGAGAGGATGATCAAACTGGGAGAGGCAGCTTTAGTGATTGTAGCTCAACTTGGCCAGGTGGGGTCCTGGTGACCACAGTTCACCTTCAGTCACTGGTCTGATGAGATTAGTCCACAGAAAATCAGCGCAGCAAGTCTGAGGAGGTCCCTGGAAAGAATGAAGCCTCGGCCTGGCTCTCAGCTGCCCCTTCTGCTCAGACAACTCTGGGGCTCTGTTAAGACCAAACTAGTTACTGGGAGAGTTCTAGGAGAACCCTCCCAGAACCTGAGAAAGAGATACTTCTCCTGCTGTCTGCTAGCCCCAGAGGAGAACAGAATTGGGGTTAGGAATAGGGAATGTTCCATTAGCGAGTTTGGAAGCTAGCAGCCACCCGAGTAATGCCAAACCCAGTCCACACAGCTCCAGAGAGAACCAGACAAGACTGAGAAGCCAAGGGACCCCATGGGCCAGGGACCCTTATGCTTCTACTTCAAAGGCCTGAGCCTTTTGTTCTGTGCCTGAGAACCCAGGCAAACGGCAGTCCTCAGGAAGCAGCCCGATTCCAGACGGGTCTCTCTGAAGAAGTTCCAGCCTGCCTGGCGCCCTTACTCCAGCAGGCACACCCAGACCCCCTGCTGCCTGGAGGTGTATCCATCATGGCTCACAAAGTCTGGTCCAGAAAATGTAGCCAGTAGCCCAAGCCTGGAATGCTAATGTGGCTTCATAAGCCCCTTTCCCAGGTAGTCCCTTCTTTATTGACCAGCCCTGCTAGGGCTCCGTCCTACTCTGTCAACCTATTGGCTACTTCCCGGGGAGGATGGTGCTGTCCTCCAGGGCCCCACTGTGCTCCCTTGAGTGAGCCCCTCCTTCCCATCACATAGTGCCTCCTGCCACAGTCCCCCACCCTGCCCAGGGCCTCCTGGGGACAGACCAGCCTCCTGGTTTCTAATAGTTTCTCCAGCCCACTGCTCCAGGGATGGAGAATATAGAATTTCATGGCATGGGAAGGAGGCAAATGATGTGGCACTGGTGAAGGCGGTCCCGTCTGTGCCAGGCACACTCTTGGCCCCTCACCACCAACAACCAGGGCAGCAGCCTCAAGCGTGACCCAGGTACAAGACACACTGAGGGGCGAACAGGCCTCCGGGACCTGGAAATCCAGTCCTTCCGATAAAAATGCACCGTTTGCGGCTAGCCGACTCCTGCTCACAGCAATGTGTGTCAGACAGAAGTCTGCTCTCCTTTTCAGTGGTTGATTCTTCACAACTAGATGATCACGCCTTTTTCCCAAGGCCTCCAAGGCCCCTTTGGGTGTAGCTGAACTCCCAGCCTCTGCACTAGAGCAAAGTGTGTCTAGGGAGGGTAATTGGTTGCACCACCCAGCAACTCCTGACCTTCCAGGAGGACCCCAAAATGGTCTCCTCTGGCCCCTGCTGTTTAGCTCTTGGTAGCATGACCCAAGCCTGAGGCTCAGGTGGATCCGAGGGTGGAGGGTCCTCCAGGAGCCCAAATACCGCACCCCTTAGCACAAGTAATGATGAGCCAAACCACAGAGGACACCCAGTGGATAATATAAATATATTTTGGAAGCTGCCTGTGTTCTTAGGTGAAGAGTCAGCACAGAGGGGCCCACCAGTCCCCCTACCCCCCATCAACTCTGCTTGCAGCTCTCTACAGAGAGCCCCACCCTCCTGTCTCTTTGTGAACTTCAGGACAAGGGTCGAGAGAGAGAGAGAGAGGGCTCTGGGAAGATAGGGGGGAGTGTCTCGGAACAGGGGGTCCTTGTCTCTAGTGAGTAGAAAGGCTATTTTAGCATGGTGAGTGGGGCCTTCTTCTGGACATGGGGAAGGAGCCAGGGAAGATCCACCAGGGTCGGGTGGACTAGGACTTTGGAAATGTATGGGTAACCCCATACTCCCCTATCCCAGACCCACTCAGCTTTGTGTCTAAGAAAACAGGTCACACAAGGTCAACCTGCCTCCCCCGGGGACCTGCAGCCCCTGCCAACCCCTGCGGTGGCTACTATCAGAAGGCGGAAGAGGGACAGTGGCTCACTGAAGGGGAGGAGAGGGGGACGACCCTCCCCACATCCACGGAACAGCACGGCGGGCCATCATTAGCAGCCCAGCAGCTCCAAACGCAGGGTGATGTGGTTATGCCAGGAAACAGGCAACACGCGGACGTAGCGAGCCTCGAAGGGTGTCTCAAATATGTTCTTCTTGTGCGAGTTGTTGTCAAAGTTGCCATGGAAGATCTGGAAACAGAAGGAGGCTCCATGAATTAGATCCCCTCACCTGGGGCCCCAGGTCAGGCCCTGGGGTGTCGGGGTGAGGAAAGGGGAGCACAGCGGGACACTCACCTTGCTCTCGGTACTCCCGCGTTCCCTGTACTCGGTCCAGTTCTTACCGTCGTTGCTGTAGGCCACCTTGAAGGCTGCCACGTACTGGACGGTGCCAAAGTCACGAGCCCCCTGGGTGATGATGCCCGACAGGCGCTTCTTGGTACCCAGGTCGACCTGTAAGAAACCAGTTTCTTTTCTTTGGACCATCTCCACAAGGGGAGAAAGAGTCAGGCTCAAATCTCAACGGGGCTCAAACCCCAGCTCCTTCACTTGCCTTGAGCCTCGGGCTTCTCATCCTTGAAAAGTGGGCATAAAGAAATACCACCATTGAAAAGAGTGAGAATCCCAGAACACCACTGTCCAAAGGGAACGTTGTTGTTGTTGTTGCTGTTATGGGCCACTGAATTGCTTGCAATTATATGTACAACAGCTCAGAACCCTGCTCTGTCCTGTGCCAACCTTATTATCTCTGACACATCCCATTACTCCCATTACCTCAGTCACTGAATCAATCCATCTCATCCAGGGTCTTCCTCTCTTGCGCTGTCCCTCTACCTTTCCAAGCATGATATCCCTCTCCAAGGACAGGTCCCTCCTTGCAACATGCCCAAAATATGTCAAAGCAAGCTTCAGAATCCTTGCCTCCAAGGAGCAGCCTGGTTTCACCCTCTTTAGGATGAATCATATATTCAATACTATTCTCCAGTACCACAGCTCAAAGGCATCAATTCTCTATCATCCCTAGTCATTATCCAGCTTTCTGATGCATAGCAAGTAACTGTGACAACTATGGCCTGGATCAGGTGTACCTTAGTCTCCAGAATGACATCATTGCTCTTCAGTACTCTAGAGAGGTCCCTGACAACAGACTTTCCCAATGCAATCTGTCTTTTGATTTCTTGGCTGCTAGTACCAAGAGTTAAGGGAACACTACATGGTTTAAAATTAGGAAAGGTTTACATCCAGGCTGAATCCTTTCACCATACCTATTAATCTATATGCTGAGCAAAGAATTCAAGAAGTTGGTCTTTGTGAAGAAGAATGTGGCAACAGGGTTGGAGGAACACTCATCACTCTGTGTTATGCAAGTGGCACAACCTTGCTTGCAAAAAGTGAAAAGGACTTGAAGCATTTGCTGCAGAAGATCAAAGACTATACCCTTCAATATGGGTTACATCTTAACATTAGGGGGAAACATCTTCATCACTGCATCAACAGGTAGCACCATGATGTTGTTGTTGTTGTTGTTGTTGTTGTTGTTGTTGTCGTTGTTGTTAAGTGCTGTGGAATCGTAGACAACTCATAGCAACCTTATGAACAAAAGACCTAAACACCTGTATAACTTTCATCGTTTTTCCAAGTTCATAGAGTTTCCAGAGGCAAGCTATTGCAGAAGTGAATGCCACTCCAGCTTCCAAGTTATTTTAATCGGGGAGCTCCACCAAACACTGTCCACCATAGGTAACCATTCTCGCATTTGATGCATCAGTGTCACAGTGTTTAGCATCACAGAAACAACAAATTACTTCTATACAGCAAATAGATACTATGACAGATGAAGAAAAGAACAAAGTCGTCAACAATTTCATTTTGCTTGGATCCACAATCAGCATCCATGCTTCTGGCAGTCAAGAAATCAAAAGTTGTGCTTGCCCTGGGAAAATTTTCTGTCAAGGACCTCTCCAAAGTGCTAAAGAGCAAAGACACCAGTTTAAAGACTAAGGTGCACCTGATCCAAGCTATGGTCTTTCTAATTGCTTCCTATGTTTTTGACAACTGGACAATGAATAAGGATAACAGAAGAATTTATGCCTTTGAATTGTGGTGCTGAAGAAGAGTACTGAATATCTCATGAACTGACAAAAGAACAAGCCGGCCTGTCTTGGAGGAAATTCAACCAGAGTGCTCCTTAAAGGAAAAGATGGTGAAACGTTATCTCACTTACTTGGAGTATGTTGTCAGAAGGGACCAGTTAGTCCGTAGAAAAAGACATCAAGCTGGGAAAGGCGGAGGGTCAGAGAAAGAGAGGAAGATCCTCGACAAGATGGACTGACGGACTGACACAGTGACTCGACTGGATTAACAGAGCCAAGCATATCAGATTGTGAGGATGGCGCAGGATAGGTCCAGATCTGTATTCATACAGTCCCTATGAGTCTCAGTTGACTCTATTAACAACCTGATAAAAAATTTGCTAGTCACGGAGGCTAGTTCATGCTAGATGAAGCTTAGATGTCAGAGCCAGGGCCCTAGCCAAGCCCTGGCCCACTGCTGCCTTAAACCTGCACGAGTGGTCACAACCTACACTGCAATCCTGAAGGCACGTGATTTGAATCCCCGAGCTGCTCTGCAGGAGAAGGATGGGCAATCCCCTTCCGTGCGATTAACTGCCTCTGAAAATTTGCTGGAGGGTCAGCTTGGGTCGGTTCTGACTTGACAGCACACCGCAACAAAGGATATGAAGGGAACAGAATCATGGGGGAACTGACTTCTCGAGAAGACTCCTCACCCCAGAGGTCAAAGCCACTGCTACCAAGTCAACGCCAGTGCACATCAAGCCTCCCCGGGTTCCATAAATCTTCACAGGATTTCTCATGCACAGTGGCAGGTAGATTCACACCAACGGCCTTTTCAATAACAGCCCACCATGGCTAGTTTTGTACTATGCCGCCAAGGCGCCTTAGTAGCTCCCAGGAGGACTGTCTAAAGCCTTACGTTAGTGCCGAGGGGGCCAAGGACAGGGAACTGCTCAGGGAACCCGAATCCTGGGTTCAGACCTCCCACCCCAGCTTCAGCTCTGCCCATCCCTCACCATCATGGGAAACCTACCTGCTGGCAAAGGACGGGCAGTCCCAAGACCGGGCTTCCAAATGCAACCCTCCCAACCCACAGATAAGTCCCAGGCCGAGCCTCGTACTGCCAGGACTCAGTTTCCCCATTTATAAAACAAGTTTTTCAGCACTCTTTGTGTGTTCTCAGTGTCAAAACACTCGCTCCTTCCTTAGGCGGAGGTGCCGGGATGCCTGGGTCAAGGGTCCCTCCTCCACCACCACCTGCTGGCCTTGGGCTGAGCTTTCTCAACCTTAGGGCAGTTAAAGAGGTGGCTGTAGCCCAAACCACACACAGACACACCCACTTTCTGTCTTCCTCGACCTCGGAGCCCCACTGGAAAGAGCACTGGGCTCCATCTGGAGTTACAGGGTCAGAGCAAGGAGGTGAGAGGTGGGGCACGTGGGAAGAAGAAAGAGGAAAGCCCGAGAAAAACAAGGCTTCTCCAAACCTTCTTAGGAACCAGGTGCCACAACTGGGCAGAGTTCAAAGATGGGGAGCCCCAGTGGAGCCCAGCCGTAATGGACCCCAGCCTCAGTGGAGCCCAGTCCCATGGGACCCCAGCCCCAGCGGACCCCAGCCCCAGTGGACCCCAGTCCCAGGGGGCCCCAGACCCAGTGGACTCCAGTCCCAGGGGACCCCAGCCTCAATGGACCCCAGCCCCAACAGACCCCCAGCCCCGAAGCCCAGAAGCCCAGCCTCACCTGCAGCCACTCGGAGGGGTTGTTGGTCTTGGCGGTCCAAGCGTTTAATATGCCCTGCCTGTCCAGGCGTGCGAAGGAGGGGAGCCAGCCCCAGGCGCTCACCCCCCATGAGTTGTAGAAGCTGGAGGCCGTGATCTGCTTGTCAGGGATGGTGTTGTCCTTCATGCCCAGCGGTTCAGAGCATCCTACCGGCAAGGAGGCTGTAACAGGACCTTGGAACCCACAGGATCCCCACAGCATGAGCAAGGGGCACAAGAGGGAAGCAGCTGTGTGTCCTTTTAGGCCCCGGCAAGCTCTGGGACAACAGGCTCCTTCTGCCTCTCTGAACTAACCATTCCCACTGCCTGTCCCACCACCTCCCTCTGTCCTCCCCTCACCTCAGCTCCCACGTACACCCCTGAGTGGCCCCTCGTAGGTCATTTAAGACCACCCACCCACCACTCTCGCCATCAGCACCAGGCCAGCTTCTCCCTGCTCCACCAGGTCCCAAGCTCCTTCAAGGCCTGACCTGCAAGATGTGCTTGGGGAATCCACTGCCTGGCCCCTCACCTGAGCAGACTTCTCCCTCCTCGGCAGGCACCCCACTCCACCCCTTATGGTGCAGCTGTATCTATACTGTGGCCTGGGAGTGTCAGCAGAAACAAGCCAAGGCCAAACTCCATCATCGAGGGATTCTAGTTCCTGGCAACCCCTGTGTCACAGAACAGACCCTTGTGTCCCATATTCTCAGGCTGTAACCTGAAGCCTATCACCAGGCCTTTCTCCAACAGAGACACTGGGCAGGTTCAAACCTCCAGCCAAGAACAAACCACTCGTGCCTCCCAGAGGCCTAAAACCAAACCCATTGCTAGGGCATGGACACTAGTTCACAGCAAACCCCGACCCCTGTGGCTTCGGTGCTTACTCAGGTCATTTCATTTGCCGTGAGGACACTTCCAAGTAGATGTTCCTAACCCCATTCACAGAACACGTTATGCACTGTGGTCACGTTACACAAACTTCAGCCCAGGACACCACACCCCACCTCATGGTATCGCCACGACACACATGCTCCAGTCCAAAGAACTGCTGGGACTTGGGAATATGTCCAACCCCAGCCATCCATACAGACACACACACACACACACACACGATTTTCCTAGGGTGTGCCGCCCCATGTGCACTCCTGAGGGTCTAACTCTCCTTTCACGGGGCCCACCCGACACTCAGGACTGTGTCTGTCATCTTCACTAACATATGCATCTGGAAAGTGGGAGCGTGGATGGGTGGGTACACTTCCATGAGACTGAGGGCACGGCGGGCTTCACATCTGGCCTCTCCCTACTCCACAGCTCCACGTCCCTCTGGGGAACTGGGGGTGGGGGGTTGTGGATCCTGGGATTAGACATTACTAGATGGTGCGTAAGGAGTCCTGGTGGTAAAGCGAGTTAACTGAAAGATCAGTGGTTTGAAGCCACCAGTCACTCCTTGAAAGAAACACAAGGCAGTCGGCTGCCAGAAGGACTTAGAGCCTCTGTCCTACACGAGTCATAAGTGACTTGAGGCCATGGGTTTCATTTTAAGATATTTCAACTTGTTGATTTCTCTGTTTCCGCTTGCACCTTTGCCATCAAAAAAAAAAGGCATCTGCCTCCATGGTGCTGACAGGGCCTGGTAGCTGGCACCTTCCTCCCACAAAGGTTGAGAGGTGAATTGTTTCTGGGCTCCAGAGGTGGGGAGGCCGACAGCAGCCTAAAGCCTGAAAGAGCTTTGTCGGGGATGCAGTCAGTTATGTGTCCATTCTGCAGCACTTGTTCCAGGGGGGCCCTTCTAGAGACTACTTGCTCCCCATTTATTCCTGGCTCCCCTGGTAGCGGGTATTGCTGGACACGTGAAATGCAACTGACAACAGACAAAAATCTAACCTATGAATACTCATAACAGTGGGAAACTAACTCCTAAGGAGACTGGCTTCTCTTAGCACCCTGCTCAGATAGAAAACTAACATTTTTTTCTATAAATGTTTTTTTTTTAAGTGCTTTCTCTTGGTCTAGAAGAGAAATCAGCGACAGTTTCTTTATTTAACAAAGGTCCTTCTTGCTGCCCTCTCCACTCCGTCCCTGTCAGCTGTGGCCAGCAGTCACCTCTCCCCCGTGACACACTGATGGCGCCGACTATCTCGGTCACACTGATTGATAAGTCTGGGACTCAAACACTGGCCAGAACTCCTGGGCAAGAGAAGATAAAAATTCCCCAGACCTGCTGCCCTGTTGCCCCTCTGTGTAAGCCCACGGTCTTCAAGACATGAGACAGATTTGAGAACCTCAGACTCCCTGTCTCCAATATACCAATACACCTACGTGAAACCTTCCGCTGCCACAGCCTGCACTCTGTGTCCAAGGTGCATCTTTTGGTGACAGGTGCACAGCTCTGAGGTAATGGGGCAAAGGTCTGGACTCTCACCTCCAGGCTGGCTCCTAAGAGACTTTCTCCTCAGTAAGCCTCAGTTTCTCCAGCTGTAAAATTTGGAGGTACCATGGCACTGCTTCCCCTACACCCACACACCACACACTCGGAGGTGGTGTGAAAACAATGACTCTGTCTCAGCAGGTCTGGGACAGGGCTGGGTGATGCCGGAAGTACTTATCATGGATCTCACGCTGAGTATAGGACTGCTGTCCACTCAGTTAAACGAACCCACTCACTCTGATCCAAGCCAGCTTCACCTCTGAGAGGAATTGCCTAGGTAACATCCCACAGGGTCCCCCTCAGCTCACAGCTCCAGTACTGACGCCACTTCAAGGAACTCTTCTAGACAAAAAGCTAATCAAATCCTAGTCCAAAATTACTACCACTGAGTCGATTTCTCACCAGGTGTCCGAGGCTGTATATCTTAACGGGAGCAGGAAACGCCTTTCTCCAGTGGAGAAGCGCATGGATTAGAACCGTTGGAGACCCTCAGCCTTGTGGCTAGCAGCGAAAACAGACCACCAGTGGAGTTCCTAATCAAGTCTTAGTCGCTTACTCACTGCCATCGAGTCAGAATCAGAACTGACTCTTGATGACCCTCCAACAGGTGTCCAAGGCTGCAAATCACCTGGAAAGAGATGGTCTCTCTTTCCCATGAAGCTACTGGAGGATTTGAACTCCCAGAGAGGTGTGGCCTTTGACTTATGAGCTTAACTCCCTACAGGCTACACCAGCAGAGCTCCCTCATATCCTATGGGGGGGGGGGGGTGCCATCGACTTGGAACTGACTAGTGGCTGACCCGCCAGCAGGTTTTCAGAGGCTTTAAATCAGTGGGAGGAGACTGCCCCTCTTTCTCTCACAGAGCAGCTAGTGGGTTTGAACAGAGTGCCTAAGGGCTGGCAGTGCAGCTCCGTACCACTAAACCACATCCTGTTAGCATGCCCATGCAACAGCAAGTGCTGAAATCACAGCCACCCTTTCATCAGAATAAAGACTGAAATCTTAACATGATCCACAAGACTGCCTGGGCCGGCCCCAACCACCTTTCCTGCCTTTTCACCATCAAGCTCCCCTCACTCTCCAAGCTGCGGCCTCGCTGGCCTGATTTCTATCCTTCAACACACCCCCTGGCCTTTGCACTCTTTGCTTCCTCTGCCAGAACATTCCTTCCAGCTTCTGTCGTGGCTGGTTCCCCATCAATCAGCCTCCACTCAAAGGCCATCCCAGCAGAGTTGTCCCTGAGGCACTTCTGCGACTCAACTCCCAGTCTTCCTCCACTTTTCTCTTTATATCTCATAACAAAAAGAAACCCCAATACATAGCTGTCAAATTGGAATGGACTCATGATGGACCCTCGGGGGCTGGGGATTCCTGAAGCTGTTAACTGCATGGGAAGAGATTGCCTGTCTTTCTACTGAGGAACAGCTAGTTCATTCAAATAGCCAGAGAGGCACCACCTTCAGATCAGCAGTGCAACTCCCTACAGACGAGGCCACCAGAGCTCTCTGAGCTCCTAACAACTATCTCAGAGTCCCCTTAATGAATTCACATTTCAATTCATTCTCCCTCACTAGACTACCAAGGAGGTCAAGGATGTCTCCACTGCTGCTCCCTAAAGCTGGAAACACAGTAGGAGCTTATCAAGTATCTTAATATATACCCACTAAACTAAGTAACTCATCAATTCACCAAGGACACCATGCCTGGGGAGAAGAATCCTGGTGCGGGCCACCAGTGCCTTTGTGGATTCACAAAACTAACACACACACACAGTTACACTCACTCTCTCTGTCTCTCTCTCTCTCTGTCTCTATCTCTCTCTCTTAATCTCTTTCTCCAATCAGCTGTCAGCCTTCTCGGGAAAGGAGGCAGCTGGGTCCCCAGAGGGAAGTAGTCAGGGCGTTTGGCTCCATTTTCCTCCTTTTTCTGAAGTTTGCCCACTCTTGGCCTTAAGAGGGTGCCAGCTTCCAAACAGTCAGGGACGCAACAGTCAGAGAGCAACCTCCAGACCAGCCAACCACTGTGCCGGCCAGTGAAAGCCGGGGTGGGCGCCCACAAACTTGGCTCTGTCCTTTATCAAACCTGTCATCTAGGGTGTCACCAAGCCAGTTCTGACTGATCACCACTCCAGGTGCTAGAGTAGAACAATTCCACCAGGCTGTCTTGGCTAGAATGTTTTATGGATGCAGCTGTCATGAGGTGTCATTGAGTCAAGTACAACTCAACGTGACTCTGAGATCCGAATCCTGTCCTATCCTGTGTCATCCTCGTCATCTCTGACATATGTGAGCCCATTGCTGATGTCACCTTGTCAATCCAGCTCGTTGAGGGCCTCCCTCTCCTTCACTTTTCCTTTTCTCCCCTTTATTTTTCACCTTTCCAAGCATGATATCTCTTTCCAAGGAATAGCCAGTCAGTCTCTCCTAGCAAAATGTTCAAAGTATATGAGACAAAGCTTCATCATCTTTGCCTCCGGGGAGCACTCTAGCCGCACTTTTTCTAAGATCTGTTTATCCTTTTGACAATCCCTGGGATATTCAGTAATCTCTAACACCACAGCTCAGCCAGGCCTTTTTCCTGAGTGAATTTAAACCCTCACCCTTTATGGTAGGATCTGAGAGCCAACTGGATATGCTTCTCATGGATCTCTACTACGCATAATTGTCGAGGGAATTTCAACTCACAGTGACGCTACAGGACAGAGCAGAACTGCTCACTGGGTGTCCACAGCTCCTAACACAAAGGCCTAGACTCTTTGGTGGCTCAAATCCACCAATGGCTGTGCACGAGTAAGACGGGTAATCTCTTCTCATGTGATTTACCGCCTCGGAAACCCGAGCTGGCTTGGGTTCGAATCTTCCCAGAGGAAGACTGCCACACTTTTCTCTCACAGAGTGGCTGGTGAGTTAAAACTGCCAACCACTCTGTTAGCAGTTGAATGTTTAACCAACAGATCACGAAACATCTTTTCATTGTTGTTGTGTACCATCGAGTCAGAACCGACCCCTAACTGACTCTCCAGCGGGCTTTCTGAGGCAGTAAATTGCATGGGGGGAGAATGTCCAGGCTTCTCTCACAAGGCATCCGGGGAATTTGAATGACATCCCTTAGATTGCATTGCAGTTTCTTACCACTCAAAAGGCACTGAAAACAAACATATAAAAACACTGATTTAACATCTCTCACACACACATACACAGACAAAGCCCAGCTAGGCAAAGCACTCTGCTCTGAGCAGTCCTGGTGTTCTTTGAAATGGGAAAACAGAGTCAAGAGTGCCCTGGAGGGCAGGTCTCAGATAAGACAAGCAAAACCTCAGCACCCCAGTTGTGGCCAGTGAGCCCCGAGGTTCCACCTGTGGCCAGCAGATGGCACTGTGACAACAACAACGACAACAAAAAGGAGCTGCACAGCCTTCAAGCAGCATGCCATTCGGGTGAGCTAAGGCCTCCCCGGGCGCCTTAGCTTCAGGCTTTTCCAAGGTGGAGATCTTGACTCAATAGAAATCTGTTTCTGCCTTTCTCATCGCTCCACTGGAGGATCTCCCTGGAATAAGCAACAGCAAGCATCAATTCCAACCCTATTTGTCCTAGAGGCCTCCTTCACATGTCAGTTGGCAGCTCCCAGCCACTCTGTCCAACTGAGAAAGCTGTGGTTGTTGGCTTCTGTAAAAATATACAGCATGGAAACCCTAAGGGGCAGCAGTACTGTCCTAAAGGTTGCTGTCAATTGGAATGGACTCCTTGACAATGGGACTAGATGTTAAAGGACCCCTGGTGGAGCAGTGGCCTTGAACCTGTGAGCTCTTCCAACAAGAGAAGGATGAGGCAGTCTGCTCCCACGCAGAACGCAGCCTTCGAAAGCCCATGGGGCAGTCCTGCCCTCTCCAGTAGGCAGAGGTGACAAGATAGCCATAGATTTTTAGATTTTTGGGTTTTTTATATAGGTATTAAAGGAGTACTGGATAATACAAATGGTTAAGCACTCCAACGACTAGTGGTTCGAGCTCGCCCAGAGGCACCTCCAAAACTTGCCCTGATATCAAGTGACCGCAACAAGAGTGCACACAGACACTGATCTAGGAACAGGACACACAGGAAATGCAGCAAATTCCTATAAGCCAGGCTCCTTCCCTTCACAGAGCTGATGTGTGCTGAACAGAACTCATGCTACATCCTCTAGGTGCACAAAGAATGACCTAAAATAGGTGGAAAATACTTTGGAAACTGCAGGCCATCCCACTGAGGGGCAGGCAGGCCCTGGGTTATTAACAGTTCCATACAACTCAGATTACAAACCAAGTCTGGTAAAGCCTCCAAGAAAATCTGAGGCACAAACAACAGCTTTATTGCAACAAACAGGCACTACTTTGTGACGGGCATGAAAACATTATCAATACTGTATGTGAAAGATGTTGTGCTGCATATAGATGTGTCTCTTTAATATTTTTTATGCCTAGAAAGTTACACCACATATTAAGGTAAGCCATTTGGCTAGTCATTTAGATACGAATGGTAGCTTACTGTTTCAACTTGTGCATAAATTGAAAGGAAAGGAGGGCCTTGGGAAAGGAAGCTGTTAATAATCTAGGGCATAATCCATCATGGTTTTGTTCCTCTAAGAAATACAATGCCTAGCACAACGGCTGAGTGCCAATGGTCAGGTGAGCCCTGGAGTGTGCGTCTCCAGCCTGTGGCTTAGCCCGAGGTTCTGGGCCTGGTCACTGTCCACACAGTTCTACCTGGCTGAGAAGCCAAAGAGGAGAGAAGGGTCATCTCCTAGAAATGGACACTCACCAGACAGCTCACAGCCAAGCAGCTCAAAGCGGAGGGTACAGCGCTGGTGGCAGGTCACAGGGACCAGTCTCAGATACTGCGTCTCCACGGGGAGGTCAAACAGGTTCATCTTTATGCTGTTTTTATCCTTGTTGCCCTCAAACAGCTGAAAGGGAAGGGCATTTCATAAGAATCAGTTATTGAGGGCGGTCCTGCTTTCTGGAGTCATCTCATCTTCCTCTTTGAACTTGGGGATCCTTTACCCTTCCTTTGACCTCCCCATGCCCCTAAACATAGATTCCCATTCATTTACCCTCTTCGGTCATCATGGGATCCTATCTTTTACACAGAGCTACCTACAGAATGCCTCTATGTATATCAGAAAAAGGTACTTCATTCAACATCCAGTATGATGACAATTTTCTGACAGATTTAAATTTGTAAACACATGAGGTCTGCCTTTGAATAGTGCCCAGTTGATAATGAAATCCTTGACTAGTATACACCCTACACAACTGTACATGGTGGTCCTGGGGGCTCAGACTACATCTCAACTCTACTACCACCCTTGATGAACCATGTCACTTTTTGAGTCTCCTTATTTTTATCTAAAAAGCAGAGCTGTTACTTGAAACCAGAGCATACGGGTACAATCTCGGTTTCCAGGAACCAAGACACAGTTGAGGGGACCTCAGGGCACCCTCCCTTCACTGGGGCCCTCAAGATAGCCCAAGGATGCCCTTCTGTAGGGGCCCAACAAGACTCACCTTATCTCCAAGGCTCTCTGGATCCTGGATGAACTGGAATGTGTGCCCATCAAGGCTGTGAGCAACCTTGAAGCGCTTCACGTATTCAGCACTGGCCACACGGCTGGCACCTTGTGTCACCACTCCTGTCACCCACATCCTCCGAAGCAGGTTAACCTGGGCAGGTAGCAGAAAGACTGGGGCCTTCATTTCCCAGGTTTTTGTCCAGGATCCAGAAACCCAACCATCACTCCAAGGCAAGTAGGAAAACAGCAAGGTGGCTGTGTATATGCCTGGAGAGGGGCAGGACCTAACAAGTGACATATTGATTGACGAAGAGCATAGGGCACCGTGCTCACGGAGGCACACAAAGAGGGTCAAAGTAGTCCCCTAAGCGCAGCCCCACCACAGCCTAGAGTCTGCTCTCCGTGCATCTGGGCCACCAAAGTGGCTGTCATTATGGACATGCACAGCCTTCTCCCTCACCTGTGGGCACCTGCTACTTTGCTACCTGGCCCCAGTTATTCCTCCTTTCCTGGTGGCTCAAATACAGAACTATTCATCCCACCTTCTCCCCTGCTGTGGCCATGCCCGCCACTGCCCAGCCCAGAGCCAACCCTTGAAGAGTTGGAGGTCAGTTGTCCACACCTGGATCCAGGGGTGCTTGTCGTAGTTGCTGGCTGCCCAGGCGTTGACGATGCCGCTTTGGTGCAGGCGGGCCAACTCGGGGGCCCAGCGCTGCATACCCATGAAGCCCATGTGGACAGAGGAGGCCGAGATCTGAGAGTTGGCAATGGCGCCCCCTTCCATGCCCAGTGGTGTGAGGCAGTCTGGAAGAGGGAGATGGTCATCAGGCGGCCCCCAGGAGGGGCCGGGGCTAGTGGGGACCCAGAAGGCAAGAAAGGAAGGTGGTGTGACCTCTCCCTGTATCCAGAGCCAGAGAGAACCTCAGAGCCTCCATTCAGAGCAGGGACTAAAGGGATTTAGGCACAAAAGGGGGGCGTGCCCAGTGAGAGGGGCACAGCCAGCCTTGGGTGGGGATGTGAGGGTGAGAAAGTGGCAGAGGTCAAGCAAAAATTCCCCAGGATCACATGACCGGTCAGCACAGTCTCCCTCATTCAGGGCAGCATTATTATGGCGTGGGAGGTACAGGACGGAAAAGAAAATGCCCATGGGAGCTCCCTTCTTGCCCTTCCCTACTACACCCGGCCCCTGGCTTCCCAGGAAGAGGGGTTTCAGAAGGGACAGTGGGCAGGGCAGTATATGCATGGCACACAAACCAACAAGAAAAATCTGCCCAAACTCTGCTAGAATCCCCCTGGCAGGGGTTTTAAGATGTGGCATGAACACCCCTCTGACATCCCTATACCTCCTGCCCCATCACCTACCTTTGTCTCTGACTGTCACCCTCACCTCTCCCACGGGGGGGGGGGAGCTGCAGGCTCAGCCCCCAGAAACTCCCTTCCAGACAGAGCACCCATCCCTCAGCCCAGGCTCCGAGGTCAAGTCGGCATCAGAGCACACAGGGCTGAGCAGAGAGTAATCACACACCCCGGGGTCTGACAGCGGATTCCAACTCCTGACGCCCCTGCCTGGGCTTCCAAGGCTGTACGTCTTTACAGGAGGTGGCTGCCCAGTTCCTTCCCTCAGAGGTGGATTCAGACCACTAACCTTTTGGTTAGCAAAACAACACGTAATACACTACATTTGCAGACTTCTTTCCTGGGTCCACAGAAGGGTCCAAACATGTATTTGTATGTGTGTGTGTCCTTGTGGGTTCCAGGAAGCACTCCAAGCAACAATCAAAGGTCCTTTTGGGGGATCCCCTACCTGTGTGGCTGTTCCCTGCCTTTCTGAGCAGGTGCCACCAAACCCAGTCTGGACAGACCTGGAGCCAAGGAGCCTGAAGAAGGCTTGGTGGATAATTCCAGCTCCGTCGTATCCACAGTTACCTGGCTTCCAGCACAGTAATTAGACCAACCCCTGGCCCCACCCTGGTCCTGGCCTGTCACGGCAGGACTCGCACTGCTCCCACACACATCCTTCACCCAAGATCTCAAACAGCCTCAGCTGAGAGACCAAGGAATGGGCCTTCGGTGGCAGCTCTTCTGAGGGAAAGGGCCTCCCTGCTCCGTACCTTCTCTGCCCAAGGGTCCCACTTCCTACCAGGTAGCCTAGTCTTCTCTCTTCCCCTTGGATCTCAGCAAACCATAGGGTCCCTCCTCATACAGCTGCCTGGTCCACTGCCTGAGATGCTAAAGTCGGCCCTGCTGGACTCTGGGAACTTGGAATCCCACCTCCCCATTCCACCCGTCCCTGTACCCAGCGAGAGACTGGCCCAGCTCACAGTAGGCACAACCCTGTCTGGAGGAGCCAGAGAATGAAAGGGACCCAGAGAGGCTAGCATGGAGAGCCACTGCTGACGGATAACCGGTCTTGTCACTGGGCACCGAGTCAAGCCATTACATGGCTGAGTGGTAATGCAAGCAGGCAGAGTCAACTCCTTTACTCACTGGGCCTCTGACAGGCCACCTGTGAGCACACAGCCGTCCCCAAGGCCCTTCCCAAGTCCCGGAAGGTCGGAGGTCAGATCTGGGCCAGGAGTGCACAATTCAAAGACCCAAGCCTGATTTACTGCCCTTCCAGACCTTCACCGATCGCAATGTGTTTATCTTCCCCTCCTGGTAGTAAACCTCAGGCTTGCTCCCATGACCTCTAGGGTCAGTTACCATGATCTGGAGGCACTTCGGGGCTACTTCAAAATTCCAGGAAAGAGGGAGAAGAGGAAAGCCTGGGGAGGGTCAACAGGATCCTGACACCCCCACCCCTACCCCTCGCCACTCCTCAGGGCCTCAGGGAGGCTCTGCCTCGGCCTCCCCAGAGGAGGCCTCTATCCAGGAAGTAAGGCCAGTCATAGCCTGAGGCACCAGGCCTACACCTCAGAGTCCACCCACACCCCCCACCCCGCACCAAGCAGGACCCCCGTACTCACTGGCCTCACAGTGGATGCCTGCGAAGCCTCGTGGACACTTGCAGAAGAACTCAGTGAAGACGTCCCCTCGTTGTGGGACTACGATGCATTCAGCATTATGGTGGCACGGATTTGGCATACAGGGACCTAGGGAGGCAGGTTAAGGGGTCAGGCAAGTGCTGGGGACAGACATCAGGACAGCAGATGCACCGGTCCTAAAGGGCCCACCAAGTGAACTCGGTCACCTCTCCACCATAACTTTCCTAAACAAGGTGGGAGCAAAGGAAGATCACGTCCAGGTGAACCCGTCCAAACAAGGGAAGCTCCCCACCCTCTCAGGCATCCATGATGTTTCCAGGGTCATGCTGGCCACAAACAGGAGAGGATGCTGAGGGCCGAGGCCCACGATAGGGACAGCCAGCAGCCAGAGGCCTGAGCAGCTTGAAAGCTGGGGTGTGGAGAAGTAGGAACAGCCCAGGGCAGGTACCTTTAAGAGTCGCATTGCATGTGGTGCCTACGAAGCCTTCAGGACAGAGGCAGTAGAAGGAGACACTGTCCGGGCCCATCATGCAGGTCCCTCCATTCAGGCACTGGTTGGGGTCACAGTAGTCCCCTGCAAGGGCAGCCTTCACTTAGGGACAGCAAGTCGTCCATTCAATAAACATGTGGAGGTCAGTTACTATGCACAAGCTAGGCCCTGAGGCAGAAAGGGGTCTCTATAGTCCAGGCCTCAAGGGAAGCGAGCAGGTGAGCACATCGTGAAGAGGGGCAGGAGATGCCTGTACGTGGAGCTGTGCAGGGCATGACCGCTGCCAGGAAATGGGAGTTCTGGCCAAGCAGGGGACAGCTGAGGTGGGAGCCAGAACTCAGGTGAGGCGGGGTAGGCTGGGGACCGAGGAGAGAACATGTGGAGGTCTAGCAGGAGCATGAGAAACAATCTGTGTTGGAGAACAGGAGACACGCTGTAGAGGTTGGATGAAGATAAGAGGGCATTATTGACAACAAATTTAGACCTCACATCCTGCAAACCGGGGATTCCTAAGCTTCGAGCTGCCTCATAATCACTGTCCATCAAGTAAAACAGCAGGGAGTGGGGGAATTCCATGAGATTCTCCAGTATGAGATGAGAATAGCAAAGAAGCCACTTTCAATGCTACAAATGGTTTTTGTTGTTGTTATGTGCCATCGAGTCGATCGCGACTCATAGCGACCCTATGTACAACAGCCCTAAACCGTGCTCTGTCCTGTGCCAATCTCATTGCCTCTGACACACCCATCCCGATTACCCCAGTCACTGAATCAATCCACCTCATAGAGGGTCTTCCCCTCCTGCGCTGTCCCTCTAATCTACCCAGAATGATGTCCCTCTCTAAAGATCTCTCCTTACAACATGTCCAAAGTATGTCAGACGAAGCCCCAGAATCCTTGCCTCCAAGGAGTAGCCTGGTTTAACCCTCTCTAGGATGGATCTGTTTGTTTTCTTGGCAGTCCATGGTGCATTCAATACTCTTCTCCAGCACCACAGCTCAAAGGCATCAATTCTCCTTCTATCCTCCCTAGTCATTGTCCAACTCTCTGATGCATAACAAGTGATTGCAAAAACCATAGCCTGTATCAGGCGCACCTTCGTCTCCAAAGAGACACTGTTGCTCTTGAGTACTTTAGAGAGGTCCCTAACAGCAAACTTTCCCATCGCAGTACGTTTTTTGATTTCCTGGCTACTAGTGCCAAGAGTGTTGACTGTGGAGCCAAGCAAACTGAAGCTATGAACAATCTCAATCTCTTCGCCATCCATCCTGATGCTACCGATTGGTCCAGTGGTGAGAATTTTTGTCTTCTTGACATTGAGCCTCAGTTCATATTGAGGGCTGCAGTCCTTGACCCTCTGCAGTAAGTGCATGAGGCCCTCCTCAGTTTCAGCAAGCAGGGTTGTGTCATCTGCATAACGCAGATTGTTGATAGATCGTCCACCAACCCTAACGCCATGCTTCTCCTCATAGAGCCCAGCCTCCCGGAGAATCTGCTCTGCGTACAGGTTGAAAAGGTATGGAGATAGGACACATCCCTGGCGTACACCCTTCCCAATTTTGAACCATGCAGTGGTAAGGGGGGGGAAAGGATAAAAAAAAGCTCATCTGCAGGGATGCTGTGGCTCCACTAGGCTGAGGAAGTGTCTTGTATCTGAATTAAGATCTCTCTGGCTGCTGGATGGGGATTTGAGGTGGGAGGCCCAGGAAACATCAAAGAAGCTGTCACAGGGAGAGGGAGTCAGGGCAAGGGGTGGACAGGCGGGGGTGAGGAGGAAGCCTGGATCTGAGTCTCAGGGGGCTAAGGCAAGAGGAGAAAGGGAGGCCCCCGGGGGTTTCAAGCTAGGGTCTGGGGGACAGATGTGACCTATCAGTCTTGGAAAAACACAAAAGCAGCAGGGGCTTGAGCGGGTCAGATGTGAATGACTACGTAGGATGGTCAAGGAAGCCCCCAACTCCACATTCAAAACTGGGTCCCCTTTGACTGAGACTGTGGTCCTTAAAGACCCTTCAAACACAGAGCTGAACCCACTCCATTTGAATGGTAGATTCAAATTCACCAGCTGCTCCACTGGAGAAAAACAGGCAATCTCCTCCCATACGACTCACAACCTCTGAAAACTCACTAGAAGGTAAGTTATGAGTCAATTTTAACTCAACGGCAATGAGAATTTCAGAATAGATAATGAAGGAGGCATGGTCCACAGGAAGCCATACCCAAAGCCAGGCCCTTCCAGCAGATTGGGTCCACCAGCAATTCCATGGGACAAAGAAAGGCAATCTCCCTACATGCAGTTTACAGCCTCAAACATCAGTGGATGGTGAAGTCTAACTTGAGAGCAATGAAAATTTAATAGCTAATGATCTCAAAGATGGGAATCCCCTGTTAGCCTAAGTACAGGCCTAAGATAAATAATAACAACCCTCCTGAGAGACATTATTACTCAGAAATTGACCTTGAGGCTAAAACTGAAGTATTTGCTCCAAACAATGTTCAGAAAACAGGAAGAGACAGGAAAGAAAGATGAGTAAAAATGGGAGAATCAGCGAGGAAGTGGGAAGAGTGTGGATGCATTAAGGGAATTATAACTGACATTACAAAACGAAATGTGTCTAAATTGCTGAACTGTAACCTAACATGCTCTGTAAATGTGCAACCTCATTGTAATTATCTTTTAAATGTGTTCCTTAAACATTGGGCTTGAAGGTCAGGGTCCACCCCACGAGCAGACCCCCTTGTACTCACTGGTCTCACAGTGAACACCTCTAAAGCCCCGAGGGCACTTGCAATAGTACTTGGAGGAGGAGTTCCCTTCTGGTAGGAGTACCACACATTCAGCATTTTGTAGACAAGGATTTGAGAGACAGGGATCTAGCGAAGCAGGTAAAGAGAACAGGTGGTCAAGCAGGTGCCGAGGACACATATCAGAAGAGCAGATGTGCCCAGTCATGAAAGGTGCGCCTCTTGAACTCAGTCCCCTGTCCATCTCCCTCTCCCTCCACGCCAATCTCCCTAATGAGGTGTGAGGAAAAAATAATCAGGAGCAGGTGAACCAGCTGAAATGAGGGAAACACCCACTCTCTCAGGCATCCTGGGTGTTTCTAGGGTCATGCTGTCCAACAACAGGCGTGGGTGCTGAGGACCACAGCCCACTGTGGACAGCCAGCAGTCAGAGGCCCAGACACTTGGAGCTGGGGGAAAAGGGTGGAGCTGAAGGCACAGCCCAGGGCAGGTACCTTCATCAGTGATATTGCATACGGCGCCCATGAAGCCTTTAGGACAGAGGCAGTAGAAGAAGGCACCGTCCTTGCCCACCACGCAGGTCCCTTCATTTAGACATGGGTTGGAGTCACAGATGTTTTCTGCAACGGCAGCCTTTACTCAGGGACAGCAAGTCGTCCATTCAATAAACATATGGGGGTCACTTGCTATGGACAAGCTGGGCCCTGAGATGGAAAGGGTACCTATAATCAAGGTCACGAGAGGAGGCGGTCTGGTGAGCACAGTACGAAGAGGTGCAGAATCAGGCTGCACTTGGAGCTGCTGAGGGAATGATTTCTCACTGGAAGACGAGAGTTCTGGCAGAGGAGGGGCCTTCTGAGATGGGGGCCGAAATCCATGTGAGGTGGAGGAAGCTGGAGAAAGAGGGAAGAACATTTTACAGGAGACCATGGTGTGTTTGGGGCACAGGTTTAAGACAGGCTGGAGACAGACTAGAAGGGGCCGTAAAAGAAGGGAAAAGTTTATCTGCAATGAGGCGTTGGCTCCCCTGGGCAGCACCAAGACCTCTCTGGCTGCTGAGTGGAGATCTAATCAGAGGAGCTGAGGTGGGAGGCCCAGGAAACACCAAGAAAACTGTGACAAGCAACTGGTAATGGAGTCAGAAGAGAATGTGAGAAAGATGCTGGATTTGAGAGGCCTGTGAGGACTGAAGCGGGAGGCTGGAGAACAGAGGTTTCAGGCTAGGGTCTGGGGAACAGATGTGTTCTGTGGGGTATACCTCTTGGGGAAGAACACAGGAGAAACAGGGGTACGAGGGATCAGATGTGAATATAGGTTGGTAGAGTGCCAAGCTCACACCCAAAATGCATCCCCTCTACCAAGATGGTGGCTCTTAGACACCCTTGAAACCCAGAGCTGAACCCTCCTCTGGGGATCACCTGTCAGCCAAACATGGGCAGACGCATAAGATGAACAACAGCAACCCTCCCAAGGGGCACAGTGCTCAGAACAGTGAGCTGTGAAATTGACAGGGCTTCCCTCATTTGTTACAGAACAAAGGTCAGAAGACAGGAAGAGGCAGGAAAGGACGAGTGGAGGTAGAAGGATCAGGAAGGAGGTGGAAGAGTGCAGGGCCATTAAAGGAACTGTAACATTGTAAAGGGGAATGTGCATACATTGCTGAAAGGAAAATAAATGTGCTCTATGGACTATACAGTCATATTTTTGAAAATATGTTCCTTAAACATTGACCTTGAAGCTCAGCATCCCCCCTCCATAAGCAGACCCCCCCAGTACTCACTGGCCTCACAGTGGAAGCCTGTGAAGCCGGGAGGGCACCTGCAGAAGTACTTAGCAAAGGTGTCCCCTCGTGGTGAGACGACCACGCACTCAGCATTGTGCTGGCAGGGATTTGGGACACAGGGACCTAGTGAGGCAGGCAAAGAGAACAGGTGGTTAGGCAGGCACTGGCACAGAAATGGGGACAGCAGATCCAGCAGAAGGATCTTCCAAATGAATTCAGTCCTTGGTCCACCTCTCCCTCCACTCCAATCTCCCTAAGTGGGTGCAATAAAGGATGACCACCTGCAGGTGACACAGCCCAATCACACCCTCTCATGCATCCTGGCTATTTTCAGGGGCATGGTAGTTGTAAACGGGAGAGGGCGCTGAGCCCAGGACACTTGGAGCTGGTGGCAAGGAGCAGAAGGCACAGCCCTGGGCAGGTACCTTCCTCAGTCACATTGCACATGGTGCCCGTGAAGCCTTCAGGACAGAGGCAATAGGAGGCACTGTCCTGGCCCACCATGCAGGTCCCTCCATCCCAGCAATGCCTGGGGTCACAGTAGATTCCTACAATGGCAGCCTTCACTCAGTAGAGCAAGTGGTCCATTCAGTAAACACGTGGGGGTCAGTTACTATGCACAAACTGGGCCCTGAGGCAGAAAGGGGTCTCTATAGTCCAGGCCTCAAGGGAAGCAGGCAGGTGAGCACATCATGAAGAGGGGCCAGGAGCAGCCTGTACATGGAGCTGTGCAGGGTGTGACTCTGGCCAGGGAGATGGGAGTTCCAGCCGAGGAAGGGACAGCAGAGGTGGGGCAAAAATCCCAGTGAGGTGGGGCAGGCTGGAGACTAGAAGGAGGACAGGAGATCATCTGTGTTGGAGAACAGGGAGACATGCTGTATGGGTAAGGCTGTAGACAGACTAGGAGGGGGGCATTTAGAATGACAAAAATAGATTCTCATCGTGCAGACTGGCGGCTCCTAAGCCTCCTGCAGCCTCACCATCACTGTCCACCAAGAAAAGAGGGAAAAACAATCAGTGAGATTCTCAAGAGAGAGGTTAGAGTAGTCAAGAAGCCATTTCTAACACTGGAAAGGAGAAAATGGATAGAAGCCCCTATGCATTGATGCTGTGGCTCCCCTGGGCTGGGGAAGCATCTCCAAGCTGCACAAGAACCCTCCAGATGCTGGGTGGAAATCTGAGGAGAGTGAGTGAGGTGGGAAGAAGAGGAAATATTGACGAAGCTCTAACAGGTCTCTGGTGATGGTGGAAGTCAGGAAAGGGGAAGGGTAGGGAGGCTGGATTTGACACATGTGTACAACAAACTCTAGAGCTGTAAAAGGGGGGCTGGAGGATACAGAGGCTCCAGGCTGGGACCTGGGGGACAGATGCGCCCTAGAGCCCTGGAAGAACACAGGAAAACCATGGGCATTCTGGAGGTCAGATGTGAATGATGACATTGGATGCTCAAGGGAGTCCTTATCCTCACAACTCAAAACTATGTCCCTTCCACCAAGACTGTGGCCCTTAGACACCCTTTAATCCTAGAGCTGAACACACTCCAGCGGTCATCTGTTAGCCAGGCCTATAAGATGAACAACAGGAACACTCTCGAGGGGCATACGACTCAGAGGGATACACTCGGAGACCACAGGGGCAGTATTTGCTAGGGAACCAAGCTCCGAAAACAGGAACTAGCAGGAAAGAGTGGCTAGTGGAGTTGGGAAGATCATGGGGGAAGTGGGTAGAGGGTTGCTGGATTAAGGGAATTATAACTAACATTATTAAAACTAACATTATAAAATGAAATGTGTATAAGCTGCTGAATGGAAAATCAATGTGTTATACAAACTTTCAACTCTACAGTAATAATTTTGAAGATGGGTTCCTTAAAGATTGAGCTTAGAAGATCAGAGTCCACCCCATGAGCAGACCACCACCCCCATACTCACTGGCCTCACAGTGGAAGCCTGTGAAGCCCAGGGGGCACTGGCAGAGGTAATTGGCGAAGGCGTCCCCTTGTGGTGGGACGGCCATGCATTCAGCGTTGTGCTGGCAGGGATTTGGGACACAAGGACCTAGTAAGGCAGGTAAAGAGAACAGGTGGTCAGGCACGTGCTAGGGACAAGAGATGTGGACAGGAGATGTGTCCTGTCCTGAAAGAATCTCCAAGTGAACTCAGTTTACTGTCCACCTCTCCCTGCCCTCCAATCTCCCCAACTGGGTGCCAGCAAAGGACGATCACCTGCAGATGATTCACTCCAAACAACAGAAGCCCCCACCCCCTCATACATCCTGGATGTTTCCAGGGTCCTGCTGGATGACAACAGGCAAGGGCGCTGGGGACCACAGCCCACAATAGGGACACTTGGAGGTGGGGGTAAGAGGAGAAGGCACAACCCAGAGAAGGTACCTTGAAGAGACACATTGCATGTGGTGCCCGTGAAGCCTTCAGGACAGAGGCAGTAGAAGGGGACACTGAACTGGCCCATCACGCAGGCCCCTCCATTCAGGCACTGGTTGGGGTCACAGTAGTCCCCTGCAGGGGCAGCTTTCACTCAGGGACAGCAAGTGGTCCAGTCAATGAACATGTGGGGGTCAGTTACTATGCACAAGCTAGGCCCTGAGGCAGAAAGGGGTCTCTATAGTCTAGGCCTCAAGAGAAGCGGGTAGGTGAGCACATCATGAAGAGGGGCAGGAGTTTCCTGAACGTGTAGCTGCCCACGGTGTGACTGCTCCAAGGGAGACGGGAGTTCTGGCCGAGGAGGGGACAGTTGAGGTGGGAGCCAAAATCCGAGTGAGATGGGGCAGGCTGGAGAACGAGGAGAGAGCATTTTACAGGAGACCATGGTGTGTTGGGGAGAGACACAGCAGTAATGGTAGGAAGGTGACAGATTAGGGGAAGCATTAAGAATGACAAATGGAAACTTCCCATCCTTCAAGCCTGTGGTTCCCAACCTTCGTTAAGGCTCAAACCCACTGTCCCCAGAGGAAACTAGAGACAAACAATCAGGGAGACACTCCAGTGTGAGGTGAGAATAGCAAAGACACCACTTCCACCACCAGAAAGGGGAAATGGGCAGTCACTCTGCAGCACCCCTGGGCAGGGCAAGCGTCTCGTAGCTTCACCGAGACCCCTCTGGCTGCTGGATGGGAAGCTGATCAGAAAGTGTGAAGATGGAGACCCAGGAAACATCAAGGAAGCTGTCACAGGCATCTGGTGGGGCAAAGACTGAAGCAGGAAGAAAAGGGCGGGGGGATACAGAGGCTTCAAGGCCAGGGTCTGGGGGACAGATGTGCCCAGTGAGCTGTATATCTCCGTCAAGAGCACAGGACAAGCAGGGGGACGAGGAGTCTGATGTGAATGACTACGTAGGATGGTCAAGGGAGTCCTCAAGCTCATCTACATCATAAATGTATCCCCTCCACCAAGATGTTGGCCTGTAGACAATCTTCAAACCACCCCTGGGGTCACCTGTATACAGAGTACAGGCCTGTCAATGGAGCAACACAAGAGCAACACTCTTGAGGGGCAGACTACTCAGAGCCATTCACCGTGAGACCAAAAGGCGGCACTGGCTCCAAAACAAAATTCAGCAGCCAGTGGAGGGCGGGAAAGGACAAGTGGAGCTGGGAAGACCAGGGAGGAGTGGGGAGAGGGAACTGCAACTCACATTAGGAAACCAAACATGTCTAAATTTTTGAATGAATTTTGAACTAATAGGCTCCATAATCTTTCAATTAAATCTTATTTCTTTTTTAAAGGGGTCCCCTTAAGGGATGGGCTTGAAGCTCAGGGTGCACCCCACAAACAGGACCCCCCTGCCCTGTACTCACTGGCCTCACAGTTGATGCCTGTGAAGCCCTGAGGGCACTCACAGAGGTACTTGGCAAAGGTGTCCCCTCGTGGAGGGATGACCATGCATTTAGCATTGTGCTGGCAGGGATTTGGGACACAGAGACCTAGTGAGGCACGTAAAGAGAACAGGTGGTCAGGCAGGTGCTGGGACAGAGATCGGGACAGCAGATGCGATCAGTTCTGAACTACCCTCTAACCAAACTCAGTCCACTGTCCACCTCTCCCTCTACTCTAATCTCCACACTCAGGTCCCTAACAGGGTGCAAGCAAAGGATGAGCAAGTACAGGTGAATCAGTCCTAATGAGGAAAGCCCCCACCCTCTCAGGCAGCCTGCATATTCCCAGCATAATGCTAGCTGACCACACGAGAGGGGACTGAGGACCATGGCCGACTATAGGGACAGCCCAGCAGTCAGAGGCCGGGGACACTTGAAGCTGGGAATGTGGACCAGAAGGCGCAGCCCAGGGCAGGTACCTTCATCAGTCACATTGCATATGGCACCCGTGAAGCCCTCAGGACAGAGGCAGTAGAAGGGGACACTGAACTGGCCCACCATGCAGGTCCCTCCATTCAGGCACAAGCTGGGGTCACAGAAGTTACCTGCAAGGGCAGCCTTCACTCAGGAGAGCAAGTGGTCCATTCAATAAACACGTGGGGGTCAGTTACTTCGCACAAGCTAGGCCCTGAGGCAGAAAGGGGTCTTTATAGTCCAGGCCTCAAGGGAAGCGGGCAGGTGAGCACATTGTGAAGAGGGGCCAGGAGCAGCCTGTACGTGGAGCTGTGTAGGGTGTGGTCGCTGCCAGGGAGACAGGAGTTCTGGCCAAGGAAGGGACAGCAGAGGTGGGGCAAAAATCCCAGTGAGGTGGAGCAGGCTGGGGAACGAGGAGAGAGCATTTTATGGGAGACCATGGTGTGTTGGTAAATCAGAAGACCTAACAGTAAAGGCACGCAGATGACAGATTTAGGGGGAACAATTGATAAACTGAGATTTGTTATCCTGTACACCAGTGGTACCACCACTATCTACTGAGAAAAACAGGGGGGAAAAATCACTGAGACTAAGTGGGAAGTGAGAGTAGGAAGGGAAAAGCAGCTAAGAGCCTGTGAGCAGGGATGTGCGGATCCCCTGGGCTGGGGAAGGGTCTCGCGGCTGCACTGAGATCGCTCAGGCTGCTGGATGGGAATCCATTCAGAAAGGGTGAAGCAGGAGGCCCAACAAATAGCAAGGAAGCTGTCACAGGATTTGGGAATCAGGGCAAAGGGATGTGACAGAAGGCTGGAAATGACAGTCTCCTGTGGGAAAGGCAGAAGCAGGAAGAGGTGGGCTGGAGGACAAAGCTTCAGACTGGGGTCTGGGTGATGGATGAACCCCAGTGAAGAAACAGAGGTGAACAAGGGAGTCCCTTCCTCTCACTCAGGATCAGTCTCTTCAACCAAGACTGTGGCCCTTCCGCACCCTTCATACCCAGAGTGGAACCCATCCCTGGGAGTCCCTGTCAGTCAAACTACAGATGGGCCCATCAGATACAGGTCTATAAGATACACGATAGCAAGTCTTGTGAGGAACATGCTACTCAGAGCAATTCTCTGTAAGACCCAAAACAAAGCTCAGAAGCCAGGAAGGGGCAGGAGACGGGAGAATCAGAGAGGGATTGGGGAGAGTGAGTGCTGTCACATTGATGGAACTACAACAAACATTATAAAACCACAGTATAAGGGAGCCCTGGTGGCCTAGTGGCAAGAAGCTGTACTACAATCTCAGAGGTACACAGTTTGAATCCACCAGATGCTTTGCTGGAGAATGAGGGGCAATCTCTTCCTGTACCAGTCGGATCTGATTTGACGGTACACACATAAAATAACAATAAAATTTAAAAAAAAAAAAAACCAAACCACAGTGTATGAACTGCTGAATGAAAAACCAATGTGTTCTGTAAACTTTCTGCTAAATCATAATTTTTTTTTAATAGGATCCCTGGAAAGGCTGGGCTTGAAACTCAAGAGTCCACTCCATAAGCAGAACCCCCCTGTATTCACTGGCCTCACAGTAGACGCCTGTGAAGCCGGGAGGGCACTTGCAGAAGAACGTGGCAAAGGTGTCCCCTAGTGGTGGGGTGACCACGCATTCAGCATTGTGCTGGCAGGGATTTGGGACACAGGGACCTAGTGAGGCAGGTAAAGAGAACAGGTGGTTAGGCAGGCACTGGGACAGAGATGGGGACAGCAGATGCGATCAGTTCTGAACTACCATCTAACCAAACTCAGTCCACTGTCCACCTCTCCCCCTACACTCCAATCTCCCTAATGGGATGGGAGCAAAGATTGAACATGGGCAGGTGAATCAGTCTAAACAAGGGAAGTCCCCCCTCCACCACCCCAGGCATCCTAGATGTTTCTAGAGTCATGTTAGCCAACCACATAAAAGGGGGCTGAGGACCACAGCCCCACTATAGGGAGGGACAGCCAGCAGTCAGAGGCCAGGGGCACTCGGAGCTGGGGATTGGAGAAGAAGGCATAACCCTGGGCAGGTACCTTCATCAGTCACATTGCATATGGTGCCCATGAAGCCCTCAGGACAGAGGCAGTAGAAATCAGCACTCGCCTGGCCCACCATGCAGGTCCCTCCATTCAGGCATGAGTAGGAGTCACAGGTATTCCCTGCAAGGGCAGCCTTCACTCAGGACAGCAAGTCATTTATTCAATAAACACGTGGGTTCAGTGACTGAGGACACACTGGGACCCTCCGGGTATCTATCCTGCAGACTTCAAAAGGGATTGGCAGGTAAGCACATCATGAAGAGGTGCAGAGGCAGCCTGCACGCGGAGGTGCCCAGGGTGTGACTTCTGCCAGGGAGATGGAAGTTCCCACAGAGGAGCGGACGTCTTAGGTGGGAGCCAAAATCCAAGCCAGGTGGGGCAGGGTGGGGAATGAGAACATTATACAGGAGACAGTGTGTACTGAGGAATAGGAAGACACACTGTCAAGGTGGGCTGGAGACAGACTAGGAGGGGTATTAAGAGAAAACAGATAAAGCCCCTCTGCAGGATGATGCTCTGACTCCCCTGGGCTTGGGAAGCATCTTGCGGATGCATCAATATCCCTCTGGCTGCTGGGTGGGAATCTGATCAGAGGGCATGAGGTGGGAGGCCTAGGAATTAACATGGAAGCTGTCACAAGAATCTGGTGAAAGAGGAAGTCAAGGAAAGGGATGGGGAGAAGGCTGGACTTTGAGATGCACGCAGCAAAGACTGAGGCAGGAAATGAGGTCTGGATGGCACAGAGGCTTCAGGCTGCGGTCTGAGTGACAGATGAGCCCTATGAGCCTCAGTGAAGAACACAGGAGAAGCCGGGGCATGAGGAGGTCAGATGTGAAGTCCTCAACCCCAGACTGAAAAATGAGCCCCTTCCACCAACACTGTGGTCCTTCTATCCTCCTCAAACCAGAAGCTGAACCCACGCTGAGATAAAACCTGCAAACTACAGACAGGCCTATAAGGTGAACCACAGCATCACGCCTGAGAGATATACTACTCACAGCAGTTGACCATGAGAACAAAGGGCAGGATTTGCTCCAAAACAAGGAGCAGAAGATAGGCAGAGGCAGGAAAGAAGGACGAGTGGAGATGGGAGAATCAAGGAAGAAAGGGAAAGAGTGCTCTTACATTGCGGGAATTGTAACTAGCATAACCAAACGAAATGGGTATAAATTGAATGTTGTTTTTGCTGTTGCTGGTCATTGCTATGTGCTGTCAAGTCAGGACTGACCCATAGTTGATTGTCCAGTGAGTTTTCAAAATCAGTTAATCACCCAGACACTGCCCATACTTCTGTGGAGCAGCTGGTGGTTTTGATCAGTATACCCTTAGAATTGCAGCACAGTTTCTTACCACTAGGCCACAAGGGAAAACTAATATGCTCTGTAAACTGTCAACTAAATCATACTCTTTTTTTATGGTTCTCTTCAAGGCTGAGGTTCAAGCTGAGGCTCTGACCTACAAGTAGACACCCCTGTATTCATTGGCCTCACAGCTAACACCTCTGATACCTGGTGGGGGGTGGGTGGGGAAGGCACTTGCAAAACTACTTGGTGAAGATGTCCTCTCATGGTGGGACTACTACACATTCAATGTTTTGGTGGCAGGTATTAGGGACACAGGGATGTAGCAAGGCAGGTAAAGAGGACAGAGGTAGTCAGGCAGGTGCTGGGACAGAGATGAAGACAGAAGCTGTGCCCAGTCTTAAAGATACCCTCCATGTGAACTCAGTCCACTATCAACCACTCTTTCCATCCACACTTACCTTCCTAACAGGATGGGAGCACACACTGACCACGTGCAAGTGAATCAGCCCAAGCATGGGAAGCCCCTACCCTCTCAAGAACCATGGAATTTTCCAGCATCATATTAGATGTAAACAGGAGAGGGTGCTGGGGACCACGGCCCATGGTAAGTAGAGCCAGCAGTCAGAGGCCGCCGACACTTGGAGCTGGTGAGGGGTGGAACAGAAGACACAGCCACATCTCATGTGAAGCCTGTGGCCTTCGGCACAGAGGCAGCAGAAGGAGGCACTGTCCTGGCCCATCACACAGGTCTCTCCATTTAGACATGGGTTGGGGTCATAGGAATCTCCTGCAATGGCAGCCATCACTCAGGAAAAGCAAGTGGTCCACTCAGTAAACACGTGGGGGGTCAGTTACTATGGACAAGCTGGGCCCTGAGGCAGAAAGGGGTCTCTGTAGTCCAGGCCTCAAGGGAAGTGGGCAGGTGAGCACATCGTGAAGAGGGGCAGGAGATGCCTGTACGTGGAGCTGTGCAGGGCGTGACCGCTGCCAGGAGATGGGAGTTCTGGCTGAGGAGGGGACAGCTGAGGTGGGAGCCAAAATCCCAGTGAGGTGGGGCAGGCTCGGGACTGAGGAGAGAGCATTTAGAAGATTAGAAGGGGCATGAGAGACCTTGCTGTGTCGGACGGACAGATACAACTATAAAGGTAAAGGCTGGAGATGGATGAGGAGGGACATTAAGAACAACAAATTTAGACTTCTCATCCTATAGGCCAGCAGTTCCTAACCTTCCTATATCCTCACTCCCACTGTCCACCGAGGGGAAAAAAACTCAGAGATTTCAAATGTGATGTGAGAGTAGCCAAGAAGCCCCTTCCAAAGTTGGAAAGGAGAAATTGGGGGGAAAGTCTGTCTGTAACAATGTTGTGGCTCCCCTGGGCTGGGGATGATTGCCTGTGACTGCTGGGGACATATGATCTGAGGGGGTGAGAAGGGAGTTCTGTAAACATCAGAGAAACTGGCACAGGCATTAGTAAGAGAGGAAGTCAGGGCAAGGGTTTAGGGTCCACCTCAAAAGCAGACCTCCCTGTATCACTTGGCCTCACAGTGGACACTTGTGAAGCCCCGGGGACACTTGCAGAAGTACCTGGCAAAGACATTCCTGGTGGGGGGACTAAGCATTCAGCACTTTGGTGTCAGGGATTTGGGACACAAGAGATCTAATGAGGCAGAAAAAAGGTGGTCAGGCAGGTGCTGGGCACAGAAATGGAGAGATAGTGCATGTGCTCGGTCCACAAGGACCCACCTAGCAAACTTAGCCCACTGTCCACCTCTCCTTCCCTCCACTCCAATCTCCTAAAGGGAGTTCGAGCAAAGAATGGTCAAGTCCAGGTGAATCAATGCAAACAAGGGAAGCTCCCACCCTCTCAGGAGTCCTGGATGTATCCACGGTCATGCTGGCAGATGACAGGAGAGGGCGCTGAGGATCAGGGCCCACTATAGGAACGGCCCAGGAGTCAGAGGCCTGGACACCTGGAGTTGGGGGCGTGAAGCAAAAGGCACAGCCCAGAGTGCTGTGAGAAACACTGAACTCTAAAACCAAAAGGCCAATATTTGCTCCAACACAAAACTCAGAAGAACAGGCAGGAAAAAAGGCTAAGTGGAGATGAGATGAAGGGAATCCAGGGAGCAAGTGGGAAGAATTTTTAAAGTTATGAAATGACACGTGTATAAAATGTTGAATGGAAAACAAATGCGCTCTGTAAACTTTCAATTTAACCATTTTAGGGTTTGTAAAAGGTCCCATAATGACTGAGATTGAAGCTCACTTGGTCCTAGCCTGTTTCCCAGAACCTTAACTCTGGCCCCAAACAGTGAACTGGAGGCCACTGGCTAGGCCAGGCCCAGAAGGTTCCACTAGCTGATGTTAGCACTGTTGGAAAAGCTGTCGTAGGTCTCGTGCCCTCAGTCATTTGGGGCAAAGCATGAATCACTTTTTTTTTTCTCCTTACCCCCAGAGTCACCCTATTCTGAGACCCACTGCCAGTCTGGCTCAGCACCCGGACAGAAGAGAGGGTGAAATCCTTCCAGCAGAGGTTGGGAGGCTAGTGCAGGGGCACACAGGGTTTCACTCCTCAAATGTGAGGTCCCTATGGTCAAGCCTACTGCCTCAGTCAGCGGTGACACAACTAGTGGGCTAGTGGGCAATCGCCAAGCCTTCACTAGCAGTCAAACTCCTTAGTCACCACGGCGCTAGGGCTCCTTCCAAGTTGCAGTTTGTTGTTTTTGAGTTGTAACCAACCTCAGAGCTGACCTTCCAGCAAGTTTTTGGCGCCTGTAAATCGCACCCCTGAAATCCTGAAGCCCCAAAGAGCTCAGGCCATGGCTCTGGGGAAGGGAACACCTTTAATGAGGCTCCAGAGCCTCAGAGAGGCACCTCAGTCCAGGCCTCAGGAGCTTAAGGCCCCTCCCAATGAGCCATTAGTCACTGGCTTTAAATAGCAGGTTAAATCCCTCCCCTGACCTGGGAGGCGGGACACCGCCTGACTGAGGCTTGGGAATGGCCACAGAGTCCTGTACCGACATAGTCCAACTTCTTGTCCTCCCCATCCCAGGCAAAGCAGAACAAAGGGAAAGTGAAAGGTATCCCCTACCTGGCCAAGGGTAAGGCCACCAGTGGAGATAGATGATTTCCCCTGAACCGGCAAAGGCAACTTGTCCTCCACCAACATTGCAGGGTGGAGCTCTTTGGAAAGAAGTCCCCAAGGGCATTTTGCTGCACCTAGGTTAGGTTGGGGAACCTGAGCAGGGGAGTGGAAGGAGAGTCTGAGGGCTGAGTCTGGCTTGCAGGAGAGGGTCAGGAGCTTCTGAATCCGTGGGAGTCTGGACTGCCCTAGAATCCCCAGCTCCAGGCGCCAGGGGTCACCCTGGTCACAGGAGGCAGTCCTAGTACCCAGCTCTGAGGCCCCCTCAACTTCAGTCTATGAAAAGACGATGCAATGGATGCTGAAGAATTCTTGCCCTTACCCCTTTCTCAGCCCAGCAGGACGAGGATCTCAGTGAAGGGATGGGGCAGCAGGAGGCCCTCCCTCCAAGTCAGGCACCTGCAGGAGGCTGGGCAGGAAGGGAGGGATGAAGGAAGGGAGGACAGCAGAGGAGATAAAGCTCTGGCCAAGGCCGAGGGAGGGAGTGGGACTCCCCCGCACACAGGGTCCTTTCTCCAGGGCCTCCAAGCTCTTAGCAGGTCCGGGGCCTCACCACTCCACCCCATTCCACCGACGCCCTAGCCCTCCTTTATCTGACCAGACACCTACAATTGGGCTTGCAAAACAAAACAGAGTGTAAGCCCTGCAGCTGCGAAGGGGCAGGAAGGGACGTGACGGGTGAGTTGCCTGGAGAAGACTTGGAGATTCCTGAAATCTCAGAGGGAAGAAGCTTCTAGAGTCAAGACACAGAATAATGGCCTCACTTTACAGATAGGAAAAGAGAGGCCCGACACAGAGGATTCCTTTGTTGCGTGCACGGGACGGCAGGCTGTCACCCCGAGTCCCGCTTCCCCGCCCAAGCTCATACTTCCAGTACCGCCCGCGCAGCCCCCAGCACTTCACAGAAGTGTGTAAACACAGAAGGTGGAGGACCGCTGGTGGCACAGTGGCCAATGCTAGGCAGTTACGGGAGAAAGGTCAGCGGTTCGAACTAGGCAGTCCGCTTCTGTAAAGATCACAGCCTTAGAAGCACTGAGGGCAGTTTAGCCTCTGCCCTATCGAGACATCCACGGCTACGGGTTTTGATTTGGGAAGCGGAGGGCGAACTTCCCAGCGGCATGGAGTGCAGGGGCGCAGGCGGGCAAGTGGGCAGCGATGCACTCACCGGAGGCGGCCTCCTCGGCGGAGAGGCCCGGGACGCAGATGAGCGCGCCGCAGAGAGCGACCAACAGGCTGGGGCCCAGCATGCTGCAGCAAGAGGGGCGCGCGGCTCGGGATCCGGTGGGCAGGCGCTGACTCCGGCTCCTCCGAACTGGAATAAATGGGGCGGCGCGGTCCCGCCCACCCGCTCCGCCCAGGCCGGCGGGAGGCGGGCTCTAGACGGGGCTCCGCCAAGGGAAGGGGGTGCGTCGTGGGAGAACGCCAGCACCCGGCATTCGCAGGGACGCACCGGGCATCGCGTGGCGCACTGGAAGACAGACCTTGGGTCCCGCGTCCGAGGATCCTGAGCGGACCGCGCAGGGAAGAGTGCACTGGAAGGCCGGAAGCTGTTTTAAAAGTTGTTTAAAAAAAAAAAAAAAAAAGAGGGAAAGGATTTTAGACCTACCAGATATTAAACTTTGTAATAGGAATTCAAATTAAGACTGCCTGGAGCACCAGGTTTCCTTGATCAAAGATTATCAGAGTGGTAACATCAAGATTCGAACACACAGTGAATGCGAGGCTGTGCGGGAATCCACCCAAACTTGCTGTGCTAGAGGGCATATGCATTAGTGTAACAGGGTTATATTGCGTTAAGAAGTTGCACTACCAACCCAAAGGATGAGGTTCGAATCCACCAACTGCTCTGCGCCTGGAGCTGGGGATTCTAGGGCAGTCCAGACTCCCACGGATTCAGAAGCTCATGACCCTCTCCTGCAAGCCAGACTCTGCTCTCCCATGCTACTTAAGGCCTCTGAAAACCCAGTCTCTGGTCAGCTATGAGTGGGTTCCGACTCCACAGCAATGAAAAGTGACCAACTCCAATTAGCTCTCTTTGGCTCTACTGAATTGATGGCTCTGAGGGCTACTGTTTAATACCTTGCTCTCAGTGTCTTGAGTCTGAACCAACTGATTCTGGATTGTCCCAGGCTGTAAATCGCAAAGGAGGAGACTGCCAGTCTTTCTCTTGAGGAGCCTCTGGTGGATTTGAACCATCAAAGAGATTAGGCCCTTGGGTTAGCAGTGTGACTTCCTCCAGACTATGCCACCCCGGGCTCCTCCTCTGTAATAACTATAAAATGCAAATGTTGAGACCCTAAAAGCCAACAATTCCACTTATAGGAATTCATTCTACAGAAACTCACATGTGCAAAATGACACTTACAAATGGATATCACAGCATTGTTTAAAATCATACAAGACTAAATAAAAAGTCAGTAAGTTGTCAAAGAGAAGGAAATGTGAGGCTTTCCTGGCTATCCAGAGCCTCAGTGGTTCAGTGCTTAAATGCTCAATGCTCATTCACTTCTGTCTTGTCACTAGAAAGCAGTGATAGCTGGGGGGGGGGGGGGAATTAGCATAGTGATTATCCAAAAAAAGGGAAATCGGGAAACATTAAAAAAATTCAGACTTACCACAGTTTCTCTGATGGAGATGGTTGTGGTACTGGCATAGGATAGACATATATAGATCAATGTAATAAAATCAAGACAGACATAAAAGAACCCAGAAGTAAAGTCATATGTTGTTGTTGTTATATGCTGTCAGGTCTCTTGTGACTCACAGCGACCCTGTGAACCCTGCCCTATCTTGAGCCAGTCTCATTGTCTCTGACACACTGGCCCTCATAACCTCAGTCACTGAGTCAATCCATCTCATCTAGAGTCTTACTCTCCCCTGCTCTGTCCTCTCTTCCTCTGCCCTCCCAAGCATGATGTCCTTCTCCAAGCACTGGTACCTCCTTGCAACATGCCCAAATTATGTCAGATGGAGCTTCAAAATCCTTGCCTCCAAGGAGCAGCCTGATTTCACCCTCTCCATGATGAACCTGTATGTTTTCCTAGCAGTCCACAGTATATTCAACACTCTTCTCAAGCACCACAACTCAATTTCAACTTGATTTCCTGGCTGCTGGTACCAAGAGTGTTGATTGTGGAGTCAAGCAAGCTGAAGCAGTTAATAATCTCTTCACTGTCTATCATGATGATGTCAATTGGCCCGATGGTGAGAATCTTTGTTTTCTTTATGTTAATTTTCCATCCATATTGAAGGCTGCAGTACTTGACCTTCTGCAGCAAGCGCTTCAGGTCCTCAGTTTCAACAAGCAAGGTGTATTATCTGCACAATGCAGGTTGTTGATTAATCTTCTTTCAATCCTGATGTCACATTCCTCTCATAAAGACCAGCCTCCCTGATGATCTGTTCTGCATATAGACTGAAAAGATGTGACAATAGCATGCATCCCTGGCATACACTTTTCCTGATTTTGAACCATGCAGTGTTTCCTTGCTCTGTTCTGCCTCATCTATGACCAAAGAAGTAGCCACGTCCATTTATCTGGGAAAGAAGTTTCAGCAATGAGGTTTTCACAACATACACACAAAGATTAAGTAAAAATGGAGAAGACCTGAATCTAGACAACTTACAGTATAAATAGACATGTAAACCTTTGCAATATTGAGTTACACAAGACCATGTTGTCAGGAGGAGCCAGTCCTGTGAAAAGTCATGTCATGTGTGGAAAGGTCAATGGTCAGGGAAGGAGAGGAAGACCCTAAAAAGAATGGATTGACACAGTAACTGCAGTGATGAACTTAGACAGATCAAAGACTGTCAGGATAGTATAGGATTGAGCAGGGCTTAGATCTGTTGGACATAGAGTTCCTATGAACATAGGAGTTAACTCATTGGTACCTGATAATAATAAAGGGTAATGCCATGGATTGAATCATGGGCCATCCTTCCCCTCCCCCCAATACTCATCAACTTGGTTGGGGTATGGTTATCAGTAGTGGTTGGCAGTGATGTAACCATGTTCCACAATGTGACCAGTCAATTAGCTATAAGGAAATTATGGCGGTATGTGTGATGGTGAGTACTAAGAGTTAGCTTGGCCATAATATTCATCATAATGTAAAGATTCCATGTGTGACATTGATAACCTAATCTCTATGATGATGAAGCTGGATTGCTGTTGTTGTGCCACTGAGTTAGAACTGACTCATAGTTGACCCCTCAGTGGGGTTTTTAGAGGCTGCAGGCTGTACTGGAGGAGAATGTTTGTATTTCTCCCAAGGAGTAGCTTGCTTTGGGTTGACAACACAACTCCTTTCACATGAAGCCACCAGATTGAAGCAGGATTGTTGCTGTGCACCCTCGAGTCAGAACCAACCCATGTCTCACTATTCCAGTTGGTTTCTGAGGCAGTGAATAGCACGCATGGGACGCGAGATTTTTCATCCTTCTCAAGCAGAGCAAGGGCTGGTTTCAAACTGCATTCCTTTGAGACTGCAGTGAGTGTATTTTCTTTCAACTAAGCCACCCAGACTGAAGCAGAATTGTTTTTGTTGTGTTGTGTACCACCATCAAGGTAGAAATGACCCATAGAGTAGGTTTTCAGAGCCAGTTAATTGCACAGGAAAGAGATTGCTCATCCTTCTCCCGCAGAACATCTCTTGGATTTAAACCACCTTCGGAATTGCAGTGCAGCTTCTTACCACTAGGCCACCAAAGCTCCCTGAAGCAGAATTGTTGTTGTTATGTGCTGTCAAGTCGCTTGCGACTCATAGCAACCCTAAGTACAACAGCCCTAAACTCTGCTCTGTCTTGTGCCAATTGCACTGTCTCTGACACACCCATCCCGATTACCCCAGTCACTGAATCAATCCACCTCATAGAGGGCCTTCCCCTCCTGCGCTGTCCCTCCACCCTCCCAAGCATGATGTCCCTCTCCAAGGACCTGTCCCTCCTTGCAACATGTCCAAAGTATGTTAGACGGAGCCTCAGAATCCTTGCCTCCAAGGAGCAGCCCGGTTTGACCCTTTCCAGGATGAATCTGTTTGTTTTCCTAGCAGTCCATGAAGCAGAATTAGTGTAATTAAATTAATATATAATCACCTGTTTTTAAATTTTCTGCCTGGAATCACGGAGGCTGCCATGGAAAAGAAAAAGAAGGTTCCTGCAGTGCCAGAAACCCTTTAGAAAAAGTGAAAGAATTTCACAGAATTAAGGGTCAAGCACCTGAGAAAGAAGTTTGCCAAAGGCAAGAAGGAAGTTTATCTATGAAAAGGCTAAGCACTTCCCCAAAGAATATAGGCAGATGTACAGAACTGAGATTCAGATGGCTCAGATGGCAAGGAAAGCTGGTAACTTCTATGTACCCACAGAACCCAAGCTGGCATTTGTCATCAGGATCAGAGGTATCAAGAGTGTGAGCACAAAGGTTTGTAAGGTGTTATAGCTCCTTTGCCTTTGCCAGATCTTCAATGGCACCTTTGTTAAACTCAACAAAGCTTCAGTTAACATGCTGAGGCTAGTGGAACCATATATTGCATGGGGGTACCCAAACCTGAAGTCGGTCAATTAACTAATCGATAAGTGTGGTCCCTTCAAAAGGGACTTGGCAGATGTGAAGGGTTATCCTGGTGAAGGGTGGAGCTGGGAAGTAAGTGGGTCAAGGCACTGGGCTAAGGGTGGGGTCAACACTG
>NW_006399791.1:9031157-9049276 GCF_000299155.1 Elephantulus edwardii | reverse complement strand
AACAACAACAACATAAGTGTGGTTATGGCAAAATCTATAAGAAGTGAATTGCTCTAACAGACAACACTTTGATTGCAGGATCTCTTGGTAAATACATCATCTGCATGGAGGATCTGGTTCATGAGATCTATACTGTGGGTAAAGGCTTCAAAGAAGCAAACAACTTCTTACGGCCATTCAAATTATCTTCTCCACGAGGTGGAATGAAGAAAAAGACCGCTCATTTTGTAGAAGGTGGAGATGCTGGCAACCAGGAAGATCAGATCCACAGACTTAACACTGAACTCATTAGCTGCCTTCAGTCACTCTCTCTGTCACACTAAAAACCAGTGGTACAGTTCCTGTCTCAACCCATCTCTCATGGTGTCATTTTCCAAGGACCAGTGCTTGACAACATGCCCAAAGTTTGTGAGAGGTTTCACCGTCCTTATCTCTAACGAGCACACTCACTGCACTTCCTTGGTGCAACTTACAGCCTTGGAAACCCACTGAAGGGACAGTTATGAGTTGGTTCATAATGATGTCACTTACATTAATTAGGTAAAGGTGATCATATTTTTTTTTTTTTTTTTTACAGATCCTGATCCTGTCTTACTAGCAACACAGAGGTTAGAATTTACAATACATTATATAAAGTAGAGAATCAGGGCCTCATTGACACAGTTAACCATCACAGTTTCTATGGGTCTTAGCCTGTTAGTTGAGCTGGCCCAAAAGCATCTAACAAGAAACACCACATCACCAACAAGGAGCTTAAAAACTCAGCTGCTCACCAAAATGGCTGTTGTTATTGTGTACTGTCAAGTCAGAACTGACCCATAGCTGACCCTTCATTGGGTTTTCAGAGACAGTAAATCACACAAGACGAGTCCATCCTTCTGTGGCTTTGAACCACGTGCCTGGCTTTGAACCACATGCCTTTGGGATTGCAGTGCAGTTCCTTACTACTAGGCCACCAGAGCTCAAGATGGAAGTGGTTCATCAACTAATGTATACATGAATGATTCAATGGAATCTAAATTTATTTTGTAAACTTTCCTTGTGGCATAAAAAAATACAATTAAAAAGAAAAATTAAATCAATAACAACAACAAAAGACTAAACACTGAGATTCAAATTCCCCACCAGCCCCTGTACTCAGAGATTCCCAATCAAACCTACTGTCTGAGTCTATTTCCGATCATTTAGACCTTCCATCATGCATCTGAGAGAGCTCTGATGGCCTAGTGCTTTGTGCTGCAAACCCAAAAGTATGCAGTTCAAATCCACTCACTGCTCCAAGGGAGAAAGTTGGTCAGTCTCCCTTTGTAAACTTGCAAAAAGGTCAGCAATGAGTCTGTTCTGACTCAACGCTCAGACAACACTGTGCTTCTGAGACTGTGTAAATCTTAACAGGAGCTGAGGGTCTCATCTCTCACATCCCAGCAACTGGTGACTCTGACCCTCCAAGTTTCCTGTTAGCAACACAACATGTACAGAACTGCTCCCCCAGGCTCCTTTCATAGAGACTCCTCTCATCTCATCTCATCTCATCTCATCTCATCTCATCTCATCTCATCTCATCTCACTGAGGTTGAGTCCTAGGAGACCCTCCACTGGGTTTTCCAGGATGTAAATCCCACGAAGGAGATTGCTCATCTTTTCTGTTCAGAGCTGCTGGTGGGTTCCAACCACCAGAAAAGTCCACCTTCGGGGGTCAGCAGTTGAACTAACATGGGATTAAGCCACAAAGCTCCCCTTGTAAAGATTGTTGCTGTTGTTGTGTACCATCGAGTTGGAACTGATCCACAACTGACTCACTCTGTTTCAGAGGGAGTAAATCGCCCAGGGGGAGACTGATCATATTTCTCCCACAGAGCGGCTGGTGGATTTGAACCGTGTACCTTTTCCTTGGCAGCGCAACACCTTAACACTAAGCCACCAGAGCTCATACAGATGACAGCTTAGGACACCTTCTGAGATAGTTCTACCCTGTCAGACAGGGTCATCCTGAGTTTGAGCCGGCCAGCTGATCTCCGGAGGGAGGGTGGCCACCGCCTGCTGCAGCAGCAGAGCCCGAGGGGCGCCCAGCACCGCCAGCCTCCCCCGGTCACCCGCCTCCCTCCAGGCCCAGCCTCCGCACCTCTCACAGCAGCAGCCCAGGGCGCGCCCAGGGCCCCGCCGCGCCAGCTCCGCCCAGCGGCCGCCACTCCTCAACCGCTGCCATGCCGCCACCACCGCCCAGGGGCGCGGGACCCCAAGCCCACGAGGCCCCGAGGCCGCCATCAACCGCCACGGCACCTCGAGCTCCTCGCCCCTCGGCCTCTGCCCGTGCCCTACCACTTCCACCGCGCCGCCGAATTGCCCCACTTATTTTCTTCACCAGGGTCAGCAAGACAGCAACCAACGCAGCTGCAGAAGCAGTAAGGGCATCTTCCTTCAGGACACGAGAACCCAGCCGGAGGTCACGACAGCGAACACGCCCCCTGGCCGCTGATAAGAACCACCCCCACTCACGTGACTTCAGAGAGAATTATTACCTGAATGAGCTGGTGAAATCCATCAGAGAACTAGCTGACCATGTAACTAACTCGGACAAGGTGGGAACCCCAGAATCTGGCCTGACAGCATGTCACCTTGACCAGAACACCCGAGTGGGGGCCAGGGGAGGACTCTGATGGCCACAGTTAGGCTAAGCTCCTCTCTGACTTCCCCACAGGCACAGGGTGCCTTCCATTGGCCAAGATGCCACGTGCACGTAGGGGCTACCTTTAAGTCCGCTGTTAGGGACCTCTCCAAAGTACTGAAGAGTAATGCTGTCTCTCTGGAGGCTAAGGTGCATCTGATACAGGCTATGGTCTTTGCAATCACTTGTTATGCATCAGAGAATTGGACAATGACCAAGGAGGATAGAAGGAGAATTGATGCCTTTGAGCTGTGGTGTTGGAGAAGAGTACTGAGAGTACCATGGACTGCTAGGAAAACAAACAGATTCATACTGGAAATGGTTAAACTAGGAGACTCCTTGGAGGCAAGGATTCTGAGGCTCCATCTAATATACTTTGGACATGTAAGGACAGACCGGTCCTTGGAGAGGGACATCATGCTTGGGAGGGTGGACAGACAGCGCAGGAGGGGAAGGCCCTCTATGAGGTGGATTGATTCAGTGATTGGGGTAATCAGGATGGGAGTGTTAGAGACAGTGCAATTGGCACAGAACAGAGCAGAATTTAGGGCTGTTGTACATATGAGTCATAAGCGACTTGACGGCACATAACAACAACGTGTACCAAAATACTCAATGTTCTTTCATTTGTACTATTCCTTCAGATAAGGTAATTCAGTCCCTCCCCTTCAATCCACTGTATAGCCAAGCAATTCCATTCCTAAATGCAGTCCCAAGAGAACTGAAAACACATGTTCATACAAACACAAGGTTCATAATGTGATTCTTATGGGCAAATAGTGGCAACAAAACCTCATCAAAATATGATTTATAAACAAATATGGTCTCTTCTTATAAGGCAGTATTATTTGGTTAAAAGAAGGAATGAAGTACTGATACACGTGACAACATAGATGAACTTCGAAAACACTGTAATGACTGAAAGATGTCAGAGGTAATGGATTCCATTTGAGGACAGACAGAATAGGATATCCATTGAGATGAAAAATGTAATAGCAGGTGCCAGGACTAGAAGGGAGAAAAGGGAAGTGACTCCTAATAGGTATAGGGTTTCTGTTGGGGTTGATCAAATGTGCTGACATTATGGTGATGGCTATACACATTGTGAAAAATACTAAGTTACTGGATTATATACTTTAAAGGGGGGATTTTATGACGTATGAGTTATCAGCACAAAGTCTATGAGCCCACTATCCTTCCTGGACAATCAGTACCAACTACTCCTCAAAACAGAAGTTCCTAAACCCCTTATCAGATGGCACAGATTAAACTGTATCCCCCAAGCTGTGTATAAAAGAGGCCATGTTTCTCAGTGTTGTGTAATTTACCCTCTGTCCTGTAAATCTTAATCTTTTCCGTGTTAATGAGGTATAATTAGAGGTTGTTGTATGCTGTTGTATATCAGAGTCAGAACCGAGGCATAGCTGACCCTGCAGGTTTTCAGGGTCAGTTAATCCCATGGGAGGAGACTACCCCCCCCCCCATCTCCTATAAAGATGGCCTAGCTGTTTCTAGTTGTGCTTCCCACAGAAAGGCATCCGTTTGAATCCATCAGCTTATCTGTGGGGTGAAATAGGCAATCTTCTCCCTTGCGATTTACTGCCTCTGAAAACTGTCTGGAAGGTCATTTATGAGTTGGTGCATAACAACAGCAACACTGTAAGCTGAATTGTGATCAGCCAATCAGTGTAAAGGGATTAGGGTGACATGTAGCACTCTTGTTGTGTTGTTGCTGTGTTACGTGCCAAGCTGACTCTGACTCATCGTGCCCTATGTCATGCCCTATGCACAACAGCTCTGAATTCTGTTCTATCTTGAGCCAATTTCATTGTCTCTGACTCACCTGCCCTCATTGCACTGCCCCAGTCACTGAGTCAATCCGTCTCATCTGGGATCTTCCTCTCCTGGCCTGTCCCTCCACTCTTCCAAGCAAGACATCCTTCTCCAAGACTGGTCCCTCCTGGCCATATGACCCAAGTGTGTGAGATGGAGCTTCAAAATCCTAACCTCTAAAGAGAAACGTGGTTTCACCCTTTCCAAAGCAGATTTACTTGTTTTCTTGGCAGTCTATGGTATGTTCAAGACTCTTCTTCAGCACCACAACTCAAAGGCATCAATTTTTCTTCTGTCATCCCTAGTCATTGTCCAGCTTTCTGATGTATAGCAAGTGATTGTGAAGACCATGGCCTGAATCAGGCACACCTTAGTCTCTAGACTGACATCACTGCTCTTCAGTAACGCTCTTACTTAGATCTTTTTAAAGGGATGTTTTCATGGAGTGTGGTCTGCATCACCTTTTGTCTTATAAGAGGTGACAGGAGAGAGAGTTAGGTAACAGGAGGAAGAGGCAGAGCCTTAGGACCACCAGGAAAGAAGAGCTGGGAGTACAGCGCATCCTTCTGACCCAGCTGGGAAACTCCTAGAACCAGGAGACACCAAGAGAAAGGAGAACCAAGAGAAAGCCTTCCCCTAGTGCTGGCACCCTAAATTTAGATTTCTACCCTCCTAAACTGTAAGGGAGTGAGTTTCTGTGTGTTAAAGCTATCTGCTCGTAGTATCTCTGTTGGAGCTGCACTAGGTAACTGAGGCATCAGCTTTCCATCACCCACCTGGCACACACGCAGTTACCCAGTGAAGCACGTTCAGTCACCGATAGATTCACAAGTTCTTACTGAGCAGCAATAGATGCCAAGAAAGGTAATTCATTCCACAAGGCTTCATTTATGGGAGCCTTGCCAAAGGAAACACTGGCTGCACATTAACGGTACCTGGTTAGCATTTCACAAATACAGATTTGATCCCAAAGCAATTAAGCTGTAATCTCTGCGGCAGAGCCTGGGCATCAGCCCTTTTTCACAGCTCCTCAGAGCTGAACGGTGTGCAGCAGTACAAGACCCCCTGACTAAACGCAATGAGAGGAGAGACAGAAGATCCAGGCCTGGACAAGGGATTTCACTGAGAGGGAGGCAAAGTTGAGAAAGAAAATGTTTTTCTATGGTCCAACACTTTCCTCACATAGCACTAGAGCGTTACTATTATTGTATAAGAATGTCTTTGATTAGATCTTTTATAACAGCAGTTTCATACCTTGATACTGTTGTTGTTAGGTACTGGCAAGTTGTAACCAACCCACAGATGAACCTTTGGCGGGTTTGTAGAGGTAGTAACTCAAGCTGCACTGTAATCCTGAAGGCATGCTGTGTGAGGCCACCAGCCGCTCCACAGGAGAAAGATGGACAATCTTCTCCTGTGCAGCTAACTGCCTCTGAAACCCACCAGAGGGTCAGCTATGGGTCCATTCTAACTCTGGTTCACAACAAATCGCACAGAAGGAGACTGCCCGGCTTCTCCCACAGAGCAGCTGGTGGATTCGAACCACATGCCTTTGGAATGGCAGTCGAGCTTCTTACCACTAGGCCACCAGAGCTCCCTTCATACTAGCAGTCCATTAAAAACTTCTGGATTTAGGCTTCCATAAATGGCAGGAAACCAGTTGTTCCTTCATTTTCAGTGATGCAAACATGCACTCAGGGAACTTTTACACTTCTAGAGACTTTACACAGAAATTCATTAGACCAGTAAACCTGAGTCAGCGTGGCTGGGAGGAATGAATACACTTCTGCCTTCAGGGGCGTTCAGGCTTTCTAGATCCAAGACTGTTTGTAGCAAAACCTACAGAACATGGCCTGGCAAATCCACTTAAGTCAAATACAAAAATGCACGGAGCACCACCATTTATGGTTTTGGAAAACGTCTGACAGCAGTCTAATATGCCCAGGGGTGAAAGAGCTTAAACAAACCACTATGCCAGCCAAGGAGAGAGCATACAAGGCAGAGAAGAGTGGAGAAATCTGCACGTCAGAGCATGGGAACTGGGGTAGTTGGATGTTTAACTCACGTTTCCAAATTAAGGGCCCCCAAACCCACCCCACCCCTCCAGAAATCGCCTCTGTCAATTCCAAGTCGTGGCATCCTCTTGGAGGGGGGGGCTTCCCGGGCTGTGCATCTTCACGGGAGTCTTCCTCCCAGATTGTCCTCCCAGTCTAGTCAAATCTTTGTGTCTGGATCCCTTTCAGGGAGTTCTCTGGTCTGAGGTTAAGGAGGCTGAGGTTCACATGGCCCCTTAGTACTCTGGAATATTTGTTTCTATGTGTCTTTTATTTCTTTCACTTTTTTTTTCTCCTTACACAGAAAGAGACCAATAGTTGTAAATTAGATGGCAACTCGTTAGCTTTCAAGATCCCATTACTCTCCACAGCAGGATGCAGAACACTGTCTCTATGAGCTCCAGTCCACCAGCTGTGTTAGCTGTCTTCTAATAGTGTTCACTGATTTGCTCTTACAAAGGTTCTGTTGTAAAGGTTGGGGGAACCCAATAACCACTCCAGTTACTAAATACCAGAAGGCAGGTGATTCCTGCATGCTGTAGAAAAGGGAAAAGACAGAGTGGCTGGCCAAACCCAACTCTCTCCCCAAGGTTACATTGTTGCTGTTATGTGCCATCAAGTTGCCTGTGACTCACAGTGACCCTATGTACAACAGCCCTGAACCCTGCTATATCCTGTGCCAATCTCACTGTCCCCCACACAACTACCCCCACTACCCCAGTCATTGAGTCAATCCACCTCATAGAGGGTCTTCCCCTCTTGTGTTCTCCCTCCACCCTCCCAAGCATGACGTCCTTCTCCAAGGACTGGTCTCTCCTTGCAACATGTCCAAAGTATCAGCAGAAAGGTTTTATACAAGTTATATTATTTAAGTACCATTTACATCAAGTGATAAACAAAAAGCAGGTGCCCATACATTTTATTTCCTGGCTTCTTAGATAAAAGACCTTTTGTTATGAGTGGCAGTCTCATGTCTGCATATTAGCAAATACAAGGATATTCACAATAACACAGAAAGAGATGTGCACAATGTGTGTTACAAAAGGGGCCACAAAATCAGATGAAGCCATCTGGCCAGGTCGATAGGGCATAGAAATGCAAATGAAGAAATGTAAAGAAACCTGTGGTTTGTTTTTTTTCCCCTAGGGGCTATGGTGCTTTAAGATGTTAATGCTGTAAATGCATAATAAAGGAGCTTTGCCTACAAGGTGGGTGAATCCAGAATGGAGGTTTCTGGGAATTGGCTTTTGGCCATATTTCAGAATCAGCTCAATATTTAACAGCTGTTTCTGCCAGGCAGCATTCATGGTTGTTTTACACTAAAACAGCCCCATGGCAATCCAGTGGAAAGGGGATGGCCTTTTCAACATATTGTATTAGAACAACCAAACACTCCTACGGAAAATAATAAAGAAAATCTCACTATTAAAAAATCAACTTACAATAAGCACACAATTCCATTTTCAGGTCCAAAAAACCACACCCAAATTGAAGAAAACTCTATAAAACATTACACCAAAAGAAGTTCATAAAAAGTGAATGCTGAAAAAAAAATTTTTTAAGAAAAGTGAATGCTGGTGACTTAGTCTGTAGGGAGTTGTGTCCTTACCTTAAGGTGGCCGGTTTGAATCCACTAGCAGATCCGCAGAAAAGGACGGGCAATCTCCTCTCGTGATTTACAGACTTCAAAAACTCACTGGAGGGGCTGCTGTGAGTCTGCTCCAACTTGACAGCCATGAGTTTTTCTGTTTCTGAGTTTATAAAAATAAGGAAAGTTTAAGAACCTGTCAAAGGCCGGAGGAAACCACGGAAATCTGATGACTAAATGTGATGTGGTGTCCTGGCTGCAATCCTGAAACAGAAGGAGGAAATGCATGGAATAGTTAAGAGCTCTGAGTAAAATGTGGTGTTTAGTCCAAAATAATAGTGCTTTAGCTGTGACAAATACACTGTGGCAAAGTAAAACATAAACAGAGGGGGATCTTGGAGAAAGATACATGGTTGGGGGGGGGGAAATCCCCACAACTCAAATGCTGCAAATATTCTCTAAATGTGCGATGTTGTTAGGTTGTTAAGTGTCACTGAATCAGCACCAACTCATAGTGGCCCTGTGCTATTGTTGTTACTGTTGTTGTGTGCCATCAAGTTGGATCTGACTCATAGCTGACCCTCCTGTGGGTTTTCAGAGGCTGTAAATCACACAGGAGGAGACTGCCCATCTTTTTCCTGCAGAGCGGCTGGTGGATTCGAACCATGTGCCTTCAGGTTAGCAGCTCCGCTCTGCATTGCTAGGCCCCCTGTGGTAATGTGTTCCTGGGTCCTCTCCTTTCCCACAATATCCACTGTGCTTGAGTTCCAGTCACTGTGTCACTCCACCTCCTGGAGGGTCTGTCGTTTCAGGTGTCGTCAAGTTATCGCCAGCTCACAGCAACCCTATGTATAACAGATCAAAATCTTGCCTGAACCCACCACTCTAACAGAAAAAGTTTTTTTTAAAAAATGAAAGCTCTGGTAAAAGCCCAACCTGGGGGACTAAGCAAGAGGACAAAGGTCAGCATGTGTTCCTGACTGGACAGGAGAAGAGTACCAGTGAGACCACAGAGGGACCAGAGGCCAGGCCTGCAGGATCCCGGCAGCCTGAGTTTGTGTCCCCCTCTTACTATATACTGCCTGGATGATCTTGAACAAGTTATTTAACTTCTCTTTGAGCTCAGTTTTCTCTTCTGTTAAAAAGGAGTCAAAATAATGCTCCCTGATGTTTTTCAGTTTGGAATTGCTGCATTCTTGCATGTGTTTTTGATAAAAACATGCACGTATGTGTTGGCTGATGAGTTAGAAATTAACTAGTGCATAAGACATGCACCTATTCACCTGTAGTCCTTATTAGAGGCCGTTGAGTTGACTAGAACGCATAGACACCCTGTGAACACCTGATCTATCCTGGACCACCCTCACAATCTCTGATATACTCCAGTTATTGTTAGTTACTTGGGTCTAGCCATCTTATTGAAGGTCTTTCTTTCTTCCTCTGAACCTCCACCTTTCCCGGCATGTTGTCTTTTTCCAAGGACCGGCCCTTCTTGGCAACAGGAGATTAAGTTGTCAACGATTTCATTTACTCAGGTCCACAGTCAACTCTGATGGTAGCAGCCATTAAGAGATCAAGATGTTGCCTTGGGGTATGTTGTGAAGGACCTCTTCGAAGTGCTTAAAACCAATGATGTCAGTTTAAAGATAACCCTGATCCAAGCTATGATTGTCTCAATTACTTCCTATGCATCTGATGGCTGGGCTAGGACTAACAGTGACAGAAGAATTGATGCCTTTGAATTGCAGTGTTGGAGAAGAGTACTCAGTATCAATGGATTGCCAGAGAACAAATGACTTTAGTAAATGGTGCTAAAGAGTGTTCCAAAGTCACTGTTCTTCTTGAACTATTTTTGAATACTGATTGCTCTTTATCATCCACTCAGTGAACAGAACTGACAAAAGACGGCATTTTTTTTATGATTCCGTGGATATAAAGTTTAAAGTCAGGCAAAACTAACTGGTCTATGGATTAAAATTGCAATGTTTATTCCTGGGGGAGGGCTAGTGGCTCTATGAACACAAGGAAATTTAGTACTGTTTCTTGAACTGAGTTTCTATGTATGTTCACCATGTGAACACTGCACAAAGGATGATTGGGCTATGGCACATTTAATCTTTTAAATACGAGAATAATTTACATTTTAAAAATCCAGTTCATTTCTATATGGAGAATGAATGGGTTATAGGGTGTATGTTTGGCTGCTGTAACAAATTACCACACACTGGTAACTTTGAAAACAGCCCATGTTTACTTTTTCTCCCTTCTAGAGGCTAGAAGTACAAAATTAGTTTCACTGGGTTGAAATTAAAGTGTGGGAGGGTCGTGATCCTTCCAGAGGCTCTTGAGGGGCATCTGTTTCTGGCCTCTTTCACTTGCCAGCATTCCTTGTCTTGTGGCCACATCACTCCAGTCTTCAAGGACAGCACTGTCAGGTCTGCTTCATCTTCACACAGCTCTCTCCCTTGAGTCAGTCTCTGCCAAATCTACCTTTGCCTCTCTCGTATGAGAACACTTGTGGTGGCATTTAGAGCTCACCTACCTAATTCAAAGGATCCACAGTGGGGCAGTAGTTAAGCACACAGCTGCTATTCAAAAGGTTGGTGGTTGGGTGCCACCGGGCCCTCCCCTGTGGCAGCCTGCCTCTGGAAAGACGTACAGCTTTGCAAACTCTACAGAGCAGAGTTTTCTACTCTATCCCACAGGGTCACTGGGAGCTACAGTCAAACTAGACCCCAGTGGGACTGGTGGGCTTTCAGTTAATATCTCCATCAAAAAAGTATTCATTTAGACACATCTGCAAAATCCTTGCCATAGGTGGTGACATTGATGGGTTCAGGGATGAACACTTGGTTATCTTTGATGCCATCATTCAGGTCAACGTGAAGAGGAACAAGAAGGAAGGCCGGAGATTGGTCAGGAAGGGATGAATCCAGAAAAGAGACAATGGTTGCTGGGGCTGTGTTGGAAGGATGGCACGAAAAAAAGAAAATGTGTTTCTTCTTTTTATTGTTATGTGCCATTGAGTTATCTGCGACTCATAGTGACCCTATGCACAACAACCCTAAACCCTGCTCTGTTCTGTGCCAATCTCATGTCTCTGATACACTCACCCTGATTACCCCAGTCACTGATTCAAACCACCTCATAGAGGGTCTTCCCCTCTTGTGTCCCTCCACCCTCCCAAGCATAACGTCCTTCTCCAAGGACTGGTCCCTCCTTGCAACATGTCCAAAGTATGTCAGATGAGGCCTCAGAATCCTTGCCTCCAAGGAGCAGCCTGGTTTCATCCTCTCTAGGCTGAACCTGTTCATTTTCTTAGCAGTTCATGGTATATTCAATACTATTTTCCAGCAGCACAGCTCAAAGGCATCAATTTTCCTTCTATCATCCCTCGTCATAGCTTTCTGATGCACAGCAAGTAATTGCAAAGACTATAGGCCTGGATCAAATGCACCTTAGTCTCCAGACTGACATCGTTGTTCTTCAGCACTTTGGAGAAGTCTCTGACAACAGACTTTCCCAATGCAATATGTCTTTTAGTTTCCTGGCTGCTGGTACTAAGAGTGTTGATTGTGGAGCCAAGCAAACTAAAGCTGTGAACAATAGCAATATCTTCATGAGGCTAGGCTGTCAATCAGAATCTTTGTTTTCTTGATGTTGAGCTTCAGTGCACTTAGGTTTAAAAAAATGCACTTAGGTGCATTTTATTTATTATTTTATTGCCCCCCCTCATTGTTGTGCGCCGTCGAGTAAGATCCGACTGGCACAGGAGGAGACTGCCCCTCCTTCTCTAGTGGAGCATCTGGTAAATTCAAACTGCACGCCCTCAAGATTGCAGCACAGCTTCTTGCCACTAGGCCACCAGAGCTCCCTTTGGGTGCATTTTAGAAGCTGAACCGTAAGATTGTAAGACTTGGGTGGGCAAGATGTGTGTGTATGGTTAGGTAAGGAATCAAGGAGAAAGTCAAGTTTCTGGCCTAACTCTTTAACTGTAATAAACTATTATTTGGCTAACTCATCCATACCATATGAATTCCCTATATAGTGCCCAAAAAAAGGAAGCCTCCCTAAAATATTGTTGAATGAGTGAATTGGCTTTCCCCAGGATCCAAACCAGTGTGTGGAGGTGATAAAGTCCACAGGAGAAGGGGTAGGGCTCTGTTGTGTAGAGTGGGCACAGCTGTAGTGACAGGCAGGGGTGAGTGCCCCATGACTGGAGGGAGGTAAGCAGAGGGCATGAGTCAGGACAGTGCATGAGGCGGGCAGTGAGACCAGGAAGCTCAGAAATGTGCTCAGTCTCTAGGATGCTGCAACTACGACCAACTCCATTATAGCTGCAGGGACAGAAGAAGATCCTCAGGACTCACGCCCCTCACCCCTTTCTTCCAACCTCTGTGAAGTCAGGGTCCATATGCGTTGAATGGACTTACACAGAATCCCCACACTCACACCTCCCAAACACATCCTCTTCTGCCCCAGTGGCTCTGAGGACACATCATAATCTGTGAGCAAACATCCCAGAGCCCCAGCATCAAACAGCCTGCCTTTGTTTCCAAGCCAGAGGCCAGGGGCCAGGGGCCAGTGCCGAGGAATAAATGTGGCCTCAGTTTAAAAATGTGAAAGTGCTTTCTTGCTCAAACCAAATGACTAGGCCAAATTCTGAGGTTTCTTTATGTGATTTTCCATACTTGAGCTGGGCCTCTGTTGACCACCATCCTCCACTGATTCTCCTGGCCGCTCCCTGCCCCCTGGCTACTTGTCCTTTCTCTGAAGATCTGCATCCTGACCCCTGGAACCATCACCAGGCTCCTAGGCACAACTGTCATGTTACGTCTCCTCTGAAACCAGGCAAGTGGATTGTGTAGGCAAAGATTTATAGCCTGGGACCTGAGCTCAAGTCCCACCTTTACATCTCACTGACCTAAGGTGCTTTGCTAAGCTGCTACTAGGGAGCTGTGGTGGCCTAGTGGATAGGGTGTTCGTTGCACTGCCAACCCAAAGGTGAATGGTTTGAGTCCACCAGCTGCTCCACAGGAGAAAGATGGGAATCTCTTCCCATGTGATTTACAGCCTCTGAAAACCTGCAAGAGGGTCAGCTATAAGTCTGTTCTGATTCAATGACAAAGATAAAGTGATCCATAACACAGAGGTGCACACTCCTTAGAACCATCAACCACACAAGATCAAAAAGATCAGAAAAACTCAAAGGACATGCTCAGAAGGGTGGAGGGACAGCGCAGGAGAGGAAGACCCCAGATGAGATAGACTGATACAGTGACTGGGGCCATGGGGGTAGACATGTCGGAGTCAGTGAGACTTGCTCAGGACAGGACAGAGTTCAGAGCTGTTATACATAGGGTCACTATGAGTCACTCGAGGGCACATAAAAACTACAAGAACAAACTCAAAAGGAGGAAGGGATAGGGGGAAACCCCAAACACAACAAGCAGAAGGAGATGTGAGCACAGGGAGGAAATGGATCATGAGGGTTCCACTCAATGCCACCACACAGAACATTTAGAACTTCTGAATGAAAATCAATGTAAATGTTCACCGAAATTACAATTGTAAAGTTTAAAAAATGGAAGAAAATGTTGCCAGATCCTAATAGCTTCATGATCATTAGCATGCTTGCATCTTCCACCTTCAGAGCCAAAAATGTTGATTATAAGGTTTTTATCAGCTGATTCTGAGAAGTGGGCCTCACTTGTCCATCTTTCTGAACCTAGAAACTCCATCTCCAAAGCCAGCAGCATTGCATGTCTGTGCCTTTCTTCACAGGTATCTTCCTCTGACTCTCTTTAGCTTTCCTGTGCCACATTTAGTGACCCCTGAGGTTACATTAGGGAAGTATTGCGGTGTAGTGTATTATGTTGCACCACTAACTTAACTGGTTGGTTTTTTTTTTTTTTTTATTTAAGCTTCTTGTTTAGAGTCAATAAGACCTCAGGGAGAGCCTTCGTGTTTAAAAGTTGGTGGTTATTATATTTTGGAAGAACATTCTTTTAAGTGGTACAGCATTCTTCTGTCAATATGCTGTACTGAGGTAACCTGGGGTTGCTGTGATGCTGAACCTTGTGCCATTGGGGTGTCAAATGTCATAAAGGTTACCCATGGTACGGTGTTTGGTGGAGCTCCTAGTTTAAGACAGGTTTGGAAGCAGGAGTGGCATCTACTTCCTAAACAACATGCCCTTAAGAAACTTTATGAATTTTGACAAATGATAGTAGTTATAGAAATGTTTTAGACCTTTTGTTCATAGGGTCGCTATGAGTCGTGCTCGACTCAACAGCAATCAACAATCACCACCACAGGCAGTCTGCTTTCATGAAGATTTACAGCCTGAGACACTTTTAGTGGGTCACCAGGGTTAGAATCCACCCAGCAGCAGTGCAGTTCGTCCTCTTCTTACTTGGTTTTTGGCAATTACAACAGATTTGCCCCAGATAATCCAAGGTAAGCTCCCTATTTTAAAATTGTCTGGCTAGAAATCTTAATTCTGCCTGCAGTCTTAATTCCCTGTTTTCATGTAATCTGTTATTGTCACAAATTCTGGGGATTAGGGCAAGGCTGTCTCTGAGAGCCATTGTTCTGCTTGCCACAGTTTTGTTTTGTTTTAAAAAAAGAAAAGAAAAAAACTGCAAAAACTGCTTATGTGAATGGGAGACAGTTCTAAGGAGTGCAAACAGCTGAAGTGGAGGCTTTCAGGAACTCGTAGGAAGGTAGGGTATAGAGAATGAGAAAGAATTAGAACAAAATCAGATAAAGTTGGAGAGGCAGGCCTCACAGGAGCTGGTATGTCACCAGAGACACTGTAGTTAACTGTAAGAAGGGTGAGAAGCCATAAAAGGATTTTGGCAGAATGCAATTTGATTAAAGTTTTAAAGATTACTCAGGCTGCTGTACAAAAACAGGTCACAGGAAACGATGAATGGAAAGGCGCTCAGACCAGGTACAGCTCTCCTAACAGGTGTTCACGTTTAATAGAAGTGAATTTTCAGGTGTCAAATGCAGAATCAAAACATCTCCTGTCTTGCCACATGGCCATTGGTTCAATAAATGCTCAATAAAGACTAACATTTGAATCAAGCAGTTTACGGCTGATGGTAACCAATCGTCAACTTCTGCGACATCCCAACCTCCCTCAAATGGACCCTAATTCATAGCAACTCTTCCACAGGGTTTTACATGTTGGTATTTTAGAAGTAGATCACCAGGCCTTTCTTCCAAGGTGCTGCTGGATGGACTCCTATCTCCAGCTTTGTGATTAGCACTTAAGTGTGTGGGAGAGAGACAGCCAATCTCGTCCTGTGTGATTAACTGCCTCTGGACCCACCAGAGGGTCAGCGATGGGTTGGTTCTGGCTCAATGGTACACAACAACAGCCAAGTGCATTAACCATTTGTATCACCCCGGAACTGCTCTCACAGCATTTACCCTCTCACCCATCCCCTGCCATTGCCATCGAGTCAGTTCTAACTCATAGGGACCCTACAGGACAGAGTAGAACTGCCCCATAGAGTTTCCAATGCTGTAATCTTTACATGACTATATTGCTACGACTATATTGCTGGTCTATTTGAATCCCTGACCTTTCAGTTAGAGGCTGAGCACTTAGCAATTACACCGTCACGGCTCCTTTCCCCAGTGACACAGGAATCCCAAAAGAGGCCCCAAAGAAGTCTCTGGTATAAGCGGTAGATTCTCCACCATTCCCAGCCTGCTTAGGTGGCTGAATTGGGAAAGGGATAGATGGGAAAAGGAGCCAGCCTGGGCTCTGGGTCTGGGGTCTGCGATGGGTGGTCTCTGAATCTGGTGAGGGAGAGACTAGCAGCTGGCATCTGCAGTGGAGAGGGAGCAGGCCCAGGGCCAGGCCCAATATTTGCTCTGCAGAGGACGTGGAAGAAAGAGCTATTTTCACAGGACTCTGCTCAGAGCCTTTCTAACTGGGCCAGCTGGACATCTGGACAATCCATCTCATGCCTGAGTCCAAAGCAAGGTCATTTCCGAAGGAACATCAAGTCCTTGCTCATAAATCAAATCTAGAGGGCTGGAGCAAGAGGCCCAAATTGGCCAGGGTTAAGGGCTGAACGGTGAACCATGGCAAGGTTAGGGGAGTTCCCTCCCAGCCCCAGCACCCTTCTCTTCTCTGTCCCCACCCTGTCTCCTGATGGGTGGAGGTTCTCGGTTCCTCTCTCCTTTGTCCCCTGTTGTTGCTGGTGCATTGTTGCACCTACTATCAACCCAGCTCATTGAGGGACTTCCTCTTCTTCACTGATCCGCTACATTATGAAGCGTGACCTGTTTCTCCAGGGCCTTCTGCCTCCTGGGAACACGTCCAAAGTACATCAGACCATGTCTCTCCACCCGCACTTCTAAGGAGCATTCTGATTACACTTCTTCAAAGACCAATTTCTATGTTCTTCTGGTACTACTCCACGGTATATGCAGCATTTTCATAAACTACAATTCTTCATCAGTCTTATTTATTGTCTAGCATTCCCATTTCTAGGAGGCAACTGAAAATACTGTATATGAGGGACATCTTAGTTCTCCAAATGACATCTTTGCTTTCGAAAACTTTTTAAAGGTCTTTTTTGGTTTCATTATTTTTATTTGAATGAAAACTTAATATCACACTAGATTTTAATTTGCTTATATACATGTTGTTTCAAAATATTAACTACAATTGATCAGTATAATTAATTACAATGTCTGTTCAACTTTTTGTTTATATTTGCCTTTCCCTTCATCTAACTTACCTACTTAGTTTTATTCCCTTCCCTCATCTTTTGAGTATTCTCTGCTTTCAGCCAAGATCCCACCTGACATTACCAGATATCCCTAGTTCCACATCCTCTTCTGAATCCAGTTTTGATTTCTGGCAGCTCCCTATTGAAGTACTGTGCCAATGATTTTTAATTGACTTCAGTAACATTTTACTTGTCCATGACATTAAAGACACTGCTCGGTAACTTTGGAATTCTGATAGATAACCTTTCTTTGGAATGGATGTAAATACTAATCTCTGCAAGCCAGATCAAGCTTTCTCAGCATAGATGAGCGAACATTACGTAGTGGCACCTGCCCCTCAATTCCTGGAGTTTTGTTTTTTCACAAAGGCCTTCAGTGTAACCTCGACTTCTGCTGTCTGGACCCCTGGTGTTGTTGGGTGCCATCAAGTGAAGCTAGGCCTCATAGCCACCCTATCCTGTACCTCAGTCATGATCTCTGATATGCTCAGGCCTGGTAGTACAGTCATTGTGTTGACCCGTCTTGTTGGGGATCTCTGTCTGGCCTCCACCCTTCCCAGCATGATGGGCTGATGTTGCCTGACAACATGCCCTAAGTATGTGAGATGAAGTTCAATCACCCTTGCCTCTTAGGAGCACTGTGCACTTCCCCCAAGAGAGATCTGTTTGTTTTTTTTGGCAATCTAGTACATTCTATACTCTGTGCCACCACAATTCAGACACATGGATTCTACTTTATTTATAAGGAAAGCCCAACTTTCAGATGTAGAAAGTCTAACTTTCAAATATATAGGGATCAACTGAAAAGACCATGGCTTTGAATCAGGTGCACCCTAGTCTTTAAATCGACATCTTTGCTCTTTAGCCCTTTGGAGAGGCCCTTGACAACAGATTTTCCCAATGCAACATGTCTTTTCATTTCTTGACTGCTGTTACCATGAGTGTTGACTGTGGATCCAAGTAAAATGAAATTGTTGACAACCTCATTTTTTTCTCTATTATGATGATGCCTATCAGTCCAGTAGTAAAGATTTTATATCATTGATGTTGAGATGTAGTCCACATTGAAGGCTATAGTTTGTTGTGGGTTTTTTTTGTTGTTTTTTTAATTGTCATTTTACTGATGTCAGAAGAAACTCTGAATATTGCATTGGAGCGCAGAGAAGCCAAAGCACAAGGAAGAATTCAAGATACTAAAGAACTGAACAGAAGATTCTAAAGGG
>NW_006399791.1:8998622-9029670 GCF_000299155.1 Elephantulus edwardii | reverse complement strand
GGAGAGGGTTAAACTGGGCTGCTTCTTAGAGGCAAGGATTCTGAGGCTTCGTCTGACATACTTCAGTCATGTTGTAAGGAGAGACCAATCCTTAGAGAAGGACATCATGCTTGGGAAGGTGGAGGGCAGGCGCAGGAGGGAAAGGCCCTCTAGGGGGTGGATTGATTCAGTGACTGGGGTAGTCGGGATAGGTGTTTCGGAGACAGTGAGATTGGCACGGGACAGAGCAGAGTTTAGGGCTGTTGTCATAGGGTCGCTATGAGTCGCAAGCCACTCGACAGCACATAACAACAACAACAATAACATTTTACTGCTCCCCACTGTAGTCCCCCACCCACCCACTCTCCGTTTTTTTCTGACCATAATTTGTAGGCTACGGGGGAATAGGGAACAAAGCTGGGATCTGGCACCCCCAAGATGCTGCCAGCGGGGGAGCGTCTGCACTTGGGAAATTGGCAGAGTGAGGAGGCCCAGCTCCTCACTGTAAGCTGATCTATTTGGTGGTGACCTTGCTCTGGAGACAATGATATTCCTTCAGCCTGAGGGAGCTGATGTTGATGAAGCCAGTGGCATCAATTGGTTCATAATCACACGTTCATGCTCACCAGCTCTTCATTGAAGAAGGAAAGTCCTTTCCTTCCACCCGTTCCTGTGACTTGGCAATGCAGTGGCGAACAAACTCACACTCAGGGCTGTGCCAGAAACCAGTGTACACCAGCTCAGTGAATTTCAAGGCCAGGCCTTGTTTGATTTTGTGCACTTCCTGACCCATCATGAAGGCCTCGATGTCTAAATGAGCATGATAAAGATTGTGCCTGCTGGGGTCTCGTAGATACCTCGGGGCTTCATTCCGATGAAGCAGTTTTCTGCGATGTTGATGTGACCCAGGCCATGCTTGCCAGTGACTTCATTCAGGTACATGAAGAGCTCCAAAGGATGTGCGGTGGATGGTACCATCCTTGACGTTTGTCACCTGCACGGGGACCCCTTTTTTGAAGTGGATCTCAAGATGTCGGGGGTGTTAGGGCCTTGGCTGGGTCCTGGATCTTTGTGTAGAGGCCTGGAGGTGCTTGGTTCTTGGGGTTCTCCAGGATTCCAGCCTCAAAGCTGATGTGCGTGAGGCTCTCGTCCATGCTACATGGGCTCTTGAGGGTGACTGGGATGGGGATTCCGTGTTGCTTCGCTTACTCCATCAGATCATTGTGGGCCTTCAACCAGTTGTAGAACTCCGGCATTTTCCAGGGGGTGATGACCTTAATCTGTGGGGCCAGTGATGAGCTCAAATCAGACCTGATCATTTCCCTTTCACGTGGCACCAAGAAACACATACTTGGCTCCCTCCCTATGGTCGATTTCCATTTGTTTACGAGCAAGCAGGGCCTGGCGAGAGAGGTGCTCAGGAGGTAGTGATTCTCGTACAGTGCACTAGACTGGACAGCGGGCCAGATGAATTCCTCCACAAACTCCTTGCTGACATCCTCAGTGAACACTTTTTTGGCTCCGAGCTTCAGGGCCTTCTTCCTGGATTCCTCAAAGTCTTCCTTCTGACCAATGTTGGCCAGGTAGGCAATGACATCGTAGCCTTGTTCCTTCAGCCACACCAGGATGCAGGAGGTGTCCAGGCCGCCGCTGTAGGCCAGAACCATGGAGTCCTTGCCGGACATCTTCTCTGGAATTAGTGGTGTGAGTTTCTGGCTTCAGGAATGTCAGCAAACCAACCACTCGAGGTCTGGGCACTGGTGGCAGGCAGCGGAGCAGGCGGCTATAGTTTTTTGTCTTCTTCAGTATGTGTTTCAAGTCTATTTTCTGCAAGCAAAGTTGTGTCATCTGCATAGTTCAGGCTATGATGAGTCTTCCTCCAATCTTGACACCATATTCCTTTTCATATAATACAGTTTCTCAAATGATCTGATCAGCGTATAGGTTAAATAGGTGTGGAGAAAGCCTATAACCCTGAGGCATCCCTCTCCTGATTTTAAATCATTCAGTGTTTCCGTTCTGCTTCTTGGGCTAAGTCTAGGTTTCACATGAGCACAATTAAGTGTTCTGGGATTCCCATTCTTCTCAATGTTAGTAGTCATGTGCTATGGTCCACACAGTTTAAAGTCTTTGCATAATCAATAAAACACAAGAAAAAATCTCTTAGTTTGCTCCTCCTGCCCCTTGTTCTGGATACTTCACGAAGATGGGGCAGAAATGAGGAATGATGTTTCAGGAGAAGGAGCCTCAGTGCAGGGTTCCTACCCTCAACAACTGCTGGCCTTGAGGTTTTCACTTTGAACCCACCAGAGGCTCTGTGGAATAAAGACCTGGCTGGCTGCTTCCCTCAACAAGATGGACTGACACAGTGACCGTGGCCATGGACGTGAGTGTGACAGGGAACATGAGGACAGCAGAGGGTAGTCACGAGATAGGCAAGGTTCCAGTCTGCTGTTCACAGGGTCGCTGTGAGTCATGGTTGACTCAGTAACAACAACAATCTGCTGTCATAAAAATTGTTTGTGGCTACATGTCTCAGAGTTGGCTCTGACTCATAGTAATTCTGTCAACAAAGATCATTGCACTGCCTGGGCCTGCCTCATCCTAACAATTGCTCCTGAGCTTGACTCCATTGTTGCAGCCATCTTTCCCATAGAACTTATATGCTTTACATAGACCTTACGCTTTATTATGGGAGCTCGAGTGGCTTAGTGGTAAGGAGTTTCATTGCCAACCCAAAGGCTTGCGGTTCGAATCCACCAGTTACTCTGTGGGAGAAAGTTAGGCAACTTGCTGGAGGGTCATCTCTGGGTCAGTTCTAGTTTGATAGTACAACAACAACACCACAATATCTACTGGAAAACTCTGTGGAGAAGTTCTCCTCTGGAATCACCAGGAGTCAAAACCCCCCAACTCAGTGGCTCCTAACATCTTACCAGAGCCAGGGAATGAGAATGTAGTTTCTCCCTTTTTCCCTGTTTGCCCCACTGTGTAGATGAGTGTGCCTGGCTGGTGACAAGGGTTAACTTGTTCACCTACTAACCAAAGACTGCCAAGCCTGGTGATCTATTTCCAAAAAAGTCACCCACTGAAAACTCTGTGGTTCTGATACATGATGACTCCTCATAAATCAGGATCAATCACATGGCAACTAGTTTTGAGGGTCTTTTTTTCTTTGTCATTGTTGTTGTGTTTTAAACGTGTGGATCAGCCTGCATTCAAGGGCTTTACTTTCTATTCCTTGGTTGCCTCACGGACCTGGACTTTAAATGCCCCAAACACTAAGATCACCGGAAAAAAGGAATTGACACATACACACAGAGAGACAGTGGCTGAGGGCCATCCTCGACTGAGAAGGCTGCTGAGCCTTTACAAGTGGTAATTCCAAAGCTTCAGCAGAGCAGCTTTTAAAGAGTCTGGTCTCAGCCCAGGGCCCTTTCTTAATCCTGGCAGGCCTGAGGGGGTGGGTTGGAGGTGGTATGAAGTACTCACTCAGAATCTTAGGGGGGCAGCCTTGCAAATTTCAGGGCCCTTGGGAGACTATGCTTTTCTTCCTTAAATGCTAGTTGGTACTCTGAGAACTAACGTGTGCTATTTGGAAATGTGGAGGCACTTGATTCAACTACACACTGTATTTCTGGACAAATGAAGAGGTTTTTCAGTAACTCACTCTTCTGGACTTGGGCCCAAACTCCCCTGGTCAAAGGCCACTACATTCCCTGGCAAGGACCCCATGGACAGTAATTTATATTCTAGAAAGACAGACGCGAGTCTAGGTTCTAGCCAGACAAGTGACTTAGACCTGGATAACGTGCTAGGGAGGAGGCGGGCTTCTGTTGAGGCCATTGTTAGGTGCTCTCGAATCAAGTATGACTAATAGCAACCCTCTGAACAGATCTGAGCCCTGTCCTGTCCTGTGCTATCCTCACAGTCTCTGGCACTTTGGGACCCATTGTTGCAGTCACTGTGTCAATCCTTCTGGGTGATGGTCTTCCTCTCCTTTACCGCCCCTCCACTTTCCCCAGCATGTCCCTCTCCAAGGAAATAGCCTTTCCTAGCCAACAGCCCCAAGTATGTGAGATGAAGCTTTATCATCCTTGCCTCCAAGAAACACTCTGGCTGCACTTTCTCCAAGACAGATGAGGACAGGCATGGAGCAAGAAGAGAGGAAGTGATTGTATTTGTCAAGGGTTCCCTAAGCTGAGTTTGACTTCTAGATGAACAGCTCTAGGCTCTGGTGAAAATAAGACAGTGAAAGATTCCATATCTACTACATAGCAGTTCTTTAGTAACTATTTCAATAAGTGAATGAACATGGGGTTTGGTGGGGAGTCTGTTGTTTGAGGGTCACACATACAGCATAAGGACGTGGGTAGCCATGAAGCATGAATTCTCTTCCTTGGTGAGGAGGTTGTCCCACACAGTCAGGTTGGGTTCCTCTGTGAGGAATCTCAGGAAATCCACTCCTGAGTGAGAGCTTTGGAAGCCGGTGGAGGCTAGGTCTGCCTTCCTCCCCCAGCTCACAGCCCCGCTTTCTGGATGCCTGCTATAGTTTAAGAGCTCGGCTTGGACAGTCTTCAAGGCCGGAGCTACAGGTCAGTAGGTTTAGGGAAGGAAGTCGGAAATTCCAAGTCAGCTACTCCATTTACTGAGAGGCTTGACTTTTCCTTGGGAGAAATGGAAAAAGAGTGTGTAACTAGTTCTTCTGAACTTGAGAGGGAGAGCAATGAGCGGGGGAAAGAAGACATCAAGCTGCCAAGCAGGTCAGGGATCTTCTTTCATAGAGCGCAGACCACTCCCAGCTCAACAGATGGGGCAGCCGTCTTCCCAGGTGGCGAGCTTTTCAAGCCGGCACAGCCAAACACAGGGGAGCTTTCTCTACCCCATATTGAAGGCCGTTGGGAGGCTTGCACTTAGCTGGACCTTAGGCGATCTGTCCTGGCCAGAGGCCCTTCCTTCCTCCCCAACATTCCCCAACAAGAGAGCACAGAGATGAGTCCTTCAAGCGTCTTCGGGCCTGACTCTGCCACTTTGTAGTGGGGCAACTGGGTTCAACTAACAACATACAGGGACAAGTAAAACATGGAAAAAAATGTTTTGTACATTATTCAGAATTTCAAGAGGAAGCCAGTATGTAGTTAAAGTATGTGTGAGTGCTTCTGAGGGCAGGAGTCCTGGGAGCCCTCACAGGTCTGAGCCCTGAAACAAGGAGGTGGGATGACTCTGGCAAGTTACCTCACTGCTCCAACTCTCCTGCTCCTCAGAGGATTGACGTTAAGAAAATGGTTGTGGCACAGGTGTATGATGTTGTTGTTAAGAGTCACTGAGTCGTAGACGACTCATAGCTACCCTATGAATGCAAGACCTGAACACTTGTATAACTTTCATCGTTTCTCCAAGTTCATAGGGTACCTAGAGGCAAGCTATTTTGGAGCTGGGTGCCACTCTTGCTTTCAAGCTTGTTTTAATCAGGGAGCACCACCAAACACTGTCCACCATGGCTAACCATTATCGCGGCTCTGGTGGCCTAGTAGCAAATAAACTGTGCTGTAGTCCCAAAAGCACGTGGTTCAAGGTCACCAGCTAGTTAGAAGCTATAAATTTATAGCAAAGTAAGCAGCCTGAATTTATATTTACCAAAATTTCAGTTTTGTGTATGCAGATACAGAGTCAAGAGACAAATGGATGTATATACTCACAGCTAAAACTTGCTTTGTCTCCCTACCTTTACATGTTTTCAAAGACTATTGGTTCCTTCAGGAAAATGACAGTCTTTCCCACCTTTGTGTTCACAGGGCCTAGATAGCATAAAACCTGAACTAAATCCACTACACAGCAACCCTTTGATGGGCATCCAGGAGGCAACCACCCATCTTTCTCCTGTAGATCAGATAGATCCAAGTGGTTCTGAACTGCCGACCTCTCAGTTAGCAGACCAATATGGAATGCATTTTGCTACCAGGGACCTTGGCACGCAGTAGGTGTTCAGTAAATGTTAAAGAAGCATCATGATCTCAGCCTGCTTCACTCAGAACCCAATTCTTTTATCTCTTTTCTCTCCTTTCTCTCTTCCCACTTCCTGTTCCCTCCACTTCCACTGTCCTTCCTTCTTTCCCTCCCTCCTTTCTCTTTCCTTTCACCTTGACCCTCTGAACCTCCACTCCCAACATGAAGTCAGACCGTTCATGTATTTCTTTTCATGAAGGCAACACTAGCCACCAGCTTGGCAGCTCATTACAACACGAAAGATGACATTATTCCTTCTCTGAGAACTGCTTTCCTTAGCGTTTATTAGGCTATAATCTTTATGCAAGCAGTTTGCCAGGCCTTTCTTCCACAAGGCCACTTGGGTGAGTTCAAACCCCCAAGCTGCAGGTTAGCAGCTGCATGCAAACCCCTTGTGCCACTAAGACTCCTTCCTGGGAAGGAAGGGTGGGGAGCCTGGCAGGAAGGCACTTGGATCCCTCAAGTTACAAGCCATAATTGACTGAGATAAGATATTCATATGCAAATGTCCCTCAAAAGTTCCAGATGATCACTCATTCTCCATCCTCATACTGAACATTTAGCATTGTCCAGGTGCTGAAAGACCAGGGGCCTCATGGAGGTGCTCAGAACAGGTCAAGACTGCACGAGCACATACTTTGCTTCACGAGGTCTTCCTTTAGAAGTGCCAACCCTTCTCAACTGTGGGGTGGGTCTCAGCAGAAATCTGACAATCACATTTACTTCCTGAAGCAGCAAGTGGCTGCCTCGCTGGTACCTGACTATCTTGAAGAATGTCTGAGGTAAGAGAAATCCTAACGTGTCCCCCCAAACCCTCTCCCTTCAGAGGGAGCACCTGGCACCCCTTCTCCTGTGTCCCTGGGCTGAAGATCCCTGTACGGTTTCCCCAACACTTCCTTGTAAACCTGCATGCTGAATGCTGTCCTGGATCCCTCCAGAAAATCAACAGTCTGTAGTCTGCCAGCTCTTACCACCCTGACCAATGTCCCACTGCAGCTGTGGACATCCCATTTCCCAACACCCCTCTCTGAGAGGACTTTCAGACTTTAGTGCTCAGCCCTAAAGGTGGAAACCCTGCATTCTGAGCATTGGGGCCACTCCTTACCGTGCTCCACTGAACAGGCCCTCCTTACTGGGCCTAGCAGCACAGGCCCTCCTTATCATGCCTCAAAGGACCCCAACCATCACAAAGGCCTCTCTTCCCTCTGTCTCTAGCTTCTTGTTCTATGTCTAGATTTGACTCAGTACCACACAACAGAATGCTGCCCAAACCTATGTCTCCTCACAATATTTGCTATTCTGTAGTCCACTGTTGTGCCACTATATATTTTGAACACCTTCCAACCTAGAAAATCTTGTGGTAATATATCAGATACTATTCTGTTATAATCCTTGAGGTTTTCACTGGCTAAATTTCAGAAGTAGGTGGCCAGGACTTTCTTCCTGAAAGTTCCACTGAAATCTGTCCACCACAGGTGACCCTACTGGTATTTGAGATATCAACAATTGTTTCCAACATCACAGAAGCGTGCAAGTCACCCCAGGAGAGCCAAGAGCCAGATAGATAGTGGCCACACCCAGGAGCTTCCTCTGTGTCTGTTCTTTTATCAAAACTTTTTATCAAAACTTGGGTGTAAGGGGAGCTCTGGTGGCCTAGTGGCAAGGAGCTGCAACTACAATCCCAGAGGCACACGGTTCGAATCCACCAGATGCTCTGCCGGGAAAAGGAGGGACAATCTCCTCCTGTACCAGTCAGATCTGATTTAACGGTACACTCACACAAAAATTTAAAAAAAAAAACCAAAAAAATAAAAAAAAAAACTTGGGTGTAGCCTCACCTTCTCCCTGCTTTGATTGGGCCCCCTCAATCCTCATGAAATCTTGTTATTGTGCCCATTTCGTAGCTGGGAAGAACGAGGCACAGAGAAACCTGTGTTTCTCAGAGGTGGCTCTGCGGATACCTTTCCTGGGAGCCCAGGCTCTACAGCATTTGGAGCAAATCGTGGTTTCGAGCCCTTGCTTCTCCAGGCACAGTCTCTTCAGAGCTGTCAGCAGTGGGCAGCACCCCCAGTTCCCAGCACTCCCTGAGAGTCAGCTTCCCTCCCTGAGCTGACACCCAGGATGCAGCACACAGCACTGCCCCGGAAGCTGCCTGCAGCCTCCCCATAGACCTTTCAGAGGAGCTGTTTTTGAAGAAAGGAGAGTGCAGGAGAGAGCTGGTGACAGAAAGGCCACAAAGGGGGCTCTTTGAAGAGAAAAGCAAAAACACATATTAAACTACAAGTGACACTTCCTCATTAGCCCAGGCTGGCCAGCTCTCTCTGGCCCTAGCCCCACACCAATCCCCAGAGGACTACTGGCTCTGAGCACCGGCACAGAAAGTTCTTCCCAGGCTCAATTAGATGCAGACACAGGAGCAGATGCACATTCTCAGGGAGACGGACCCAGGCCCTGGCAGCAACCCCCGCAGCTGCCCATCTCTAGCAGGGCCCTCAAAAGGACATAAGGCGTGGGAGCCAGTGCTTGGGGGGGGGGGTCGCCACAGGGCCCACCAGGCGGCCATCAGATCTTGGCAGGAAGAGAAAACATTTTGCCCTTATAGAGCGTACAGAGAAAGCCAGCGTGGCTGGGCAGCCCAACTTCTGCCAGTCTTCATGGGGTGGAGAACAAAACCTCTTTTTTTCCTGGTGCTCGAACCCTTTGCCAGGACAGGCCATGGGTTATTTCTTTCCCAGCTCCCCCTGGCACCCGGAGGTGTGTCAGGCAGAGCTGCCCAGAGCCCATTGAGCAGAGGCCCTGAATGGGCCTGGCCAGGGGGCCCAGGCCCACTCACCAGGCATTGGCTTTGCATTCTGAGAGATCCACCTTTACTACCTGGGCCACAATCTCTGCTCCTCATTGTTTGTTGTAAGTTTCCACACTTTCACTATGACTCGTAGCAACACTATGAACAATGGATCTGAACCATACTTGATCCTGTGCCATCTTCATCATCTCTGATATAGTTGAGCCCATTCTGACAGTCGCTGTGTCAATCCATCTCATTGGGGGGAGGGGGGTCCTTCCTCTCTTTCGCTGACTGTCCTTCCCAGCATATCCTCTTCTAAGGACTTGCCCCTTCCAACAACACGCCCAAAGTATGCGAGAAGAAACCTTGCTCTCTTTGCCTCCACGGAGCACCCTGGTGGCATCTTTTCCAAAATAAGGCAAGTGAAAAAGACAAGGTACAAAAGGTGTCTACAGCCAATTTAGGGAGAGGGGTGTGGGGGTAACAATAGATGTATTAATATATAGCCATGCATACACAAGCGAAAATATATTTACGTTTGTGCACATATTCCCCTTGGAAGGATGTACAAAAATAAACAAGTTGCCTCTAGGAAGGCAAATTAGTGACTAAAGAGAAAGGAAGCCTAGAATGGTGCAGATAACATGCTCAGCTACTGACTGGAAAGTTGCCAGCTTGAGTCCACCCAGAGGTGCCTTGGAAGAAAGGCCTGGCAAACCACCTCTGAAAAACTGGAGATTAAGAACATAATGGAGTGTAGTTTCACATACACGTAGCGGGTCACCATGAGTCAGAACTCACATTTGCCAGCATCTTGTACACTGTATGCTTGGCTCTAGAGGATCTGGGAAAGTTTTCACACTGTACCTTTTGTAGCTTTAATGGTTTTAATTCTTAAATAGTCATATCTTCAAAAAGAAGATTTAAAACCTCAAAAGATAGGGGAACACCAAGCACCTTACAGGACTGCATGAAGATAAAATGAGCTGACATCAAAGTAATGCCAGCGGGCACAGGTAGGTTGTCAGGAAGTCCTGCAGGTGCCTGGCACTCCCAGTGCACACACACTGGCTTGTTTCTGCTTCTACTCTTATGGGTCATGGAAAGAGCAGGACAAATAGATGGTCCTTGCTGAACCTGTGGGACCCTGAAGTCCAGGAGAGAAGCATGACCTGTCTAAGATCACAGCAGACGGAAGTGATGTGGCGATATACCTTGGGCCAGAAGCTTATTCCCAGGAGCCTGAAAACATCTGTTGTTATGTGCTGTCTAGTCACTTTTAACACAAGAGCCCTAAACCCTGCTCTATCCTGTGCCAACCTTCCTGTCTTTGACACACCTACCCTTGTTGCCCCAGTGACTGAATCAACATATGTAAAAACTAGAAAAATGATCAAGATTGTTCATGTTGTAAGCACCAAGTGCAAACCAGAAAATATGGTTTCCAAGAAAATATGACTTACAAATTTATCCTTCAGAAGAATTCAACCCTTGGGTAAGTAGGGAAGAATTTTAGCCCAGGGTTTGAGACCAACGTAGCTCAATATCAGGATCTAGTCTCACGCAAAAGCAAATCATTCCCAACAGGCCCATTTTCAGAGTGATCACGAACTCAAATCTACTAGAGTCCATTCTGACTCATAGTGGAACTTCTGTCAGGTTTCTAAGGCAGTAAGTATTGACAGGAGGAGACTACCTATCTTTCTCTTGCAAAGCACCTGGTGAATCTGAACCACTGGGGCATCACCACCTTCTAGTTAATAGACCACGTCACCATGGCTCTGGACATGCTCTTCTCACTGGTTCCTCCTCCCAGCCTCAAGCTTATCATCACCTGGAAATGAATCCGTTTCTCAAATACCCAATCCTTCCCACACCCAGGGACCTCCAATGCCATGGAGCTTCGCTCTGTACTCCACGTTCTACCAAATCCCAGGAACACCAAGAAGTCCAAGGGACTGCTCAGGATTCCAATATGACTGGGAAAATACGTTGACAAAACTGCCAGAAATCCACTCTGCATTCAGAAGAGGCCAAGGAACAAGGTATATCACTGCTGTTGTCAGATGGATCTGGGTGAAAAGCAGAGAATACCAGAAAGATATTTCTCTGTGGTTTAGTGATTATGCAGAGATGTGGATAGCTCCGCATAGTGATAGCCGGGCCACAGCCGAGATCAGACTCCAGGCAGGACTGAGCACCCTCTACAAAGAGAGAAATTTGTTCAACTCCCCTGAGGAGAAACTGGATGCCCTCTGAAAACAAAAGGTTCCTCCCAGCCTCCCACCAGAGGGGATGCCATGTCTGAACTTTGGTCTTAGTTTAAAGATTAAGCTTACCCATTGTTATGTTGGCAACACTTAAGTATAAGGAAAATATAGCTTCACGAGATAGAATTTTCTATTATTATTGGCTTATACTAAATAAAAACCATAGGGAGACTAAGAAAGGGGCCTTTTCACAGTGCTAAGTTGTGAGAGGACCTCTGCCTAAGCCTTCCTCATTTTCAGAACTCATTTCCTCATATCCCCGTTTTCTTTCTTTTTTTTTTATATCCCCATTTTCTTTGTGCGTCCTGTTAACAACACACACAAATTTGACTCTGTGGATTATAACAAACCATGGCTAACACTGAGATGAATGAGAATCCCAGAATACTTAATTTTGCTGAGAACCCCAGAACACTTAATTTTGCTTATAAGAAACCTATATGCAGACCAAGAAGTAGTAGTCTAAACAGAGCAAGAGGAAAACTGCATGGTTTGAAATAAGGAAAGGTGTGTGGTTATCTTTTCCCTATACTTATTCAATCTGTATGCTGAGCAAATCATTTGATAAGATGGACAAAAGAAGAAGAATGTGGTCTCACAATTAGAGGAAAACTCATCAACAGCTTGTATTATGAAGATGACACAATCTTGCTTGCAGAAACTGAAAAAGATTTGAAACACTGCAGAAGGTAAGAGACCACAGCCTTCAATATGGATTATATCTCAACATCAAGAAAACAGAATTCTTTGCCACTAGGCCAGTAGGCAGCATGATGGAAGGTGGAGAAAAGATTGAAATGGTTAATGATTTCATCTTGACTGAATCCACAATCAACATTCTAGGCAACAGCAGTCAAGAAATCAATAGTCCATCATAGAGGTCACTGAAGAGCACGCTGAACTCTTCCAAAATGGCCCTCTGGAGAAGAAGAACTTGAGCTGTAGAGAGAAGAGAAGGTCTTCCGAGGAGGAAAATACTAGGTATGTGAAGTGCTGGGAATGAGTCTGGTATGCTCACAGCCAGAGCAGGGGACATGGTGGGAAAAGAGCCTGGAGGAACAGACAGGGCCTTACAGGGATCCTCAAGCGGGGAAGGGTTACGTTGAAAGGAATGCTCCCGGGTGGCCTTTGGCAGGATGAGTCAGAACCGGCTGTTCTTAGAAAGAATACATTTTTTTTTTTTTTTTAGAAAGAATACATTAACATTCACTCAAGGGACTTGAGAAATTACCACCCTAGGGCAAAATAAACTGAAAAGGCAAATTTATGGTCATGGACCTTCCAGTAGGTTTTCAGTGGTTGTAAATCAAATAGGAGGAGATTTCCCATCTTGTTCTCTCAGAGCCGCTAGTGGATTCATGTCATCCATCTTTAGGTTGGTAGCACGACTCCTTGCTAGGCCACTGTTGTTGTCATTGTGTGCGATTAAGTAGGTCTTCAAAGGCAGTAAATTGCAAAGGAGGAGATTGCCCATCATTCTCCCACAGAATACTTGGTGGATTTGAACCATGTACCTTCAGGTTAGCAGTGCAATTCCTTACCACTAAGTCATCAGAACTTCCTACTAAGTGAGCTACTGCTATTGTTGTGTACTATAGAGGGGGAAACGATCCATAGCTGACCCGCTGGGTGGGTTTTCAGAGGCAGTTAATAGCACAGGAGGAGATTGCCCACCCTCCTCCCACGGAGCAGCTGGTGGCCTTGAACCACGTCTTCAGGATTGCAGTGCAGCTTCTTGCCACTAGGCCACCACCAGAGCTCCCTATTAAGCCACTGTTGTTTGTTGTTAATTGCTGTCGAGTCCTAGGTGACTCATAGCAACCCTATGCACGAACGACCTTAACATTTGTATAACTTTCATAATTTCTCCAAGTTCATAGGGTTTCGGGGGCAAGCTATTTCAGAAGTGGATGCCACTCCTGCTTCCAAGCTTTTTTAATCGGGGAGCTCCACCAAACACTGTCCACCATGGGTAACCATTATCACATTTGACACATCAGTGTCACAGTGTTTAGCATTACAGCCACCACGAGCTACCTCTGTAGAGCAAATGTCCAGATCAATGCTATACCACTTAGAAGAATGTTTGAACAAAAACCATGAAAACTAAGCCTGAGGACCACAAATTAAAAATCACCCACCTTTGGCTTGGTAGCATCATTTTCTGTCCCCTAGGCCAACTGAGCTCTCTCTATGTTAAGCCACTAGACCTCCCTTTTTGCTCTTCAATAAATAAAATACAGAGAGAAAAAAAAAATACTGAGGATTCTATAGGTTAAAGAAATTTTAAAAGACATTGGCCAATTCACTAAAAAAACTTAGTAGCACATATTAAAAGACAGAAACCCCCAAAAAAAGTTTAAAAAAAAAATCAAAGAATTTTAACAATGGTTGGATTTTTTAATATTAAGAAATTACTGTGCTAAAAAAAAAAAGAAATTACTGTGCTAATGTTTTATTAGGTTCTTATCTTTTAGAGACACTATGTGATATAGTTTTGGATGAAATAATATGATGCCTGGAACTTAAAAATTACGCAGGCATGAGTGTAGAGATAAACTAAGATTGTCCACGATGATTGTTATGGAAATAAAAACTTTGTTTTTTAAAGAAGGACACTAGTAGTCAGTGTGTCAGCAATCTACTTAATTCCCTTGGCACCATATTTTTATGTTCCTTTTGATAAGACAGAGTGAGTACTTGGGCCACAGATTTCAAGGGATGCGGGGATAGAAGGGAGAGAGTATTGAGTATGGTGCTCACTGCTGTAGTGTTGTCTCTGTTAGAAATGGAGTTGAGGGCGAAAGAGAGAAATAAAGAAAGAAACTGGTCCCAAGAAACGAACAGGCCTTTATTGCATGGTCTGAGAGGGGCGCCAAAGTGACCAGGAGCAGAGAAAGTAAAAATGGTGCACTCATAATTAGGAGTAGTCTCTTTTTACAGGGGTCTTGGGGAGGGCTAGGGAAGATGGTACCTCTTGGAATCTGGGATTTAATTAACTCAGGTCAGGGCTTCCTGATCAGGGCCAGAGTCTTATCATAACTTACTGTTTGGTCTGGTCTTTGTCCTGGTTGCCCTTGAAACCACCAGGTTTCTCAGGGAGTGACTAGGCGTGGGGGCAACTGCTATATTTTTCCTCTTCTGCTCCACTAAAAAGTCTGGCCAAGCTCACGATGGCCTCCACTCACTGTCACAGATGATAGTTTTCAGAGTCCCAACTGTGGGCCTCTGCCGACCAGACGCTCTCGCTTGTCAGAACCCTCCTGGTTCTCCCTGCCTCTGCTTTGTTCTCTGCTCTGGGGCTATTTCCTATACTGACTTTTCAGCCTTGCTTTCTGCTCTCAGCCCTCTGTTCTTTCCCCAAGCGGTGCTACTGCTCCCAAGGACTCTGGAGGGAGCTCTGATGGCCTAGTTGGCAAGGAGTGGTGCTGTTAATACAAAGGTGAGTGCTCTGAGTCCACATTACTCTTTTTATTTTTACTGTTGGGTAAAAAAGGTGGTCTAGTACCCTTGTACATAAGGATTTTTGATGTTAACTAGAAGGCTGAGCTTCTCACACTTCATATTCACTAGCCACTCTGTGGGAGAAAGATGATCAATCTTCTGTGCAATTTACAGCCTTAGAAATTCAATGGAGGATCATCTATGAGTCGGTTCTGAGTCAATAGCAATGAGGTTTGGTGTTTTGGGTTTTTTTTTTTAGTAGGGTTAAAGCTTTATGCAAAAAAGTTTGTAAGACCCTCAACAAATGGATTGACTGCAACACACTTGAGTATGGAGGATATTGTGAGGTTGATGTGAGAGAGGGCAAGATTTCAATCTGGTTTTTTTTTAATTGTTATTATTAATTTTAATGAAAGTTTACAGAAACTGAGGATTTCCACTCATTCACTGTTGCACTTTTCTCCCTGCCCACCCTTCCCTCTCCCCAATTTGCTCTTTGCTTTGAAAAGTAGAAGAAAAATTCTTTCATTGTTATACAATCCTTCCCCCAAAGCCCACTCCACTATGCAGCCTTCGTTCTGGACTTCTATCATGACAAAAATACCTAATCACATATCCCTTTTAAACAGTTTTCTCCCTCATCTGTTTCAATTTGGTATGCATTATTTACCCCATCTTTCTTAGTCTCTCCTCAACACCGATGTCAGTCCTGTTTTACAACAGTGGCACTATGAAATGTTTGTCCTTTTATGACTGAGATATTTCACTCAGCATAATGTCCTCCAGGGTCACCCATTTTGAATAATATTTCCCTTATTTTTCAAGGCAGCATAGTATTCCATTGTGTGAATATACCATAGTTTCTCTATCCATTCGTTTTTTGATGGGCCAATCTGTTCTTAATAAGATTACTATGAGTCCTACTCAACCGCGCCTCACAACATATACTGTTGGGTTTGTTATAATTTTGTTGGTTTAAATGGTTAGAAAAAAGTCATGGCAGATTAAAAATGGCATCTGGGCTTATGTTGAGCAAGGCTCTGATTGTCCTCAGGCTCTCACCCCAGGTCACAGATCTCTGCAGACCAAATGCGCCCAGACTTCAGGCTGTAGCAGGGTATAACAGCGGTGACTGCCCGCCCTCTCGCTCTTAGGGCGCAGTCGCAGCTGGTAGCATTATCATCCACACAGGTGCTGAACAATTTTCAACAGAGCTTCCAGGCTGAGACTAGGAAGGCAGCTGGGGCTCTGCTTCTGAAAACCAGCCAGTGGGACCTCTGTAGTTCACAGGACACTATCTGCAGCAGATGTCGGTAATGGCACAGGACTGGGAAGACATTTGTTCACTTGTGTGTTGTCATGAATCAGGGGCCACTGTTGCTAAAAAAAAAAACCCACAAACAAAACCAACAACCAAACAAACAAACAACAACAAAAAAACACCCCAAGAAACCCACCAAAACAGAACAATAAGGGCTTTGAAATCCTAAGAGGACTGTCCCTGCAGGGGGAAGAGAAAGAAAAGTGACTTTGATGGTTTTGTGTTGCTAGCGGTCATCTTCCCTGATGAAGTGCCTGAAGCCAGCAAAGGTCCTTTGCTCACTGGAGAGCTGGCGCTCACTCCCTTCCTGGTTGAACTTCTGAATCTTGGGCCTCACATTCATTCCTTTAACTTCAGCTTCCCTCAGGCTACCCCCATCCACTCGGAAATTCCTGAAATTTCCCACATATCTCTCCCCCAAGAACAAAGCCTGCAGCAAAATGGAACACAGCTGGAGGCGGTGGCATTTCCTGTCTCTGGTCTAGCCTGGCACAGAGATGGGCTGTCATTGTTGTTGTTGTTATGTGCCCATTGAGTCGCTTGCGACTCATAGCGACCCTATGTACAACAGCCCTAAACTCTGCTCTGTCCTGTGCCAATAGCACTCTCTGACACACCCATCCCAATTACCCCAGTCACTGAATCAATCCACCTCATAGAGGGCCTTCCCCTCCTGCGTTGTCCCTCCACCCTCCCAAGCATGATGTCCTTTTCCATGGACCGGTTTCTCCTCACAACATATCCAAAGTATGTTAGACAAAGCCTCAGAATCCTTGCCTCCAAGGAGCAGCCCGGTTTAACCCTCTCCAGGACAAATCTGTTTGTTTTCCTAGCAGTCCATGGTACCCTCAATACTCTTCTCCAGCACTACAGCTCAGAGGCATCAATTCTCCTTCTATCCTCCTTAGTCATTGTCCAACTCTCTGACGCATAACAAGTGATAGCAAAGACCATGGCCTGTATCAGACACACCTTAGTCTCCAAAGAGACACCATTGTTCTTCAGTACTTTAGAAAGTCCCTAACAGCAGACTTTCCCATCTCAATATGTCTTTTAATTTCCTGGCTACTGGTGTCAAGAGTGTTGAGTGTGGAGCCAAGCAGACTAAATCTCAATCTCTTCATCATCCATCCGGATGCTGCCAATTGGTCCAGTGGTGAGAATCTTTGTCTTCTTGACATTGAGCCTCAATCCATATTGAAGGCTGCAGTCCTTGACCCTCTGCAGCAAGTGCTTCAGATCCTCCTCAGTTTCAGCAAGGAGGATTGTGTCATCTGCATAACACAGATTGCTGATAGATCTTCCACCAATCCTGACACCACACTTCTTCTTCTCATAGAACCCAGCCTCCCAGATAATCTGTTCTGCATACTGGTTGAAAAGATACGGAGACAAGACACATCCCTGGTGTATGTCCTTCCCAATTTTGAACCACACAGTGTTTCCCTGCTCTGTTCTGATGACTGCCTCTTGGTCCAAGTATAGGTTTCACATTAGCACGATCAAGTGTTCTGGGATTCCCATTCTTCTCAGAGTCAGCCACAGTTTGTTATGGTCCACACAGTCAAATGCTTTGGGCTGGGTGCGTCTGATACAGGCCATAGTCTTCGCAATCACCTGTTATGCATCAGAGAGTTGGACAGTGACCAAGGAGGATAGAAGGAGAACTGATGCCTTTGAGCTGTGGTGCTGGAGAAGAGTACTGAGAATACCATGGACTGCTAGGAAAACAAATAGATTTGTCCTGGAGAGGGTTAAACCGGGTGGCTCCTTGGAGGCAAGGATTCTGAGGCTCCGTCTAACTTACTTCGGACATGTAGTGAGGAGAGACCGGTCATTGGAGAGGGACATCATGCTTGGGAGGGTGGAGGGACGGCGCAGGAGGGGAAGACCCTCTATAAGGTGGATTGATTCAGTGACTGGGATAATTGGGATGGGAGTGTCAGAGACAGTGCGATTGGCACAGGACAGAGCAGAGTTTAGGGCTGTTGTACATAGGGTCGCTATGAGTCGCAGGCGACTCGACGGCACATAACAACAACAACAACAATGGTACAGGTACACCTGGGCAAGTCTTCAGCTCCAGCCACAGGGCAATATAGTGCCAGTTCCTCTGGGACAGGTCTGGGTCAACCCTGGCTCCCTAGGGAAGGAGTGGCTATTGTAAGTGAAAGGCCAGCCAACTACACCCTTTCAAAAGCTGCAGAAAGCGCATAGTCATGTCTAGTTCAAGTGCAAAGTTCAGTTGACTCACGCAGCAGTTCACACCAGAAGCAGGCCAAGACGCAAAATCATAGCTAATCCTAGGTAGATCTCTAGAGTCTCAGTGCACCACGTGTCTTTCTAGCAGAAAGGTGAGCAATGTGGACGTGAATTCATCAGCTGCTCTGTGACTGAAGGTGGGCAGTCACCTCCAGCTTCCAAAACTTTGAATTGGAATAAACTTGATGAAAGTTTTGTTAAATAGTAAAATGACCCTAGAGAGTACTTAATAAGAACCTTACTTTAACAATTATACTTATTTCCAGCCAGAAATCCAAGCTGAATTCAGGAGAGGCCTTGGAACAAAGACTATCAGTTCTACTGTCAAATGAATCTTGACTGAAAGCAGAGAATTCCAAAAATATGTAAATCTGTGTTTTGTTAACTATGCAAAGGCACTTGACCATGGATCTTAATAAATTGTGGGTAACATTCATGAGTATAGGAATTCCAGAACACAGAATGGTGGTCTTGTGAAACATGTATATAGCTCAAAAATCAGCCATTCAAAAATGACAAGGTTTAATAAAATCAGGAACAGAATCTGAACAAAGGAAACAACATATGGTTGAAAAATGAGGAAAGGTTTGTGTTAAGGTTGTATCCTTTCTCCACACCTATTCAATCTGTATGCTGAACAAATAATGCAAGGAATAAAAAGAAAATAAAAATGTGGTGTCAATGACTTATGCCGATGGCATAACCTTGCTTATAGAAATGAAGAAGACTTGAGGCACTTCTTGAAGATCATAAACTACAGCTTTCAGAAACTGATTGTATTTCATCATCAAGAAAACCAAAATCTTCAAAATCAGACCAATACGCAGCATCATGATAAATAAAGACCAAAGTTAGCTCTTTCCCTTTACTTAGATCCACAGTCACAAGTCATAATAGAAGCAGTCAAAAATCAAGACATTTGACAGTAGGCAAAGTTCCCCTCAAGGACCCCTCTAAAGAGAAAGCATATGCATCTGGTTATGCTTAAACAATAAGAAGACTGAAGAAGAATTGATGTCATTGAATTATGATGGTGAAGAGTATTCTTTTTTCCCCAAAGTAAAAAAAAATAATTTAATTTGTCTTATCATATACTTTTCAGCTGTTTACTGAAATGTAATTAGGAAAGATAAAAATTGCCTTTGAAGGGGGTTGTAATAGCAGCTATCAAAGCAATATTTAAACATGATTTCAAGAATGCCAAGAGTATGGAACATTACATGAATTCATACATCCTTTTACCAGGGCCATGCTAATCTTGCCTGTGTCGTTCCAGTTTTAATGTACATGCTGCCGAAGCGAGTAATGGCCAAGAATACAGATACAGACTGCCAAAACCAAACGTATACGTTTGGAGGATGTGTAACCACCACGCTACCTTAGAGGCAAGGATTGTAAAACTTCACCTCCTGTATTTTGGAAATGCTGTCAGGCGGAACCAGTGCTTGGACAAAGATGAGGAGAGGATGACAGAGAAAACAGAAAGACCCTCAACAAGTGAACTGAAACAGTGACTACTGCAGTGGCTTGGGCATGGCATGAGAGGGCAAGGATCTGCCCTGCTGTCCATAGGGTCACTATGAATCATGGTCTATACAGAGTTCCTAACTATGTCTTATATACACCTCATGAAATTCCTAGGCAGTAAACCTAGATCTCTATTGTGAATTTTTTTTTTATTTCTTTAGTTCTTTTTTAAAAATTTCTTTCTTATTGGGATTTTAACAAACGTTTACAGAAATGTTGGATTTTCATTCATTCACAGTTGTACCCTAGATCTCTATTGTATGGGTGTGGAGATCTGAGAGACCTAATAACTTGTTTAGAGTCACACACTGGCTGAGAGTGAGGACCTAGGTCTGCCATTCATTTAAAAAATAGGGTGCTGGATACACCCAGCTTTTACATTGGTTTTGTGGGGAGGGCTATGGTGGGGTCACTATTTCCAGTTATGGAGATGGCATAGGAGAGAGGAACAATTCGGGTCTTATCTGAGGAAGTGGCTCAGGTAAGGGGAGCCAGATTGTGACCTCACTTCCTTGGCAACTAAGAATGACAGAACTTGGGATCCTAGCAACCAGGCCTCCAGCTACAAGACACAAGAAGCTCAGGTAGACACTGCTCCCTAATAACTTCACTTGTTGTCTTAAAAAAACCGAGTTCAACTCTTTTGAAAGATTTCAGTAAACAATTTAGACTTCACTGCCGAAACCCCGGGCCACCGTTTGCCAGAAATAACTCACAGGTAACATAGTGTTGCTCAGAGAGAAGGCTGATTAAAGTCAAGCCAACATGGTGATCCCACCTGGATGGTTCCAACCGCCTGCCCAGGTCATTCCAAGTTCAGGCTGTGCCAGCCCCTGTCCTCACGAGACATATTCTGCAAATAAAGAGAATAGTATTGATGAGACGGAGTTCATTTGGGAGAGAAGGTGGGTAGGTGGCAGGGACAAGGGGCTGTCATTTTATCTTAGAGGACTCAGGAGATAGAGGTGACGATACAGATGCTGCTGCTTCATTTCACAACTACCTCTCCGCTTTATCAGGCTCCATCAGCACAGTGTCTCACCACCCCTGGGTTCTGTGAGGCAGAGTTTGGTCAGATGTGTCTGTGTAGATGGATCAAGTCCATCATATTGGGTACTTTGGGAGATGAAGGACAGGGACAGTACAGGCAGTGAGTCGATCCAAGTCCTTCCCTCAACTCAGCTAGTCAGATAGGAGTATGAGGCCCAAGCTTCTCCCAGATGTTCCAGGTTAGACTCAAGGGCTTTAGGGAAAGGACTGTCGCAGGGTCAAGCTGGCACTCTGAGCTGCACACTCACCTTAAGTGTGGGAAACACCTGTGGTCCTCTGAAGACCCTGTTCCCTTTAGACCTTCCCAGATCAGATCCTGCTGCAGGTCTCAGAGGCTGGTAGCTTCTCTGAACTCCCTCCACTCTGCTGCACTCCCTCCTCTCCTGTGGGCATTGGCTCGGTGGTGGGAGAGGGGGCTATGGTGCCCAGGCAGCCATGACTAGCAGACATCTTCAGGGCTTGGAGAGTCAGGTCTCAGGCCAGATGTCCAGAGTGAGAAGTTACACTGTCTTTTCACAAGACTTTCCTTCTGTGCATGGATCTGTGAATAATCAGTGGAATCCCCATTTCTGTCCCAGCCAAGATCAGACTAGGCAAAATCAGATAGACATAAAGAGAGGCTGCAAAGAAAGGTAAAGAGTTCAACATTATCTGGTCAATGTAAGGGGAACATGGCAGGCCGGACAAGGAAGCAGTTATTAATGAAGCAGGAGGTGGAACCATGACACCAGCTAGTGGGAACTATCAGTGACCACCGTCAGTCAACCCACCCAGCAGAAATCAATGAAATCTCACGAAAATGGCCAGTCTCAGGAGACCTGCAGCTCCTGGAGAACCAGGAAATTCTCTGGAGACAAAGCTGAGCAAGAGAGAGGGGTCTTCCCCACTCATCCCACGAGATTGGGGAGCATTCTAGTCTTCTGCAAAACATCTTCTCTCCTACTTTTGTCTTTCTGCCAGAACTGCCTGCCCTATCTTCATTAACAAACCAGGCCTGGGCACCTCCTACAACCCTGCCAGGGTGCCCTTGACTATGATAAACTCCTCTTTGCTGGATAAAGGCTGTACTCACTCATTTATCCTGTCATAGTCACGCTGCTCCTATCCTCTTGGGTACCTAGCTAGAGCTTCCTGTGGGCAGTGAAGAGATTCCTGGGGCCAACATCTCTTGCATGTGTCAGTTTTAAAAAAAACAAACAACACACTACTTTTTTTTTGTGATTTTAGTGAAAGTTTAAAAAGAGATCTGTTTTTATCCAGCTGTTTGCATATTTCATTATGGTACCTTGCTTAATCTTCAAGTGCCCTTTGAGATCTTCTAGTCATCACTTTTCGTCTTTGTTTTGGCCTCTCTACATTCTAGTGCAATTTTCTTTTTTAAAAAAAATTTATTTTATTATTTGTGTGTGTGTGTACCATCAAATTGGATCTGACTGGCACAGGAGGAGATTGCCCCTCCTCCAGCAGAGCATCTGGTGAATTAGGATGAATGAATGGAAGTCCAGAATCTCTGTAAATGTTCATTAAAATTAATAAAATTTTTTAAAAAATCATGTACCTCAGGAATTGCAGTGCAGCTTCTTGCCATTAGGCCACCAAGAGCTCCCTTAGTGCAATTTTCAAAGTCTCTTTTGAGATCCATTTTGGTGTTTGTTTGTTTTTTCTGATAATCATTTGCTTTCTTCATGGATGATGTTCTTGATGCTATTCCACACATCATCTGCTCTTCGGTCATCAGTGTTCAAGGTATCAAATCTATTCTTGAGATGGTTTTTCATTCAATTGGGATAGACTCAAGGCTTTATTTTTGGTTCTCATGAACTTGTTTTTATTTTCTTCAGTTCAATCTGAATTTTTGCAAGAGTAATTGTTTGCACAGTCATCTGCCGGTTCCCCTTCATAGCTGCAAGCTCTAACAGACCATGTAGGAGTCATTTCATTTGCTTCTGCATATTCTTGATACCTGAAAACTGTTTTTCAGATCACTTAAAATAAAGGTAATTGTTGTTACTATTGTGTATCACTGAGTCAGAAAGCTGACTCTCTGGCAGCTTTTCAAAGGCAGTTAATTATGTGGGAGGAGATTGCCCATCCTTCTTCCAAGAAGCACCTGGTGGATTAAAACTGTGCAGCTTCAGGATTATAGTGCAGCTTCTTAACCTTTTTAAAGGTAGTGAGGAAGGAACATCTGGAGCTGCTTGGATTAGCTGAATTCCAGGATGTGCCTAAGCCTTGGATAAACATCTTGAGCTTTGGGCTCCTTGAGCTGGACTGTCGTTTTAGGGGGAAAATATTTTGCTAGAAAAGAAAGGTAGTTTTTTTTTTACTTAGCATATGATATAGAGAGGAAAAGAATGGTTGTGATCAGAGTAAATTTGGCAATATCAACTCAAGGTTCTGGTGGCCTAGTGGTAAGAAGTTGTGCTGCAATCCCGAAGGTACATAGTTCTAATACACCAGCTGCTCCATAGGAAAAGGATGGGCAATCTCCTCTCATGCAATTTACTGCCCCTGAAATTCCACTGAGAGGTCAGCTATGAGTTGCTTCCAACTCAAAGGCATGAAACAACAACATCATTCCCTGCTAGGGGTTCTGATGGCCTGGTAATAAGACATTGTGGTTTGAATTCACCAACTGTTACACAACAGAAAGATAGGCAATCTCTTCTTATGGGATTTAAAGCCTTTTCAAGACCACTGGAGTGCCATTTACATTGTTTTTAGGTACCATCACGGCAAACTTAAACAATAAACCTGAATCCTGTCCTATCCTGTGCCATCCTCATCATCTTTGACAGTGTCAATCCATCTCATTGAGGGTCTTCCTCTCTTTCGCTGACCCTCCACCTTTCCAAGCATGATATTTCTCTTGAAGGAATAGCACCTCCTAGCAACACGTCCAAAGTATGTGAGACAAAATGTCACAATCTTTGCCTCCAATTGGTTCATTCAGCACTCTTTTCCAGCATCATAACTCAAAGGAATCAATCCTGTCATCCTTATTTATTTTCCAGCTCTCAGATGTATAGCAAATTCTTCAAAAGACCATATCTTGAAACAATCGCACCTCAGTCATCAACCTGCCATCATTGCTTCTTGGTATTTTGGAGATGTTCCTTAAAACAGAGTTTGTCAACGCAATACACCTCCTGATTTCCTGACTACTGGTACCAAGACTGTTGATTGTTGATCCACAGCAAGGTGAAATCACTGACAATATCAATCCTTTCTCCATTTATCATGCTGTTTCCTATTGGCCCAGTGGTGAGGCCTTTATTTTCTTGATGTTGAGATGTAATCCATATCAGAGTACGATGAAGCAAGCTTTTCAAGTCCTCCTTAGTTTTAGCAAGCAAGGTTTTGTCATCTGCTTAATGCAGGATGTTGATGAGTCTTTCTCAGATCCAGATGCCACATTTCTTTTCAAAGAGTCTAATTTCATGAACTACTTGCTCAGTATACAGATCAAATTGTTCTTGTTGTGTGTCGTTGAGTTACAACTGACCCATATCTGACCCTCTAGTAGGTTTTCAGAAGCAGTAAATCACATGCGAGGGAACTGCCCATCTTTCTCCTCCAGAGCAACTGGTGGATTAAAATTGTATTCTGACTAAATATGATTGAATAGGTATGGAGAAAAGATATGTCTCTGATGCTAACCCTTGCTGATTTTAAACCATGCAATGTTTCCTACTCCATTTGGACAATAGCTACATATAGATGTCACATGAGTACAATTGAGTGTTCTGGGATTCCCATTCTTCTCAAGGTTAGCCACAGTATGCTATGATCCACAAAGTCAAATGCCTTTGCAGAGTCAATAAAAAACAAACACAAACAGATACTGTTCTAGTATTCTCTGCTTTCAGCCAGGATCCATCTGACACCAGCAATAGTATCAGCTATGCATAGGTTCCAAATGGACGGTACACAACAACAAAGCCACTTTCGTTTCTAGAAATTATTTACTGTTTGTTTATTTAAAGCACGATATTAATTAATGAATTGCTTTTGGGAGGGCTGCTATCAAGGACCTCCCCAAAATGCTAAGGAGCAATGATGTCAGTCTGGAGACTAAGGTACACCTGATTTAGGCATGGTCTTTGCAATTACTTACTATGCATCTGAGAGCTGGATAATAACCAAAGATGATAGAAGAAGAATTGATGCCTTTGAGTTGTAGTGCTGGAAAGGAGTATTGACCATACCATGAACTGCCAAATAGGTTTATCCTAGAAAGGGTGAAACCAGGTTGCTCCTTGGAGGCAAGGATTTTGAAGCTCCATTTCAAATACTTCAGGCATGTGGCCAGGACAGACCAGTCCCTGGAGAAGGACATCATGCTGGAAAGGTCAATGAACAGCAAAGGAAAGAAAGAGCCTGGATGAGATGGATTGACACAATAACTGGGATAATTGGGAGTATATGTGTCGGAGACAGTGAGACTAACTCAGGAGAGGACAGGGTTCTGAGCTGTTGTGCACAGTGTTGCTATGAATCTCAGGCAACTCAACAGTACACAGCATCAACAAAGAAGATCAGAAGATGCTATCTGCACAGGAATTTTGAGATAAGTAAAGCAAAAGGACGTCTAAGATTTCACTAAAAGAATGTAGGGTTAGATTTCTTATGCTCATGAAATGGTCCAGATGTTAATGGACCTCTCCACAGGAGACTAACTTCCTTCAAATTTTAATGTCTAATGGGGATGCTGAGGCCATTTCCTGAATAAGCTGCTTGGGTATTTAAAAATCTGTGTTTTTTTAGATGGTACCTAGATCTATCTTACTCACGATGCAGGGGGCAGCAGTGCAGTTTTTGCTAATTTTATGCACAGTTCTCTAAATATTAAAACAAAACGTTGTTGTTGTTGTTGTTATTAAGTGCTATCGAGTTATAGACAACTCATAGCGACCCTATGAACAAAAGACCTGAACACTTGTATAAGGTTCATCCTTTCTCTAAGTTCATAGTTTCTGAAGGCAAGACATTTTGGAAGTGGATACCACTCCTGCTTCCAAGTCTGTTTTAATCTGGGAGCTCCACCAAACACTGTCCAAGATGGGTAACCAATATTGCATTTGTCACATCACAATGTTTAGCATCACAGCAACAATATTAGTAGGATAGAGCAGACTAAGCTCCTGAAAATGGCTTAGAAACAAAACTTAGCCTTTCTAATAAGTACTTGGCCCAGGTCACACAGGTTGGAGGGATACAGACCAAATACAGATGGTAACTATCACCAGGTTGTAATTATTACTTCTTCCATAAGACTGAGTCAATCCGTCTCATCAAGGGTCTTCCTTTCTTGCACTGTCCCTCCACCCTTCCAAGCATGCCCAAAGTATGTTAGATGAAGTTTCAGAATCCTTGCCTCAAAGGAGCAGCCTGATTTCACCTTCTCTAGGACAAATCTGTCTGTTCTCCTAGCAGTCCATGGTATATACAATATTCTTCTCTACCATCAAACTCAAAGGCATTAATTGTCCTTCTATCATCCCTAGTTATTGTCCAGCTTTCAGATGTATAGCAAGTAACTGTGAAGACCATGGCCTGGATCAGGCATACTTTAGCCTCTAGACTGACATCTTTGCTCTTCAGTACTCTGGAGAGGTCACTGACAGCAAGCTCGGCCTCTAGGCCTGGGAACAGCAGGCCTCAAACCCAGATTATTGCCTTTGGCAAGCCGGCACTCATCCAGCTCGACCTCTAGGCCTGGGAGCAAGCCCCGGTCCCAGATCACCACCTCTGCCATGCCAGCCAGTGTCCCAGCCCAGCCTCTCGGCCTTGGAGCAGCATGATCTGGCCCCAGATCACTGCCTCTACCATGCTGGCCTTCCCTCCAGCATGGCCTTCAGGTCTGGGAGCAGCATGGCCAGGCCTGGGATCACCATCTCTGCCAAGCTGTACTTCTGCCCAGATTGGTCTCTAGGCCTGGGAGCAAGGCCCTGGCCCAGATCAACGCCTCTGCCATGCTGGGTGTCTGTCCAGCTAGTCCACTAGGCCTGAGAGCAGGGCCTGACCCCAGATCACCACCTTTACCATGCTGGTCTGTGGCTCAGTTCAACCTCTAGGACTGGAAGCCATATGGCCTGGCCAAGGATCACTATCTTTGTCTCATCCATAATCTGTTCAGTTTATTATCTAACCTGGGCATAGGGCTCTGCCCTGGATCACTGCCTCTGCCATGAAAAGCCAGCGAGGCAGCTTGGCCTCTAGGTCTGGGAGCAGGGCCTGGCCCCAGATCAACGTCTCTGCCACTCTGGCTGGCAGCCCAGCTTGGCTTCTAGGTCTGAGACCCAGGATCGGCCCTGGATCACTGCCTCTGCCATGCCAGATTTCTGCCCAGCTCAGCCTCTAGGCCTGCAAGTAGCATAGTTAGGCCCAAGACCAACTGCCCTTGCAATGCCAGCCATGTGCCCAGCTCCCCTCTAGGCCAGGGAACAGCGTCGCCCGACCTCAGATCATTGCTTCTGCCACACAGGCCTTCCTCTCAGCTGTATAGGGGTGTGCCTGAAAGAAATCAGTGAACGAGAGATGAAATTTAGAGTTTATTTTATTCAAGTGGAGCTCCTGGGTGAGTTCTCAGTTCTGTAGGAACAGAGCTGAGAATTCACAACCTTGGGGGATTGGGAAGGATTTTTTTTTTATAACGGTCTTCAAGGAAGAAAGGGAGGTGCATTCCACTTCTTAATTTATGGTCCATGGTGAGTTCAGCTAGGCAGACGTGGTCGTTTGCTCTTCTTGTCAGCAGCAGGCAAGGCCGTTAACATTTGAAACTAAATTCTTGTTCTTCCTCCTGGTCCCCTTGCCCAGGACTAACATCAGCTTGGCCTCTGGGCCTGGGAGCATCAAGGCTAGACTCAGATCAAGGCCCTTGCCATTCTGGTTATCTGCCCAACTCGGCCTCTAGGCCTAGGAGCAGGACCTGGTCCCCAATCCCCAGCTCTGCCACACCAGCCAGGCACCCACCTCGGCCTCTAGGCCTGGGAGCAGCACGGCCAGCTGTGGATCACTCTATCTGTCATGTACACCAGTCTACCGTCAAGCTTGGCCTCAAAATCTGGGAGCAAGGCTTGGCCTTAGATCACCAACTCTGCCATGTCAGCCTTCTGCCCTGCTCTCCCTCTAGGCCTGGGAAAAGTAGGTCCTGACCCCAGATCATTGCCTCTGGCATGCCGGCCTTCACTTCTGCCACACCAATTGGCATCCCAGCTTGGCCTCTAGGCCTGGAAGCAGGGCCCAGTCTCAGATCACTGTCTCTGCCATGCAGACCAGAAGCCCTGGTCAGCCTCTAGGCCTGGAAGCAGGGCCTGGCCCCAGATCACCACCTCTGCCTCTCCCACAATCTGCCCAGTTTGGCATCTAGCCTGAGAGCAGTGCATTGTCCCATATCACTGCCTCTGCCATCTGTGTTGTCCACCAGGTCAGCCTCTAGGCCTGTGAGCTGCAGGGTACAGCCACGGATCACTGTGCCACACCAGCCAGCCTCCCAGCTTGGCCACTAGGCTTGAGAGCAACTTGCAGGCCCAAGCTCACTGCCTCTGACACGTTGACCTTCTCTGCCCATCTCAGACTGTAGGCCTGGGAGTAGGGCCTGGCCGGGATCACTACCACTGTGATGTGGGTTGTCCAATAGGTTGGCCTCTAGGCCCGTGAACAGCATAGCCAGGCCGAGGATCACCACCTGTACCACAATGGTCGGTGGCCCAGCTCGGCCTCTAGGCCTGGGAGCAACATGGCCCTACCCTAGATCATTGCCTCTGCCATGCTGGCCTTCCTTCCAGCTCGGCCTCTCAGCCTGGAAGCAGCTTGGCCAGCCCCAGAATACTGTCTCTGTCATGCACGCCGACTGCCCAGCTCATTCTCTAGGCTTGGAAACAGCATTGGCAGCCCCGGATCAATGCCTATTGCCACACTGACCCTCTGCCCAACTCAGCCCCTAGGCCTGGGAGTGGGGCCTGGCCCTAGATTACCACCTTCTGGCCAGCTTGGCCTCTAGGCCTGTGAGCAGTATGGCCAGGCCCAAGTTCACCACCTCTGCCACACGAATTGTCTGCCGGTGCAACTTCATGGCCTGCGTGCAGGGCTTTGCCCCAGGTTATCGCCTCTGCCATCCGTGTTGTCCACCAGCTCATCCTCTAGGCCTGTGAGCACAGGGCCTGGCCTCAGATACAGCTTCTTCCACACCAGCCAGTCACCCAGCTGAGCTTCTAGGCCTGGGAGCACTATCCGGCCCAGGATCACTACCTCTGTGATGTAGATTTTCATCCAGCTCGACCACTATGTCTGGGAGCTGCATGGCTAAGCCCTGGATTACCACCTCTGCCATGCCGACCATCTGCCCAGCTCAGCTTCTAGGCCTGAAAGCAGGGTTTGGCCTTGGGTCACTGCCTCTGCCATGCTGGTCAGCTGCTCTGCTCAGCCTCTAGGCCTGGGAGCAGCATGACCGGCCCTGGATCAGTGCCCCTGACACACCGGCCAGCCAGCCGCCCACCCAGCTTGGCCTCTAGGTCTTGGAGCAGGGTCCAGCCTGGGATCACCACCGTCAAGCCAACTCAGCCTGTAACCTACACGCAGCATGGCCAGGCCCAGAATCACCGCCTCTGCCATGCCTGCCGTCCACCCAGTTCGGCCTCTACACCTGGGAGCAGGGCCTAGCCCTGCCCAGGATCACCACCTGTGCCACATCAGCCATCTACCTTCTCAGCTTCTAGGAGCAGGTCTCAGCTCGTCATTACCTTCTTTGCTATGCTATCTTCCAGGTTAAGTCGTCCTCGAGGCCTCGAGCACAGGTACACTTCTGATTTCTGCCTATTGTATGTATCTTCCTTCCATCTCCTTTTAGATTTTGGCCCCTGACCTCTTCTACCCATCTGCTTTTCCACCCCTTCCCAGTACCTGGTTGTCTTGTATTATTGTCATTGGGATTGCCTTTGAATGCAGCTCTTTTGACATTACCTGATTTTATTTGAAGCAACTGGTGGCCTTGAAATTCCAACAATTTCATTGTATTTATTTTTGTATTTTTCCCTCATGTGGGAAGCCAAATTCCAAACTAAGTATTAATGATAAACCAAATGCTATATCAGGATATGAAGGAGGCACAGATACAAGGTGGAATTCCCCCTAAGAAAGTGCCAAGGCAGACCTTAGGCATTCACAGGGGTTAAGCGCCAAGGCAGCAGACCTTAGGCGTTTTCACAGTTCTTGGATTATATTTGCTAACCCCTCCCTCCTGAGACAAGCATAAGGTTTTCAATAGAAAGAGCTTAGATTCATTTGCATAGAATTCTCTTTGTGATTTGCTCCCTGCCAATTTTCAATAAAGACACAGGGAAGCTGGGTTCAGAGCTTCAGTTGTTTGAGCTGTTCACCCCCTGCTTTATGCTCTCTGTTTTCTCCTCCATTCTTGGTGTCCTGTCTCATTCTCTATTCTTTACCCTTGGTTAAAAACACCCTCATGTCAATGACTCACTACTATCTAGTGTCCCATCCTGCCATGTTGCCAAAGTCCTCAACTGGGTTCTGCACCATTATATTGACATGGCTATTTTGCTTATATGTTATTGGAGCAAGATTTCATGTTGTTAAGTACTGTGTAGTTTATGGGTCTAAATCAAGGAAGCTCTAGCCATACAACAAACAAATCCCAGTTTCTGGCTGTAGTGATCAGAAACCTGGGCTTGCTTTCAGTGTGATGTAAATGTTCTGGAACTGGAAAGGAGTGGTGGCTGTAACAACATTGTGAATGTTCTGAGGTTACTAAATTGTATATTTTAAAAGGGTTGCTAGAGTAATTTTTTATACATTTAATTTTTTTATTATTATTATTTTCAATGAACATCTACAGGGATTTTGAAATTCCATTCATTCATTGTTGCACTTTTCTCCCCGCCCACTCCCAGTTCACTCCTCTTCTTGAAAAGCAAAAGAAAAACTCCTTCATTGGTACACAATCCCCCCTGCACACCCTCACCCCCACCTCCACCACAAGTATATTCCACTCCTCAAACCTGATTCTGGACTCTTATGATAATCATAATGCACTAAAATATTTTAATTTTAAACTATTCTTTCCCTCATCAGCTTCAATGCAGTAAACATAATTTATCCAGTTTTTCTCAGTCTTACCCCCACTCCGACATCAGCCTCATTCTACAACAGTGGCACCAAATAATATTTGTCCTTTTGTGATTGAGATATTTCACACAGCATAATGTCCCCCAGGGTCACCCATTTTGAATAATATTATATTAGTTCCTTGTTTTTCAATGTAGCATAGTATTCCATTGTGTGAATATACCACAGCTTCTCTATCCATTAGTTTGTTGATGGGCACTTAGGTTGTTTCCAACTCCTTGCTATTATGAACAAAGCCACGATAAACATGGGTGT
>NW_006399791.1:8988615-8992843 GCF_000299155.1 Elephantulus edwardii | reverse complement strand
TCCCTGAGAGAGACTTCACCCTGAGTCATAAGGAAAAGGGGACGGCGTATTCTCTTAGCTACTTCCTGCTGAAAAGGGACGTTGTGGGTTTCAGGGTGAAGATCTTCTCTCACTACTCTAAAGGGCGGATCATGGTTTCTTGTTTTTCCAGTGCCTCTAATGCCTCGTTTGTTTTCTCTCCATTGTTTTGGATTATTTTTTTAAGCTCCTCCTGATTTTTGCTAGCCCTGTCCTGTAATTCATCAAGTTTCTTTTTCATCCATTGAAAATATTCAATCATTGTTCTTTTTTATTCTGTGTCAGAAAGTTCCATCAGGCTTTCTGGCTTCAGGAAATTCATTGCTATTGTGTCTTCTTTGGGGGTGATATCTTGCTTTGGGCTTGTGGGACAAGTGAAGCACCCTGCTTTCTACAGACCATTGATGTGGCAGAATTTTTCATGTCTGAGGTGGTAGCTGGTTTTTTATTTGACCTCACGGCTCCAGGAGAAGGTTGGGCAGGAACAAGAGCAGATGCGTATAGGGTGTGTGCACACTTCAATGCTTGCGCGAGTGGGGAGGGAAAAAAGCACACACTGATACACTTGGGGAGGGGTTCGGGGGAACCTAAATAATGAAGGAGGAAGTCTGTTGTTCCCTTTCTGAAATTGCTTCCCCACTCTTTGGAGATGCTCAGGATCTCCCTGTTGTTTGAGTTAGTGAGCCCCATGTGGTCAGGCCAGAAACCAGTTTGTTTCCGCAAGTAACAAAATCCTCAATGGTACATGAGTATTTTAGAGGAGGTTGATAAATCTTATAGATTTGGTATATATGATTGTTGCAGCCCTGGCCTGACCCTCCCTCGACTGTCCTCACAGATTTCCCACCAAAATCCAAGTTTTTAAAGATGGTGTTTCCCCAGATAGAGTCAATTTTGTTTGACAGATGTTTTAGTGAAATAGAACAACACATTCAAACCCAAATTCTCAGTTCTAAGGCTGTTGTTGTATGGTGGAGTGGGTCCTGACTTACAGCTGACTCTCCAGTGGGTTTTCAGAGGCAGGATACGTCCAAGATTTTCACAGACAGTAAATTGTACCAGAGGATACTGCTGGGTGTCCTCCCTCAGAGCTGCTGGTGGATTCAAACAGTGTGCCTTTGCGCTGGCAGCCAACTCCTAGGCAGTGAGCTTCCTTCAGTTGGACTAGCCCCCTGAGATGTGTCATTCAGTCACTTTTGCCCAAGTCTTGGAGATATGCATGCACCTGGATTTTCTCTCTTCTTTCCTTCCTCTTTTATCTCTTTCTTGTTTTTGAGGCATGAACAAAGAAGACTAGTGTCATTATTGGTAAAACCCATGATAACAGCCCAGTGGGGACAGTTATAGAGTAAACAGAGCCAGGAGTAAACAACAGTAAAAGAAACAGCTGACTAAGGAATGAGGTGGGTGGAGGAGGACCTGGGAGGGACTGTGGAGGGGCTGAGTCAGCTCAGGGCTTGGAGCTGTCCTTCCACCCACCTGGCCTTCATGGAGGCAGGACTCCAGCTGTCTGGACTCAAAAGCCGGCCCCTTGTCCCTTCCTGACTCCCAATTCCTCCCCAAGTAGAAATCAAGCTTCCTGTCTCCTACCCACCTGGTTTATCCTCCTCTTGGCTTATTTATGTTTCTCTGAATGTGGACACATGACCTCAGACTGCATTCACTTCTCTAGATTAAAGAGTCCCCCTTCCCACAAGCTAAAGATCACATCCACCTGGTGATGCTGGGTGAGAGGAGAAAGACCCTCCTTGGCTCACATCCTGCTCTCCAGCCTGGGACTCTGACGAGCCATGTAAACGTACCTTGTCTATAAAATGGGAATAACAGCCACCTTGCCCACCTTAGGAAGATGATAAGAATTGCTGTGTTAGGACTCAAATCCCCACAGCTACTTCTAATATTAACCTTCCAGCAGGTTTCCACAGCTATAAATTGAAAACGGGCTGAAAGAGACTGCTCATCTTTCTCCCCTGGAGCTCCTGGTAAATTCTACCCGAAATGACCAGAAACTTTCAGCACTACTTATGACAAACTATACCACCAGACCTCCCTGCTGGCCAGGGATCAATCATCAGTGTAAACTGTCGGGCAGTTTCCAGTTCCAGCCTGACCTGGCACTTTTTCTTCTCTCTCTATCTGTGACCCAAAACTGGTACATGGATCTTTCCCCTTACTCAGAGCCCGATCTACTGTTGAGGGAGATTTTCTCATTGTCCCAACTGGATCATGCCTGGGACTAGGTCACTATGATGCTGACTGCCCAGATCCCCAGGCCTCCCTACTTCCTGCCAGCCCATCTACAGGACAAGAACACAGCTCTCTGAGGGCCTAAGTCAAGCAGGGCTGAGAGACCACTCTCTGGAGTGGGGTTGATATTGTTCTTGTGTACCGTTGAGTCAGAACCGACCCATAGCTGACCCTCCAGTCAGTTTTCAGAGCCAGTTAATCCCAAGAGGAGACTGCCCATCCTTCTGGAGAACAAACAGCCTGGTGGATTTGAACTGCATGCCTTTGGGATTGCAGTGCAGTTCCTTACCACTAGGCCACCAGAGCTCCCTGTTTAGGGAGGTTGTAAACAACTCCCCACAAAAATTCATGCTCATAAGATGCTTCAAAGAAAATGAAAGGGACTTTTCAGGTCTCCACTGGATCTTCCCTAATTCCTTCATCCCCTCCCTCCACCCACTAAAGCTTTCCACCCTGTGATTTCTCCCCCTCCCCCTGGTCAGCTCCCTTCCCCCCTCCCTTCCCCTATTGGACTTTAATACACATCTTATTAATTATCCTGTTATTTTTATAATAGTGGTCTTACACAGTATTTGCCCGCATGAGACTGAGTTTACTCAGCATAATGCTCTCTAGACTTTCCCATGGAAAGACAGGGTATGGGCATAGAATAATTATAATTAACTTTATAGAACACTATATATGTAAATGGTCATATAAAATACACTGTGAATGAAGGAAAGTGTGAAACACAAGGTATATGAAGTTTATATGCAAACCGATATAAAGTGATTGTTTTTTAAAAAAAGGGACTCTGATGGAAAAAGGTCCGAGGGGAGCTCCTTACTGCATGTCTGCTCTTCCCTGCCCACCTAGAATCATATCTTGCTAAGGGGAACAACAGTAGTTGAGGGTAGAGCATTTTTTCCCCTTTAAGGCAATTTTCAAATATATTTTTGCATAAATAACATTGCAACAGGTAAGAAAGCAAGTTAAGATATTTTTGAAAGAAATGTCCTTTTTTGTCTAGAAGGACAGTTTTGAGGAAGGCTTCCTTTTCAAGTTTAAATCCTTTAGCTGTTGCATGTGGCCGCCACCCTGCAATCTTGATCACTCCCTCTATTAACATAATAATTGGATCTTAAAGTATGTTCCTTGGGATGGTTCAGTTCAAGAAAGTGGCATTCAACTAATGTAGGCGTGACAAGATCCAGAAACACAACCTCAATGAGGACCCCAGGTTCCCACAAGTGTTCCCTCTCAACAATCTTTAACATTTAAGAGACTTCAGGTGCCATGAAGCGATTCCAGTATGACCCAGAGAAAAGCTATCCTGAAAGGGTGTGTTCTGTTGATAGGATTAGAACCAATGAGATAGGAGAGGCAGAAGCTGCATGATCAGAACCTTGGAACAGACACTGACATGCAGAAAAGGCTTCCAACCTTGGAAGAAACATGAGGGTGTTAGACACATGAATGACATCTGAGAACAAGCACCAGAATGAGAACCAGCTTCTAAACTGAACTTTCCAAGACATCACCTCGTTGGACCAGACTCTAGCTCCCAAGGCACGCCCAGAGGAGGAAGCCTTATACATCACTCACCCCCTTACCTGCTACCTCTTGTATTACTTCCTTTCCAAAGGAGAATGGATGTCTGTCCTTTGGTAAGTAACTTTCTAACAAATCTTTACTATTTATCTTCACTTCTGCCTCCTTGTCTTACTTTTCTACCTCAAACCTTCAACAAAACTTTAACCTACATTCTCAGGCCTGCACCTTATAGCACTGTGCACTAAAGTCTGTTCTCCCTGCTCTTGTTATGTGCCATCAAGTCACTTCTGACTCATAGCAACCCTTTGCATAATAATCTGAACAACAGCCCTATCTTAAGCCAATCTCACCTACAACCAGGAGAAGATAACGTAGATGAATGGGATCTTCTAAGACTCAAATCCCTATCACATCCAAAAACTTCTCCAAC
>NW_006399791.1:8949973-8987120 GCF_000299155.1 Elephantulus edwardii | reverse complement strand
CGAACTGGTGATGAGGGTGGAGAAAACAGTGCAACAATGAATGAATGAAAACCCAAAATCTCTGTAAATGTTCATTAAAACTAATAAATTTTAATTAAAAAAAAAAAGCCAATCTCATTGTCTCCAACACATCTACCCTGGTACCCCAGTTACTGTGTCAATTCATCTCATCTAGGGTCTCCCTCTCCTTCACTGTCCTTCCCCCCTTCTAAGCATGATGTTCTCCAAGGACTTGTCCGTCCTGGCAAAAAGTCCAAACAATGTGAGATGGAACTTCAAAATCCTTACCTTCAATGAGCAATTTCATTTCACCTTCTCCAGGACAGACCTGTTTGTTTTTGTGGCACTCCATGGTATGTTCAATACTCCAGCCACAACCCAAAGGCATCAATTCTTCTATCATCTTTATTCACTGTCCAGCTCTCTGATGCATAGCAAGTAACTGTGGAGACTACGGCTTGGATCAAGAACACCTTAGTCTTTAGAATGACACTGTTGCTCTTTAGCAGTCTGGAGAGGTCCCTGACAGTCAACCTTACAATCCAGTTTCTCTTTTGATTTCCTGACTGCTGCTGCCAAGAGCGTTCATTGTGGAGCCGAACAAGCTGAAATTGTTAACAATCTCAATCTCTTCTCCATCTGTTATGATGCTGTCAGTTGGCCCAGTGGTGAGAATCCTCGTTTTCTTGATCTTGAGCTTCAACAATCCATATTGGAAACTACAGTCCTTGAGTATCAATCCATATTGGTGGCTGCAGTCCTTGAGCATCTTCAGCAAATGCTTCAGGTTTCAGCAAGCAGGGTTGTGTCATCTGTATAACACAGGTTGTTGATGAGCCTTCCTCCATTCCTGATGCCACATTCCTCCTCATAAAGTACAGCTTCTTGAATGATCTGTTCTTCATATAGTTTGAAAAGGTATGGACAAAGAATGCATCCCTGATGCACTCCTTTCCTCATTTTGAACCATGCACTGTTTCCCTGCTCTGTTCTAAAGACTGCCTCCTGGTCCAAGAACAGGTTTCACGTGAGCACAACTAGGTGTTCTGGGATTCTCATTTTTCTCAAGGTTATTCTCAATTTATTGTGATCTATACCGTCAAGTGCCTTTGCATAGTCAATGAAACACAGACATCCCTCTACTACCCTCTACTTTCAGCCAAGATACATCTAACATTGGCTTCAATGTCTCTAGTGCCATGGTCTCTTCTAAACTCAGCTTACACTTCTGGTAGTTCTCTGTTGATGGATTTCTTAATAATTTTCAGCAGGAATTTGCTTGTATGTGGTATTCATGATATTGTTCAGTTATTTCAACACTATCATCTTTTTTTTGGAATGGGAACAAATATGGATCTCTTCCAGTCAGTTGGCCAGTACATAGATTAACATTAAGAAAAAAGTGAGTCAGGGTTGTGTCCTTTCTCCATACCTATTCAATCTGTATGTTGAACAAATTATTCAAGAAGTGAAAGTGTGGAGGACTTGAAGTGTTTGCTGCAGAAGTGTGGAGGACTTGAAGTGTTTGCTGCAGAAGATCAAACACTACAGCCTTCAATATGAATTGCAGCTCAATGCTAAGAAAACAAAAATTCTCACCATTGGACCTACAGGCAACATCATGATGGATGGAGAAAAGATTGAAATTGTCAATGACTTAGTCTTATTTGAATCCAAATCACTGTACTTGGTACTAACAGTGAGGAGATTAGGAAAGGTATTGCAGTGAGGATATTAGGAAAGATATTGCACTGGCAAAGTCTGCAGTCAGTGAGTTCTCCAAATTACTGAGAAGCAATTACATAAGCTTTAAGATTAAGGTGCACCTGATTTGGACCATGATCTTTTCAATCATTTGCTGTGCATCTAAGAGCTGGACAATGAATAAGGATGACTAGATACTAGATGAACTGTGATGCTGAAGAAGAGTGCTGAATTCCTTGTAGACTGCAAAAAGAATAGATATGTCTTAGAAAAGATGCACCCAGAGGGGTCCTTAGAGGCAAAGCTGATAAAGCTTCATCTCACATTGTTGTTGTTGTTTTGTGCTGTCAAGTTGCCTGTAATTCATAGCAATCCTGTGTACAACAGCCGTAAACCCTGCTCTACTCTGTGCCAATCTCACTGTCTCTGATACACTTACCCCTATTACCCCAGTCACTGAATCAATCCATCTCATTGAGGGTCTTCATTTTGTGCCCTATCCCTCCACCCTCATAAGCATGATGTCCCTTTCCAAGGGCTAGTCCCTCCTTGAAACATTTTCAAATGTCAGATGATGCTTCAGAATCCTGGCCTCTATGGAGCAGCCTGGTTTAACCATCTGTAGGGACAAACCTGTTTGTTCTCTTAGCAGTCCATTGTATATTCAATACTCTTCTCCAACACCACAGCTCAAAGGCATCAACTCTTCTCCTATCATCCCTAGTCATGGTCCAGCGGTCTGATGCATGGCAAGTGATTGCAAAGACTGTGGCATGTATCAGGAACACTTTAGTCTGCAGAGTGACATCATTGCTCTTCAATACTTTGGTGAGGTCTCTGACAGCAGACTTTCCCATTGCAATATGCCTTTTAATTTCCTGGCTGCAGGTGCCAAGAGTGTTGACTATGTAGCTAAGCAAACTAAAGCTGTTAACAATCTCAATTTCGTCACCATCCATCATGATGCTGTCAATTGGCCCAGTGGTGAGAATCTTTGTTTTATTGATACTGAGCCTCAATCCATATTGAAGACTTCAGTCCTTAACCTTCTGCAGCAAGCACTTCAGATCCTCCTCAGTTTCAGCAAGCAGGGTTGTGCCATCTGCACAATGCAGATTGTTGATGAATCTTCCTCCAATCCTGATGTCACATTTCTCCTCATAGAGACCAGCCTCCCGAATAATCTGTTTTTCATATAGACTGAAAAGATATGGAGATAGGACACATCCCTGGCATACACACATCCCAGTTTTGAACCATGCAGTATTTCCTTGCTCTCTTCTGACAGCTGCCTCCTGGTCCAAGTATAGGTTTCGTATTAGAATGATCAAGTGTTCTAGGATTCCCATTCTTCTCAGAGTTAGCCACAGTTTGTTGTGATCCGCACAGTCAAACACCTTTGCATAGTTCATGAAACACAGATAGACATTCCTCTGGTACTCCCTGCACTCAGCTAAGATCCATCTAACATTAGCTACAATAACCCTAGTACCACGACTCCTTCTAAACCCAGCTATCACTTCTGGCCATTATCTGTTGATGTGCTTATTCCAGACATTTCTGGATAATCTTCAGCAGAATCTTGCTCGCATGTGATATTACTACTATTGTTCGATAATAACTCTGTCGGATCATCTTTCCGTGGAATGGAAACAAATATAGATCTCTTCCAGTCAGTTGGCCAAGTGGTTGTTCTCCAGATTTCTTGGCACAACTTGGTGAGCATGTCCAGGGCAGCATCTGTTAGTTGAAATATGTCAATTGGTATACCATCAATTCCTGGGGCCTTATTTTTTGCTAATTCTTCCAAAGCAGCTTGATCCTCTTCCTTCATCACCATGGGCTCTTGCTCATATGTTGTTTCATGAAATTCTTCTGTGTCTGCCAATTCCTTTTGGTACAATGACTCTGTATACTCTTCATCTTCTTTTAATGCTTCCTGGATATTCTGCCCAGAGCATCCTTAACTATTGCAACTCGAGGTTTGAATTTGTTCTTCAGTTCCTTCAGATTAAGAAATGCTGAGAGAAATCGGCCCTTTTGATTTTCTGACTCCAGCTCCTTGCATATTTCATTGTAATACTTTGTCTTCCTGTGCTACCTTAGTGTGTGTGTGTGTGTGTGTGTGTGTGTGTGTGTGTATTCAGAGGAGGGGATTAATCGTGAAGTTGTACAATTTGATGTGTGGCAGGTGAGAGAAATTGAAAGACTCTGTTCTGAAAAACAATGTATTCTAATTTTGTAAATAAACTAGTATAGTAATCATTTAAAAAAAAAGTAGAGTGAATAGTAAAACAAAATCTTTGGATCCCAACCATCAACCATCTTGGAGGGAAGAGATGGGCTTGAGAGTCACTTATATCTGAATTTTAACCTCTTCAAGACCCAAGGCAACTTTTTTATTATCTATGAGCTCATTTTCTCATATATTATGTGAGAATAATAATGCTTTCTAGATGAAGAAATGGTCATAAGGAGTAAATGAAGTAAGGTAGCTCACAGTAAACACTCATTCCCCAGTGATTAATTGGGTCTGGAGGCAGACTGAATCCCAGCACCTGAATTCCGTCATGTACCCTGGTCATCTTACCCTCTCTATACTCTAGTTCTTCACTGGAACAACCTCACAGGGATTTTGTTGGATCAGGCAGAGCTTTGTTCTGTTGTGTATAGTTGTGAATCAGAGCCAGCCGGAAGGCAACTAAAAACAAAAATGTTCAGAACAGGTAAGAAAGGCTCAATGAAGGGCCTTGGTATTGAACTGTTAAGCACTCTGTCATTCACTAAAAGGTGAGCAATTTGCCCCACACTCTATAGGACACAGATGTGGAGATCTGCTCTGTAAGGACTCTCGCCTAGAACAACTGATGGAGCAGATCTGCTCTGTTACCTGGGTCATTTGATGATACCTAAGGTCAAGGACTGCAGCCTTCAATATAGATTGAAGCTCAATACCAAGAAAACAAAGATTCTTGCCACTGGACCAATTGGCAACTTCATGATAGACAGTGAAGGGATTGAGATTGTTAATAGCTTTAGTTTACTTGGCTCCACAAGCAACACTTTTGGTACAAGCAGGCAGGAAATTAAAAGATGAATTGCACTGAGAAAGTCTGCTGTCAGACACCTCTCCAAAGTACTAAAGAGCAATGATGTCACTCTGGAGACGAAGGTACACCTGATCCAGGCCTTCATCTTTGCAGTTACTTGCCATGCATCAGAAAGTTGAACAGTGACTAGGGATGATAGAAGGAGAATTGATGTCTTTGAACTGTGGTGCTGAAGAAGAGTATTGAGTATACCATGTACTGCTAAGAGAACAAACATGTTCTTCCTAAAAAGGTTGAAACCAGACTGCTCCTTGGAGGCAAGGATTCTGTAACTGACTGTGATCAATTAGTTGTGGCCTCCACTGCACTCGGACCAGTGGAGGCAAGGATTCTGAAGTTTCATCTAACATACTTTGAACATGTTGCAAGGAGGGACCAGTCTTTAGAGAGGGACGTCATACTTGGGAGGGTGGAGGTACAGCACAAGAAAGGAAGACTGGATGAGATGGGTTGATTCAGTGACTGGGGTTATGAGGGTAAGTGTGTCAGAGACAATAAGATTGGCACAGGATAAAGCAACATTTAGGACTGTAGTACATAGGGTCCCTATGAGTCACAGGCAACTCAATGGCACACAACAACAACAACAACAACATTAACAAGCACTCAAGAAAGGCTGGCTTTGTTATTCTCACAATCTGTTTCATTATATTCAATCTAGCATTTCACCAATTCCTTCCACACCCATTAATGCCCTCCTCCTTAAGGGAAATCTCAGAGAATCAGCTTTGGGAAAGCCTGGACTTAAGGGCAGAAATAGTCTCCATTGTCTTCCCTCCCAGTGACTATAGTTCTGTTCTTAATCTGAAATTCCACTATGCTTTGTTTCTTTGACCAAGACAACAGAGGAGATAGACAGGAGCCTGTTACTTCTAAAGGGTGTGGTTCCCCTCCCAGCCTGTATCTGCCCACATCATGTCCAGCATCCAGATGTTTACAGCACCCAGAAACCACAGCACTTCCTTCTTTTTCAGACTGTGGCCAGCTCATCCCATCTGACCTTTCTCTTTATTTACTAAAAAGAGGGGATGTGGGGAAGCTCTCATGCCACTAATGTCCCAGGAAAGGAGGGCTGGGCTTCCTCCTGATGCCCTCTGGGGACAACACGAATGCAGAGAACTCTCTGCCCAAGTTCCATGTCTGGTTTTGCTATTGTTCTGTCATTGACTCTGTCAGGTATAGTAACCTTCTTTCAGTTACATGAATGATTTTTTTTCCCTGGCTACATGTTTATTCAACACAAAACAATTCCCTCCAACTTTACCGAGGTGGTTGACCACGTCCACAACCAAATCTGCCTCTAAACTGGAATTCAGTTGCTGAACCAGCTCCAGCCTTGCCTTTCTTGTCGGCACCAGGAGGCACTGAGCTCCATCTGTATGTGTCCCTGTCAGCCTCCCCTCAGGTCAATCTTGCAGGTCGTTCACCTTCCAGACCTTTAGGTCGTGGCCTGCCAGTCTCAGGATGCTGTGGTACAAGGTGGCAGGAACGATCTCAGAGGGCAGGTGGAGGGAATCACGCAAATATTGGATATCCTCATAGGTAAGGTACCAGTAGAAATGTCTCCAGGTGAACTGTTCCTTCACATAACCTCGTAACTTGAGACTCTGAATGGCCTTCATGACATGAAGGCTGGGCATGTTTTTACCTGCCAGTTCAGGGTGCTTTGGCATGTGGACATCTTTCTTGGCCACCATCACTTCCTCCTTAAAAAGAAGTTCATATATGGCAATGTGGTTCTTCTTGGGCATCAACATCACAACAGTGGCTGTCTCCTGATCCGGGACTGGAAAGGAAAGCTAACGAATGGGTTTTTTTGTTTTTTCTTGTTCCCTCCCCCTTTTACTAAATTTATTACTAATTTCAATGAAAATTTACAGAGACTTTGGATTTCCATTCATTCATTGCTGCTCTTTTCTCCCCTTCCAACCCTCCCCCCTAGTACACTACCCTCTTGGAAAAGAAAAATTTTTCATTGTTTTACAAACCCTCCCCCCAGGTCCACTCCACTCTACAGCCTTCACTCTGGACTACTGTCATAACAAACATACCTAATCCCATATCCCTTTTAAACAGTGTTCGCCCTCATCTGTTTCAATGCAGTATACATTATTGAACCCATCTTAGTATTTCCCCAACCCTGATGTCAGTCCTGTTCTACAACAGTGGCACCATGAAGTATTTGTCCTTTTGTGACTGAGATACTTCACTCAACATAATGTCCTCCAGGGTCACCCATTTTAAATAATATTTCATGAGTTGCTAGTTTTTCAATGCAGTGTAGTATTTCATTGTGTGAATATACCACAGCTTCTCTATCCATTCGCTTGTTGGTGGACACTTAGGTTGTTTCCAACTCTTTGCTATTGTGAACAAAGCCACAATAAACACGGGTGTGCATTATTGAATGGTTTTTAAAAGGCTCCTTGGAACTCTGACCAGAAAGCTGAACAGGCATGATAGATTATATTGTTCCTGTTATTCACATCTCCCTACTGTACAAAGGAATACTGATTTCCCACCATGGTAGCCTAATGGTAAGAAGCTGTGCTGCAATCCCAAAGGTATCCAGTTCTAATCCAACTGCTGCTCTGCAGAAAAAGAATGAGCAATCTCCTCCAAAGCAATTTACTGCCTCTGAAAACCTGCTGGAGTTTCAGCTATGAGTCAATTCTGATTCAATGGCACATGACAACAATAGCCAGGAGATTTGTGGTGCCTTCCTGGGAAAAATATACCTTCCCATGCTATTATTGTCTTGCTTGGCCAAAATGTAACTGGAAGTGACATAAGCTCTGAATAGAAGAAGTTTTAAGAACCAAGGAATGACACCTCTTGATCTCAAATCCTACTGCATAGTCATGGTGCTCAAGACAGCAAGGTACTGGTGACAGTGACAGACACAGATCAGTGGAATAGAGCTGAAAACCTAGAAACAAGCTCATCTACCTACGGTCAACTGATTTTTTTTACAAGGATATGAAATCAATTAAGTAGGGAAATGATAGCTTCTTTAACAAATGGTGTTGGAAAAATTGGAAAATCATCTGCAGAAAATTTAAGAAAGACTCACACCATACACAAAAATCAACTCAAGGTAGATCAAGGGACCTACGAGTAAATCCAAACTCTATAAAATTCATCAGAGGAAATGTAGGAAGAAGTCTAGAAGCCTTAATCCACAGCATGAACAGACTTTCAAGCATAATGGAAAACCTACAACTAGGATAGAAGAAAATAGATGAATGTAACCTTCTAAAAGTCAAATCCCTATGATCACCAAAAAACTTCAACAGAGTGAAAAGGAAACCCACAGACTGGGGGAAAAAATTGGCCATGATATAGCTGATAAAGAGCTTATATCTAAAATTTACAGAATTCTCTAGCATCAACAAAAGGATAAACAATCACAAAATGGGCACAAGATATGAATATTAGACACATTACCCAAGAAGATAGTCAAGTGGCAAACAAACACATGGAGATATGTTAAAAAAACTCCTGTGGGGGGGATCCAAGATGGCGGCGGAGGCGGAGACAATGTGGTGAGCTGCAGGAGCAGCGAACCACTTGGAGGAGGGCCACTATGGCCTTCTACAGACCTCTGTTTTTTGATAATTGAACAGTTAAACAGTTGATGACTGCTCTTCAGTGAAGATCGAGGCTCAACAACAGGAATTCAAGGATTCCCAGGGAGGAATGGGTGAGTCCCACGGCTCCCAGACCCTTGTTGCCAAGCCCGCACCATGGCCGCAGCTCCATGGGGCTCCCACTGAGGAAGCCTCCTCACCCAGGACGGATGGTGGGCACCAGGCCTCCCCGAGACTGGTGCAGTGGAGCCGCCACACTGCCACAAAGTGGTCTTGCTCTGGGGAGAATTCTTGAAGCCAAGATGGCGGCAGCGCCCCGGCCGACACAGCCGGTGGCGGTGGTGGTGGCGGATGCAAGTCACTGTGAGTTGTCTAGTTGAGGACACTTAACAGTGGCAGCATGTCCAAGAGGACTGACATCCTAAATGCACCACACATTTTGATCTGTTGAATGAGTGTGCCAAAAACTGTTTAGCCTGGGGGGAGTCTGTTCACAACTCTCCGGTTCCCTTTGCTATTTATAAAGGGGGAGGGCAGTGACACCTACTTCAAATTATAGTATGACCACTTATTTTTTTTTTTTATGGAAAAGTAAAAGAAAAGATTCTGGCCACATAGTCAGGCAAGGGGTCCAGCCTGGGGTGGGGGGCAATTGGTGGGAGGAGTGTGCCAGCCGGCCCCTAGTGGGTGTTGCCCTGCTCTGGGCACACTGTCTTCAGCCCCCAGCCCGGGGTGCACCGTCTTCAGCCCTCAGCTTGGGGTGAGCCATCATGGCCCTCAGGGTGAGCTCCTCAGTCCCCAGGTTGTGCCATCTGACCCCTGGGTAGAAAAAAATGCCTAGGGTATCCAGAGAATTTTATCTCGGCTACTTTCCACCTCATAGGGCTTCACAATCACCTGTTATGCATCAGAGAGTTGGACAATGACCAAGGAGGAGAGAAGGAGAACTGATGCCTTTGAGCTGTGGTGCTGGAGAAAAGTATTGAGAATACCATGGACTGCTAGGAAAAAAAATAGATTTGTCCTGGAGAGGGTTAAACCGGGTGGCTCCTTGGAGGCAAGGATTCTGAGGCTCCGTCTAACTTACTTTGGACATGTTGTGAGGAGAGACCGGTCCTTAGAGAGGGACATCATGCTTGGGAGGGTGGAGGGACGGCACAGGAGAGGAAGGCCCTCTATGAGGTGGATTGATTCAGTGACTGGGATAATTGGGATGGGAGTGCCAGAGACAGTGCGATTGGCACAGGACAGAGCGGAGTTTAGGGCTGTTGTACATAGGGTCGCTATGAGTCGCAGGCGACTCGACGGCACATAACAACAACAACTTTCCACCACCCTCTCCCCCAGTAAACCTTAAAGTAACACCCCCAAAGCCCTTCTATTTGTAACTCACAAGTTTGTTCTCTCTAGGTTTGTTCCCTTTTCTATAGGTAACCTTAACACTGAGTTTTACTCCAGATCTGACCCTGAACCCAGTTCCACAGACAAAAAGGAAATACAACTGCCTCTGGGTTCAATCAGCCATCCCCACTGGACCCACCTGGGAAAACACTTTGCAGTCCAGAGGGGAGCAAATGTCAGGAAAATATCTTCTAACAGAACAGGAAGACAAGCAGCTTTAACCCAAGACCATCAATAAGGTGATAAATTGTCCTCCCTTTCCCCCTTCACATCAATGCCCCTGTTCAGCACGAAGAAGCCAGAGAGTCTGCGTCTAGATCCTAAATCAATAAGACAGTTGGTTTAATCACTGTTGGATTATGCTTACCATTCCCCCGTAGCATCTGGTCCCACTGGATCCTTTTCATTTCCTTCATCTGCTCCCCCGACCAACCAAATTGTGCAGCTCAGCAACTGCACCCCTGCAATTTTCATCCCTGCCCATCCTCACCCTTCTGCTCCCAACCCTCACCTCCTTGTACCCCCAACATGTTTTTCCCAATAAAATTTAAAAAAAAACAAAACCACAAAACTTAAAAAAAAAAAAAATCCTCCTGCGGGAAGCCAAATTTCAAACTAAATGTTGACAATAAACCAAATGCTATATCGGGATATGAAGGAGGTACAGATACAAGCTGGAATTACCCCTGAAGCACCAAGGCTGACCTTAGGTGTTTATACAGTTCTTGTATTTGCCAATCCTTCTCCCCTGAGCCAAGCATAAGGTTTTCAGTAGAAAGAGCTTAGCATGACTGGCATAGAATTCTCTTTGTGATTTGATCCCTGGCAATTTAAAAAAAAAGGTACAGGGTGCTGGGTTGGGGGATTCAGTTGTTAGAGCGCCTCACCTCCTGCTTCACCTCTCTGTTTTCTCCTACCTTCTTGGTGTCCTGTCTCTTTATTAATTCTTTACTGTCAGTCAACAACATCCTCCAGCTATCAGAGAGATGCAAATCAAAACCGTGAAATATTAGCAACAATAGCAAATTTCAGCAGTGTAGCAAACAACAAATACTGGCAAGGTTGTGGAAAGACTGTGACTCTTATTTTTGCTGCTGGTCAGAATAAAAATAGTACAACCACTATAGAAGGTGGTCTGGTTCTTTCTCAAAAAGTTGGGAATAGAAATACCATTTGACCCAGCAATTCCACCACTGAGAATATGCCCTAAAGAAAGCAGAGCCATGAACAGATGCATGTACACCCATGTTTACTGATGCATTATTTATAACAGCAAAGAGATGGAAGCAACCCAAGTGCCCATCAACAAATGAATGGATGAAAATCCCCACTATGGTACAATCACATAATGGAAAATAATGAACTTGAAGAACACTAACAACATGGTTGTGCCTGGAGGACATTATGCTGAGTAAAATATCTCAGTCAAAAAGGGACAAATACTGCACAACACCACTGTTATACTGACATAAGAGGTTGAGGGGAGAATAGGAAAAGAGTAGATAGATAAGGAACTCTGCACTGGAACAAATAAGGTTCAAAAGGAATATATGATTAGGTATTATATGATGACAACAATCTGAAACAAAGGTGGGGGGGAGAATTAGGGAGGGGGAGGAAGGAAAATATGCAACAATGAATGAATTATTAAAAAGTAAAAAAATTATTTTAAAAGTAAAATAATAATAATAAAAAGAACTATTGTAGGTAGGAGTTATTCCTTCCACCTGGGCCCTGAAATGAGAAGTCACATGGAGCAAAGGTGAAGTCACCAACCGGCAATATGTATGAACAAACCATTATTGTTACAGGTGTCTGAGATGGGAGAGCTGTTTGTTACTGCAGTAGAACCTAATGTAAACTAACTGATACACCCTGTTACCCTCCATGGCACCATGACTTGCCCACTTGCTTATCCTGCCTGTTTCTCTGAAAATATAAACAGTGAAAGTAACTTCAGAGTCTCCATTCCATCATTATTCAACCAAAGGTTGGGAAGCACTAGTCAATGGGAAAGTGTCAGGACTTAGGTCTGAAACCAATTTAACCAGCACTCAAGCCATTGGTAATAAAACCTCAAGAAACGGCTCAACTTTTATTCAAAATGGTGAGTCATGTGAAGACACTGCCTTTCCACTCCCATGATTTCCTGCTGCCTTGAAATAGAAACCATGCAAAAATCTAGATAAAATTTTAGGTCTGATTTTTCTATTTTCAACCTTAGCTACCAACCCAGGTCTTACTGTATCCCACAGCTGAACTATCCTCACTGTTTGTGGGTCTTTGGAGACTGAGGTTCCTGGTCTGGTCCATAGTGTGTGCGGACCTTAAAGAGAGAGAAGGGCTCCCTTAGCTGGTGCTAAAAAGCCCGGCACAGAGTAGCTGCAAATTCTCTCCCTGTTTCATCTGTTCTCCTATCCCTGTACCTTTACATCCCCGTATACAATAAACACCCCCAGCACGTAACCTGCCCTGTGCTGTCTTTGTTTACTCTTTAAAGTCATCCTTGAGGGTGCCTGATATCCTGTTGTTGATTATCAGTGAATCTGAACCAAACCATAGTTGACTTTCTAGCAGGTTTTTAGAGGCAGTGATACCTTCAAGTTATGGTTCTGGAGAAGAGTGTTGAATATGCTTTGGACCATCAACAAAATAGACAGGTCTGTCTTGGAGAGGGTGAAACCAAGTTTCTCTTTGGAGGCTAGGATTTTGAAGCTCCATCTCACATACTTTGGGCACATGGCCATGAGGGATCAATCCTTGGAGACGGTCATCATGCTCAGAAGGGTGGAGGGACAGTACAGGGGAGGAAGACCCTGGATAAGATGGATTAATACAGTAACTGGGGCAATTGGAGTTGGTGTATCAGAATCAGTGAGACTGGCTCAGGATAGGGCAGGCTTCAGAGCTGAAATAGGTTGCTATGAGTTGTAGGTGACTCAGCAGCACATAACAATAACAACAACCCCTCCAGGGAGCTCTGGTGGACTAATGGTAAGAAACTGCACTGCAATCCCAAAGGCACACGGATCTAAGGATGCTGCTGTGCAGGAGAAGGATGGACAATCTCTTCCCATGCAATTAACTGCTTCTGAAAACCCGCCAGAGGGTTAGCTATGGGTTGGTTCCGTCTCAGTGGTACACAATAAGAAGCCCCAGGCTCCACCCCCTCATCATCTGACTCCCCAGGTCCCCCTGCCCACCAGCCCTAAGGGTCTGTCCAGTCCAGTATGTCAACACCACTGGGGAGTAGAATGATATTGAGTAGACAGAACTGACCAAAGACTTGATACAGCATGTCAGGTTAGCTGGGGGGGGGGAGTGGGAGGAAGGCTCAGGAGGGGTAAGGTGAGGGAATGGAGTGGCATGGTGGTGGGGCCAAGTGTGGGAGGACAGAACCATAGAACCTATGATAAAGAAGGGGGTCGACACTGAATCTGTTAGTTGTATAATGGGGAGAACTCTTTCTTAATAATTTTTTTTATTTTCATTGTAATTTTGAGTGGAGTGGTGGGAATGAATGTGTTTGAGACAGCGAGGTTGGCACAGGATAAAACAGCGTTTAGGTCTCTTGTGCATAGGGTCGCTATGAGTCGCAGATGACTTGATGGCACGCAACAACAACAACAATTTTGACAAAAGTTTACAGAAAAGCTGGGTATTCATTCATTGTTGCACATTTTCCTCCTCTCCCACACCTCCAATTTATTTATTTATTTTTTCTTTAGTAAATATTAGACAACATGGATAACCCTGGAGGACATTATGCTCAGTGAAATATCACAGTCACAAAAGGACAAATACTGCATAACTCCACTGTTATAAAGCAGGACTGACATAGGAAATTGGGAGGAGAATAGGAAAAGATTAGACAGTTAATGAACATTGCATTGGGACAGATGAAGGAAATAACTGTTTAAGAGGAATATATGATTTTTATCAGAGATGAGACATGAAGAAAACATTAGAATTATGTAGGATGACATCAAAAGGAATAATATATATATTATTGGAATTCCAAAACAGGAGAGTGACAGGGAAGTCCCTGAGAAAATTGTGGAAGAAGTACTAGAAAAAAACTTACCAGGTATTTTGAAGAATGGGGAAATTCACATTCAAGAAGAACACCAAACAGGCTAGACCCAAAAAGAAAAAAATAAGGAAATATCAGAGTCAAATTCTCCAAATTAAAACTTAAGGATAGAATTCTAAAAGAAACACAAGAAAAACAAGTCGCCTACAAAGGGGAAACAATTAGATTAACTTCTGATTTCTCAGCAGAAACCATGCTAGCTAGAAGGCAATGGGATGCCACATACAGAAAGTTGAAAGAAAAAAAAAATTACCAGCCAAGGACACTATACTCAGCAAAGCTCTCCATCAAACATGAAGGAGAAATTAGATACTTTGCAGAAAAGAAGAGACTTCAGGAATTTGTGAAAGTAAGACCAACACTACAAGAAATTTTAAGTGAAGTCCCTCACACGGAGATACCAAAGGAAAGTGCATGGACAATAGTAACCAGAAACAGCAGAAAAAGAAACAGAAAAATGGCAAAAGTAAAACCTGGCCTGATAATAATCACACTTAATGTGAATGGACTAAATGCACCAATTAAGAGAAAAAGAGTAGCAAAATGGAATAAATTTAAAAAAAAAAATCCCAAAGCCTGTGTTGCCTACAAAAGATACATTTTAAAAAAAGAAGAGAAAGACAGACTCAAAAGGCCGGAAAAAAATATACCAAGCAAATGGCAACCTCAAAAAAGCAGGAGTGACAATACTAATCTCTGATAAAACAGATTTCAGAATGAAAACTACAGTAAAGAATAAGGAAGGGCATTACATACTGATTAAAGATATAATAAATCAAGAAGATATAACTTTGGTCAACATTTATGCCCCAGATTATAGATTTGCAAAATATATAAAACAATGGTTAACAGAATTGGGAAAAAAAATAGATAGCACCACAATAGTGGTAGCATATTTCAACACACCACTATCACTTAAGGATAGGTCAACCCAAAAGAAACTCAAAAAAGATGCAGAAGATCTAAACTATACAATCAGTCAACTCGATCTTGTGGATGTCTTCAGGGGATTGCACCCAACTAAAACTCAATTCACTTTTTTCTCAAGTTTACATGGTATCTTTTCCAGAACTGATCACACATTAGGACACAGAGCAAGCCTCAACAAATTTAAAAAAAAATTGAAATAATACAAAGTATTTTCTCAGATCACAATGCCATAAAACTAGAAATTAACCACAGGAAGTTAAAGCTTACGAAACCACCCATGTGAAAGTTAAATAACTCTCTGCTAGAACATGACTGAGTTATAAATAAGTGTTGAAATAAAAAAATCCTTGAAATAAATGAAAATACAACATACCAAACTTCTGGGATACAGCTAAGGCAGTCCTCAGTAAGCAGTTCATAGCAATAGGCATACACATTAAAAAAGGAAGAAAGAAGAAATATCAATGATCTAACTCAATACCTTAATCAAATAAAAAAAGAACTACAATCTAATCTTACAGCCTCTGGAAGAAGAGAAAATTATAAGGACAAGAGCTAAAATTAATGAAATAAAAACCAGAAAAACAATTGAAATAATAAGACCAGGAACTGTGGGGTTTTTTCTAAAGGATCAATAAAATTTACAAACAACTGGCAAACTTAACAAAAGAAAAAAAGAGAAGACACAGATAACTCGATTAAGAAATGATAGAGGTAACATCACAACAGAACCAGACAAAATGAAATTGATAATATTGGAATACTATGAAAAGTTATACTCTGATAAATTAAAAAACCTAGAGGAAATGGGCACATTCCTTGAAACTCATACCCTACCCAAGTTGGCAAGGACAGATATTCAACACTTGAGGAGACCCATCACAAAAGAAAAAAATTGAAAAGGTCATAAAATGTCTTCCCCATAAGAAAATTCCTGGACCAGACGTCTTCACAGATGAATTCTACCAAACATTCAGAGAGGATCTATTACCAATTCTACTTAGATTATTTAAAAAAAATTTAAAAAGAAGTAACACTCTCTGAGTCATTCCATGAAGCAAGCATAACCCTAATACCAAGACCAGGAAAAGATATTACCAAGAAAAAAAAAAAACTACAGACCAATATCTCTCATGAGTATTGATGAAAAAATCCTTAATAAAATCTTTGCCAATAGAATTCAAATACACATTTTAAAAAATAACTCATCATGACCAAGTGTGAGTCATAACAGGTATGCAGGGATGGTTCAACATAAAAAAAAAACCAATCAACATAATTCACTACAATAACAAAGCAAATAACAAGAACCTTATGATCTTAGCAACTGATACAGAAAAGGCATTTGACAAAATCCAATATCCCTTCCTGATTAAGACACTCAGCAAAACTGGAATAGAAGGGAATTTCCTCAACAAAGTGAAAAGTATAAATGCAAAACCAAGAGCCAATATCATTCTCAATGGAGAAAGACTAAAAAACATTTTCCTTGCAAACAGGGACCAGAAAAGGATGCCCACCATTACCACCTGTATTCAATACTGTTTTGAAAGTGTTTGCTAGCGCAATATGACAAGAGAAGGAAAGAAAAGGCATCTAGATAGGATTGGAGGAAGACTACTTAACAACCTCCAATATGCGGATGACACAACCTTGCTTGCTGAAACTAAAGAAGACATGAAGTGCTTGGTGTAGAAGGTCAAGCACTGTAGTCTTCAATATGGATTGAGGCTCAACATCAAGAAGACAAAGATTCTCACCACTGCACCAATTGGCAGCACCATATTAGATGGAGAAGTGATTGAAGTTAGTTATAATTACAGCTTGCTCGGATCCACGATCAACACTCAGCAGTCAGGAAATCAAAAGACAAATTGCATTGGGAATATCTGCTGTCATGGACCTCTCCAGAGTGCTGAAGAGCAACGATGTCAGTCTAGATACAAAGATGTGCCTAATCCAGGCCGTGATCTTCTCAGTTACTTGTTATGCTTTAGAGAGTTGGACAATGACTAAGGATGACAGGAGAAGAATAGATGACTTCGAGTTGTGGTGTTGGAGAAGAGTATTGAACATACCATGGACTGCCAAGAAAACAAATAGGTCTGTCTTGGAGAGGGTGAAACCAAGTCTCTCCTTGGAGGCTAGGATTTTGAAGCTCTGCCTCACATACTTTTGGCATGTGGCCAGGAAAGACTGGTCCTTGGAGAAGAACAACATGCTCGGAAGGGTGGATGGACAACACAGGAGAGTGAGACCCTAGATGAGATACAGCATCTGGTGCAATGGGGGTCGGTGTCAGAATTAGTAAGACTGGCTCAGGACAGGGAAGGGTTCAGAGCTGCTGTACATAGGGTGGCTATACATCGCAGGCAACTCACTGACACATAACAACAACAACATACTATATTGTTTTGTGGGTTGGTTTTTTTAATTTTTTTTTTTATTTAAGCCTCTTGTTTAGAGTCAACAAGACCTCAGGGAGGGGCTGTGTATTTAAAGTTGGTTGTTATTTTTGAGAAACATTCTTCTTAGTGGTACAAGCACTCTTCTGTCAATATGCTGTACTGAGGTAACCTGGGGTTGCTGTGATGCTGAACCTTGTGCCATTGGGGTAACAAATGTCATAATGGTTACCCATGGTGGACAGTAGTTGTAAAGGGGCTTCAGGCCTTTTGTTCATAGGGTTGCTATGAGTTGTGCTCAACTCAAAGACAATCAACAAAAATAACAACATATGCAGATGATATGCTCTTGTACACAGAAAATCCCAAAGACTCAACAAAAAGACTGTTAGATCTAGTAGGCCAATTTAGTACAGTGACAGTATTAGTTTTAGTATTAGTATTGATATAAGATCAATATCTAAACCCCAGGAGATTCCTCCACATTAACAAAGACAACTCAGAGAAGGAAACCAAGAAAACAATACCATTTATAATATCCAATGATAAATTGAGATACTTGGAATGAACCTAACTAGAGACACCAAAGACCTGAACAAAGAAAACTACAGAACATTTTTGCAGGACACAATAAAAGACCTAAAGAAATGGCAAATGTGCCCTGTTCATGGATAGGGAGACTCAATATTGTGAAAATTACAATCCTACCGAAAGCAATATACATGTTCAACACAATCCCAATACAGATATTAAATTCATTTTTCAGGGAGATTGAAAAGGAAATTACCAAGTTTATTTGGAGAGGCAAGAGACCCCAAATAAGCAAAATACTTCTGAGAAACAAGAATGAAGTGGGAGGCATAGCACTTCCTGGCCTCAAAACCTAGTACACAGTGGTAGTAATAAAAACACCATGGTACTGGCACAATGATAGGCACATATACCAATGGAACAGAATTGAGAATACAGAAATAGACCCAGCTGTCTATGGTCAATTGATAGTGTACAAGGAAATAAAACCTGCCAAATGGGGAAATAACAATCTCTTCAACAAATGGTGCTGGCAAAACGGGACTACTAACTGCAGAAAAAAGCTGAAACAGGATTCACACCATACACAAAAATCAACTCAAGGTGGAGCAGAAACCTGGAAGTAAAGCCCAAGATCATAAAGTTCATCAGAGGCAAAGTGGGATCAAGCTTACCCTGTCTAGTCTCTGGTATAAAGAGACTGCCAAATATAGCTAGAAATGTGCAGTCTTGAGAGGATAAAATTGATGAATAGGACCTTAAAGAGATTAAATCCTTGTGTGCATAGAAAACTTTTCCCAACATGGTGAAAAGAAAATCTACTGACTGGGGAAAAAACATTTAGCAAAATCATTTCAGGTAAGGATCTCATATCAAAACTTTACTGAATTCTACAGGGCCTCCATAAGAAAAAGACTGATAACAACAATTAGAAAATGGGTAAAAGACAAGGAAAGAATTTTCACAGAGGAAGATATTCAGATGGTCAACAGACTCATGAATAATGTTCCAAATCACTGGTAATAAGAAAGATGCAAGTCAAAACTACAGTAAGATACCATCTCCCTCCAGTAGCAGTAGCAAAGTTTAACAGGACAGCAAGTAATAAACGTTGAGGAGGATGTGGTGAAATAGAAACTCTTATAAACTGTTGGTGGGAATGTAAAATGGTACAACCAATACGGAAAGCAGTTTGGCATTTCCTCAGAGAGCTAAATATAGACATTCTATATGACCCAGCTACTCCACTGCTTGGAGTATACCCTGGGAGAATGAGAACTGAGGCACCAACAGAGACTTGTACACCAATGTTCATAGCAGCGTTATTCACCATCCCAAGAACATGAGAACAGCCCAAATGTCCAACCATAATTGAATGAATTGAGAAACTATGGTACATTCACACAATGGAATACTATGCAGCATGCAGGAGCAATTTTGTAAATCACTATCTAACTTGGGATGGACTGGAGAGCATTATCCTGAACTAACTCAGTCGCATAAGGACAAATACTATATAAAAACATTATTGTAGAGTAAGTATGAGGATCCAAAGGAGGGGAAGGAAGAGGAAGGGGTGAGGCTAGATGGGGGGTGGAGGATGGTTAATCATAGGGTCTCACTATTTGATAGGTGGGGGAGGTGAAAGAAATGGGAAAGATCTGGTGTGAACAACAATATATTAAAACTTAAGAAATAAACCAGTATTTAAAATAAGTAAATAAATAAACAAACAAATATAGGCAGGGGTGAAGATGAAAAGAGTACTCAGAGTAGATGTACCAAAAAGAATTGGCTGACACAGAAGAATTTAATGAAACAGCATATGATCAAGAGGCAATGGTGACAAAGGAGAAAGTTCAATTTTCTCTGCAAGAATTGGCAAAAAAAAAAAAGGCCCCGGGAATTGATGGAATGCCAATTGACATATTTCAGCAAACAGAAGCTTTGCTCACCAAGTTGTGTCAAGAAATCTAGAGGACAACTATCCAGCCAGCAAACTGGAAGAAAATCTGTTATTTATTCGCATTCTAAAAAAGGGTGATCCAACACAGGGTGAAAATTATCGAACAATATCATTAATATAACACATAAGGCAAACCACTGGACCAATCGGCAGCATCAGGATGGATGGTGAAGAGATTGAGATTGTACACAGCTTTAGTTTGCTTGGCTCCATAGTCAACAGTCTTGGCACCAGCAGCTAGGAAATTAAAAGGTGCATTGCCATGGGAAAGTCTGCTGTTAGGGACCTCTCCAAAGTGCTGAAGAGCAGTGGTGTCTTTCTGGAGACTAAGGTGCGTCTGATACAGGCCATGGTCTTCGCAATCACCTGTTATGCATCAGAGAGTTAGACAATGACCAAGGAGGATAGAAGGAGAACTGATGCCTTTGAGCTGTGGAGCTGGAGAAGAGTACTGAGAATACCATGGACTACTAGGAAAACAAATAGATTTGTCCTGGAGAGGGTTAAACCGGGTGGCTCCTTGGAGGCAAGGATTCTGAGGCTCCGTCTAACTTACTTCAGACATGTAGTGAGGAGAGACCGGTCCTTGGAGAGGGACATCATGCTTGGGAGGGTGGAGGGACGGCGCAGGAGAGAAAGGCCCTCTATGAGGTGGATTGATTCAGTGACTGGGATAATTGGGATGGGAGTGTCAGAGACAGTGCGATTGGCACAGGACAGAGCGGAGTTTAGGGCTGTTGTACATAGGGTCGCTATGAGTCGCAGGTGACTCGACGGCACATAACAACAACAACAACATAAGGCAAAAATCTTGCTGAAGATTATCCAGAAATGACTGGAATTAATAGAGAACTACCGAAGTACAGGCTTGGTTTAAAAGACACTAGGGACAACATTGTCAATGTCAGATGGATTTTGGCTAAAAGCAAAGAGTACCAGAAGAATCTGTGTTTTATCGAGTATGCAAAGGCATTTGACTGTGTAGATCACAACAAATTGTAGATAACCTTGAGAAGAATGGGAATCCCAGAACACCTGATTGTGCTTATGTGAAACCTATACTTGGACCAGGAGGCAGTCGTCAGAAGAGCAAGGAAACACTGCATGGTTCAAAATCAGGAAAGAGTGCATGAGGGATGTGTCCTGTCTCCATACCTTTTCAATCTATATGCAGAACTGATCATTCAGGAGACTGGGTTTTATAAATAGGAACACAATCAGAATTGGAGAAAGACTCATCAACAACTTGCATTAAGCAGATGACACACTTTGCTCACTTAAACTGAGAAGGACATGAAGCATGTACTGTAGAAAGTCAAGGACTGCAGATTTCAACGTGGATTGAAGCGCAACATCAATCAAATAAAGATTCTCATCACTGGGCTAACTGGCAGCACCATAATAGATGGTTGATTAGATCAAGACTGTTAACAATTTCAGCTTGCTTAGGTCCACAATTAACACTCTTAGAACCAGTAGCCAGGAAATTAAAAGATGGTTTAGTAAAGTCAGCTCAGGTACCTTTCCAGAGTGCTGAAATGCAAAAATGTCAGTCTATCGACAAAGGTGTGCCTGATCTAGGCCATAGTCTTCACGATTACTTGCTATTCATTGGTCAATGACTAGGGATGACAGAAGGAGAATCAATGCTTTTGAGGTATGGTGCTGGAGAAGAGTATTGAATATACCATGGACTGCTAAGAGGACAAACAGGTCTGTCCTGGAGAAAGTGAAAGCAAGTCTCTCTCTAGAAGCAAGGATTTTGAAGCTCTGTCTCATATACTTTGGGCATGTGGCCAGGAGGGAGCAGTCCTTGGAGAAGGACATCATGCTTGGAAGGGTAGAGAGACAACGCAGGAAAGGAAGACCCCAGATGAGATAGATTGACACAGTAACTGAGATAATGGGAGTAAGGTTGTCAGAGACAGTGAGATTGGTTCAGAATAGGACAGGGTTCAGAGTTATGTACACAGGGCCACTATGAGTGACAGGTGAATTGACAGCACATAACAACAAGAAGGTCAGAGCTGCCCTAATTTCATTAATATTAAAACAAAAGCAAACTCACCCTCAAATCTGTAGAGACTTGACTCAGTCAAAGTCCTTGGTGAATACTGACATGGAATGGAGAGGAGGTCACCCTGCAATTCTGGAATCACGTGTTTGAAGGATCTCCTAGGTCTGGAGCTGCTCTAGGTCCCCTTCCCAGCAGTTGGGAAAAAAATCTGTTAGCAAATGAAGCCCACAGAGAGGACTGCAGAGATGAAGCCAGATTGAAGATGATAGTCAAACAAATCCAGCTGCTCTGGCAATCCACACAGCTTCTGGACTTGACTTGGACTTGATGTGAGCAAATAAATTTCCTTTCCCTTTGTTTTACTTGACTTGAATTTCTGTCACATGCAATATAAGGGTCCTTGACTGATAAAACTAAGTAGTGGGCATCTGCGACACGGGTTATGTGCTGAAACTTACCAGAGTAAGCACTTCTCACATCCACTGTAACTTTTTAATACTGAGAAAAGTAATGTTGGAAAGTGCGTCTCTTGTGTGAATCAATGACATGTGAGTAGCAGAAATGAGCATGCTTATTCTGGTCAGGGTTTATAAGAGATGTTCTGAGTCAAGTTCTAGTTGTTTCAGCAAATTATCATTTTTTTTCAGGAAATATTAGCTCCAACTGCCACTTAGTAAAAATTACAAATGAAATTTTACTTCTGTTCCTTTTTATAAATAATGCCGAATAAAATGGTAAATAAAAGTGAAAAAACAAACAAACAAACCAACAAATGCATTGGTCAAAGATTAATTGCACCTTTCCACTATCAGAAAAGACCTAGCCATAAAATCTTATTCTTCCTGTCTCCTTCTTTCTCTTTCTTTCCCATCTGTTAGTGTTTAAATTGTGTCACCTTCAAATACATCTTGGCACCCTAACCTCCAAAACTACAAACAGGTCATAGAAAACATGCAGCTGAAATGTTCCTTGGAGGCAGCAATGGCGAAGCTTTCTCTCTCATACTTTGGACATGTTGCTAGTAGATGCTCTTCCATGGACAGGGCCATCATGTTTGCAACAATGGAAGGTCATCAAAAGAGATGAAGATCCCCAATGAGATGGACTTAAGCAGTTACTGAAGCAATGGGCTCAAGTGTGTTAGCGATGATGAGGATAGGACAGGGTTCGGGTCTGTTATTCATGGTGCTGCTATGAGTCATGCTTGACTATGGTAGAGGGTCAGCACAGGAGAGGAAAACTCTGGATGAGATGGATTAACACAGTGATGACGCCAATGGAGTCAGGAGACAGTAAGGCTGGTTCAGGACAGGGTAGGGTTCATGGCCACTGTTCATAGGGTCACTGTGAGTCATAGTCAAGTTGATAGCACAGGACAACCACCAAAACATCCATAGCTTGAATGTAATCGAATGTCATTACCTTTAACAATGTATCTGCTGTAATTCTATTAAGCAATCAGTCAAAGTCCTGCCAATGCAGGTGGATCATAAACCTAATCATTTCTAAGTTACATAAAGAACATCTAAGATACAGAAAATCACGTACTGGGCAAGAGAATACCCTGTGAAGACCACCAAGAACCATGGAAGGCACAGGGCTGCAAAGGGAGGAGTCAATGTGGCTGCTGAGATCTTGATTTGGACTTTTGGCTTCCAAAAGAAAATAAATAAATTCTGTCTTTTAAAGTCACCCACTTGTGGTTATTTTGTTAGAGGAGCACTAGGAACCTTTGCCACCATCTTTTCTCTCAATTCCATGAAAGTACGGACAGAGAATCATAGTGAGGGTCAAAGACTATACTGAGAGGTGATTATAAAGAATAAGAGCCACTTTAGACTTCAAGCATGACAACAACAAGTACAGATGCAGGAGGTACTTCAGGAATACAGCAGACGGAGCTAGAAGCTTGTTGATGTGCCCGATCATAATAGTGATTATGAAGATGACATGGATGAAGTAATATTTCATTCTGTTATGCATGATGTCACTGTGAGTCAAAACCAACTTAACAGCATCTACAAACACAGCAACAACTATTTAGCATTTTCTGTTCCTTCTAATGGGAGGAGCTCTGGTGGCGTAGTGGTAAGAAGCTGCACTGCAGTCCCAAAAGCAAATGGTCCCAATCCACCAGCTCCTCTGCCAGTAAAGGACGGTCAGTCTCCTCCCGTGTGACTGCCTCTGAAGGGTCAGCTATGGGTCAGTTCCCACTTGATGATACTCAACAACAACAACCTATTTTTTTGTTTTGTTTTTGTTGTGTACTGTCAAATCTGGTGGATTTGAACTGCATGCCTTTGAGATTGCAATGCAGTTTCTTGCCTCTAGGCCAGCAGAGCTCCCTAACGACCACCTATTATCAAAGGCATCTTCTCTGGAACCATCTCTGTAAACATTTTTTTAAATTTTAATCTTTTTTCCTTTTATCATGATTCATCTATATTAGAAATCCATAATCTTCATTTCTTTGTTTTTCAAGCAGTAACATTTCAGTAGTAACAACAACAGTAAAAACTGAATGGGTATTTAGAAAATGAAAGTATTAATTTAAAGCAAAATGGCATTTTGATTTAAGTCTGAATTTATCCAATTCGTCCAGATATGCTAGCACCCTAGTTGTTTTTAAGACTCACTTCACAACCACTATTTCAAACATGTCCATTATTCCCAAAAATCTCTTTGTGTCCTTCCTCAGAAAATCCTACCAACACTGATCTGAAGGAAACTGAATTTGAGAAATAGATAGAATATTAAAAACGAATGATTTGATCTTGATTCTGAAAACATTTCCTTCAAGCAAGTATAGAGCAAACATTTCCACTTCTTTTTAGATACAATCAAATATTGTCATGATGATAAAAATAATATTGATTAGCTTTTTTATTTTTAAAAACAAAATTCAGACAAGTACTGCCTAGAAAAATAAAATTTGAATAACATCCAAATCAAAACCTTAACCTTACTGCTGCCAGTGAGTCTGTCAGTACAGGCTGGAACAGCACTGCCCCATAGGGTCTGATGCTGTAAATCTTAAGTGGACTGCCACACCTTTCTCCCGCAGAGGAGCTGATGTGTTCTGTTTCTGTTAGCACCTGGTTATTTTAGACACTGTGCAACCAAGCCTTTTGTGAACAGTTTAATTCAAATGTTTTCAATGTTCTAGTGGTGGTGTTGTTGTTGTTATGTTGTTATGTGCCGTCGAATCGCCTGCAACTCATAGTGACCCTATGTACAACAGCCCTGAACCCTGTGCTGCCCTGTGCCAACCTCACAGTCTCTGATACACCTACCCCCACTATCCCAGTCACTGAGTCAATCCATCTCATTGAGGGTTTTCCTCTCCTGCGCTGTCTCTCCACTCTCGCAAGCATGACGTCCTTCTCCAAGGACTGGTCTCTCTTTGCAACATGTCCAAAGTGTGTCAGTCGAAGGTTCAGCAGCCTGGCTTTACCCTTTCCAGGACAAATATGTTCATTCTCTTAGCAGTCCATGGTATATTCAATACTCTTCTCCAACACTGCAGCTCAAACACATCAATTCTCCTTCGATCATCCCTAGTCATTGTCTAGCTCTTTGATGCATAGCAAGTGATTGCAAAGCCCATGACATGTATCAGGCTCACCTTAGTCTCCAGACAGACATTGTTGCTCTTCAGTACCTTAAAGAGGTCTCTAACTGCAAATTTTCCCATTACAATAAGTCTTTTCATTTCCTGGCTGCTGATGCCAAAAGTGTTGACTATGGAGCCAAGGAAACTAAAACTGTTAACAATTTCAATTTCTTCACCATCCATCCTGATGCTGCCAATTGGCCCAGTGGTGAGGATCTTTGTCTTCTTGATATTGAGCCTCAATCCACATGCAGTTCCTGGCCTTCCACAGCAAGCACTTCAGGTCCTCCTCAGTTTCAGCAAGCAGGGCTGTGTCATCTGCATAACACAGATTGTTGATAGATCTTCCACCAATCTTGACTCCACATTTCTCCTCATAGAGCCCAGTCTCCCAGATAATCTGTTCTGCATAAAGATTGAAAAGGTATGGAGATAGGATGCATCCCTGGCATGCACCCTTCCCAATTCTGAACCATGCAGTGTTTCCTTGCTCTGTTCTGATGACTGCCTCCTGGTCCAAGTATAAGTTTCACAATAGTACGATCAAGTGTTCTGGGATTTCCATTCTTTTCAGAGTTAGCCACAGTTTCTTGTAACTACATTTAAAAGTACATAGTTATATTAAATTAACTATAATAATATTGTTTGTGTTGTGTACCATCAAATCACCTGTGATTCAGTGACCCTATATACAACAGCATTGAACCCTAAGCCAATCTCCAGTAGACCCAATCTCACTTTTTTTTAGAACTGATTTTTTTAATATTTTAAAAATTTTTTTACAGCATATGCTTTCTACTTAATTTTTTCCCCAGTCTCACTTTTCCAGTCACTGAATCAATCCTTCTCATTATGGGTCTTCCTCTCCCACGCTGTCCCTCCACTCTCCCAAGCATGATATTCTTCTTCATGGACTGGTTCTTCCTGGCCGAGTGCCCAAAGTATGTGAGACAGAGCTTAAAAATCCATACCCCCAGGGAGGAGCTTGGTTTCACTGTCTTCAGGACTGACGTGTTTGTTCTCCTGGCAGTCCATGATATGTTCAACATTCTTATCCAGCATAACTCAAAAGCATCAGTTCTTCCTCTATTGTCCTTAGTCATTGTCCAGCTCTCTGACGCACAGCAAGTAATTGTGAAGATCAGGGCCTATATAAGACCCACCTTAGTCTCTAGACTGATATCATTGTTCTCCAGTACTCTAGAGAGGTCCCTTACAGAAGATTTTCCCAAGGCAATTCATCTTTTGAGCTCTGACTGCTGGCCAAGAGTGTTGATTGTGGAACCAAGCAAGCTGAATTTGTTAACAATCTCAATCTCTTCTCCATCTATCATGAAGCTGCTAATTGGCCCTGTGGTGAGAATCTTTGTTTTCTTGATGTTGAGCTTCAATCCATATTGAAAACTACAGTCCTTGATTTTCTGCAACAAACACCTCATGTCCTCCTCAGTTTCAGCAATCAAAGTTGTTTCATCTGCCTAACAGGTTGTTGATGAGTCTTCCTCCAATCCTGATGCCACATTCTTTCTCATAAAGTCCAGCCTTCTGAACAATCTGTTCTGCTTATAGATTGAAAAGGTGGGGAGGTAGGAAGTATCCTTGACACACCTTTCTTGATCCTGAACCATGGAATGTTTCCCTGCTCTGTTCTGATTACTGGTTCCTGGTCTAAGTAAAGGTTTCACATGAGTATGTACTGGAATTCTCATTTTTCTCAAGGTAAGCCACAATTTGTTGTGACCCACACAGTCAAATGCCTTTCCATAATCAACGAAACACAGACATTCCTCTTGTACTCTGCTTTACCACTATGCAACAAGAGCTTCCTAGTATGTTTTTAGGTGTCACTGAATCCATTACTACTCAGAGCAAAACCAAGAACAACAGATCTGAACCCTGTCCTAACTTGCACCATCCTTATCATTCCTGACATACTTGAGTCCATTGCTAGAATCACTGTGTCAGTCCATGTCACTGAAGGTCTTTCTTTTGCTGACCCTCTACCTTTTCAACTATGATATCCCTTTCCAGGGAATAGCCTCTCCTAACAACATGCTCAAAGTAGGTGAGATGAAGTCTTCCCATCTTTGCCTCCAAGGAACATTCTGGTTGTACTTTCTCCAAGACTCATCTATCTGGTCTTTGGTAGTCCAGGGGTGATTCAGTGCTCTTCTCCAACAGAAGAATTCCTCCTCTATCATTCTTATTCATTGTCTAGTTATTAGCTGGATAGCAGAGAATTGGGAAAACCATGACTTGAATCAGGCACACCTTAGTCTTTAAAATGACATCGTTGCTTGTCAGAATTTTGGAAAGGTCCTCAGCAGCAGATTTCCCCCATGCTATATTGTATGTTTCCTGAGAGCCCGACTGCTGGAACTAAAAGTACTGATTGTGGATCCTAGTAAAATGAAATCATCGACAAGTTCGATCTTATCTCCACCTGTCATGATACTGTCTATTGGCCCCATGGTGAGGCTTCAGCTGTCAACAGATAAATTCCAACTCCTGACAATTTTACTTGTGTTGGGGTAGACCTTCATCTATAGGATCTTCAGTGGCTGATTCTTCAGAGATAGATCACTAGATGTGCTGCTTTCTAATGCACAACTGTGTGAACCGAAACCACTATCCCTCAAGTTAGCTTACAAGTGTGGCAACTGTCTGTGGCTACCAGGGACTTCACTGTTACGGCTGACTAGCTCAGATACTCCTGGTGGCCAGGGGCTCCCTTCCCACACCTACCCCCCACCCTATCCTGCCCCGTGTGAGTCTCTCTACCTGGTTGCTTAGGGTTGTTGGTTTTTTCATAGGACGAGAGTTAGATTCTAAGGAGCATTTCAGAAGATGGAAATAGATGGCATAGATCTTGCCAGGGCCTTGGAAGCTATATATTAGCATTTTCCTTGCAATAGACCCCACTTCCTGAGAAAGAAAAGATAAATCAGCATTGTACATGAACAGATAGAATGGAGATACTGATGTAATCAACTCTGGGGAAATAATCTATCACATCACTGAAAGAAAACAAATAAATGATAGGAAGGGAAGGGCAGAGAGAGAGAGAACCAGACTCTAAATGGGAAAGTTACTTACTCTAGTTATAACCAAGGCAGTTCTGGCGGCTTAGTGGGAAGCTGCCCCACTAGGAGTTGTTTTGCCACCCAAAGCTACGTGTTTCAAATTCATCAGCTGCTCCAAGGGAGAAAGATGGGCAGTCTCATCCTGTGTTATCTACGGCCTCTAAAAACCCGCTGGAGGGTCAGCTGTGAATTCGTTCCAACTCAGTGTCACACAGCAACAAGAACAGCAGATAACGCCTCGGGAGCTCCCGGGGTGCAGTCCAGAGGGAGCTGTGCGTCACACACAAAGGTGCCGCCTCTCTAATCGCTGTAGAAAGACAGGCAATCTCCTCCCATGTGATTCACAGCCTCCCAAAACCCACGAGAGGGTCAACAAGAAATTGATTCTAACTCAAAGGCAATGAGCTTGAATTTTTTTGAGATATAAGCCTTGGGGCTTAGCTGCACTGCTCTCCCAAAGGCAGAGCCTCTGTGGTGGTTCAAATCCACCAGCAGCTCCAGGGGAGAAAGACAGACAATTTCCTCCCAGGTGATTTATAGCTTCAGAAACCCAATGGAGGATCAGCTATGACTTGGCTCTAACTCAACAGCAATGAGTAAGTGTGTGAGTGAGTGAGTGAGAATCAGCCAAATGTTGGTAATTCAAAACTATGCGGTCTGAGCATTAAAGCACTAGAAACAGCACAAAATAGAAAAAGGAAAGCGATTACCTCTAAGTAGCAGGGTAAAGTTGAGGGAAAGTGAGGTAGAAGATAGGAACATTTCATTTTAAAGATTACTGTGCTGAGGAAATGACTATGGTGTGCATGTATTAATAAATATCTTTTAAGAAGCTTCTTGTCGACTCATACTCATTGTGACCCCCTGCCCCAGCCTGCACCACCCCACAGTCCCTCCTGTGCTTAAGACTATTGTTCGGTGCCACCACTGTGGAAGGCAGTATGGCACCTTCTCAAAAAGTTACAAATAGACCATTTGACCCAGCAATTCCACTACTGGGATTATACCCCAAAGAGACCATAACCGACATCCAAGCAGATATATGCACACCCATGTTTATTGCAGCTTTGTTCACAATAGCAAGGAGTTGGAAACAACCTAAGTGCTCATCAACAAATGAATGGGTAGAGAAGCTGTGGTATATTCACACAATGGAATACTATGCTGCATTGAAAAACAAGGAACTTATGCAATATTATTCAAAATGGGTGACCCTGGAGGACATTATGCTGAGTGAAGTATCTCAGTCACAAAAGGACAAATACTGCATGGTGCCACTGTTGTAAAACAGGACTGCCCTTGGGGTTGGGGAGAGACTGAGAAAGATGGGTTCAATAATGTATACTGCATTGAAACAGATGGGGGAGAAAACTGTTTAAAAGGGATATGTGATTAGGTATTTTTGTCATGACAGGAGTATAGAGCGAAGGCTACCTGGTGGAGTGGACCTGGGGGGAGGGATTGTAAAACAATGAAAGAATTTTTCTTTTACTTTTCCAAGAGGGTAGAGTACTGGCGGGGGAGGGTTGGGAGGGGAGAAAAGTGCAACAATGAATGAATGGAAATCCAAAGTCTCTGTAAATTTTTACTGAAATTAATAATAAATTTAAATAAACAAAATATTTTCACACACACACAAAGACTATTTTTTTATTAAATTTTATTAATTTTAATGAACATTTACAGAGATTTGGGGTTTTCATTCATTCATTGTTGCACTGTTTTCTCTACCCTCCTCCCCAGTTCGTTCTTCTTTTTTTTTCCCCCCCTTGAATGTCTGTTTTAATTGTCCCATTGCCACAGTGCTTGTCAAAGCCAGTTCTGATTAATCTCCTTTGTCAGTGTGTTCTTTGCCATTCCCTATCACCCCTCCTTGAGAGAGACTTCACCCTGATTCATAGGGGAAAGGGGATGGCGTATTCTCTTAGCTACTTCCTGCTGAAAAGGGACACTGTAGGTTTCAGGGTGAATATCTTCTCTCACTACTCTAAAGGGCCCCTTTGGCAATAGGAAACACATAGACTATTATGGAGATTGTGCTTTAGCCGTACATGTTCTTGAAGATGTATCATGGAAGTGTTGCAGCCTAGAAGACACAAATTTAACTAACAAGTTAAAATACATGAGTCAAAAATTGAAAAGCAGTAATATTCCACGTAGAGGCTATAATAGTGGCATCGATCAAGTTACAGAGGGAAGGTAGTTCTTACAATAAAAGGCCTATTGACTAGCACTTTGTCTATTATAGTATAAAGGTTAGGGATCACAAGATGTAGAGGTTCAACTATGTCAACAAAAAGACTATTGTTGAAGTCACTGTCAGCTCATCTCTCTGAGGGCTTCACTGACCCTCCACCTTCCAAGCAGTTTGCCCCTTCCAAGGACTGAACCCTTCTGACAGCATGCTCCAAGTATGAGACAAAGTTTCACCATCCTTGCATCTGAAGAGCAAGCAAGCTGTACTTATTCCAAGATGGGGTTGTTTGTTCAGGGTGTATTCAAACTAGATGAAAACTAATCTTTGAAATGAGGAGGTATCTGACAAAGTAGCACAAAATCAAACAACATATAAAAAGGATCATACAATATGACTGAGTAGGGTTCATCCTATTGTTGCTGTTGTTGTTGTTAAGTGCCATCTAGGCGTAGGCTACTCATAGTGACCCTATGAATGAAAGACCTGAATGCTTGTATAACTTTCGTTCTTTCTCCAGATTCACAGCAATTCCAGAGGCAAGCTATTATGGAAGTGAATGCCATTCCTGCTTCCACGGTTGTTCCAATCAGGGAGCTCCACCAAACACTGTCCACCATGGGTAACCATTCTCGCATTTGACACCTCAGTGTCACAGTGTTCAGCTTCACAGCAACTATCAAGCCAAAGGTGGGTGATTCTAATCCGTGGCCCTCAGGCCTGTCTTCAATTGTTTTTGGTGAAACATTCTTCTAGGGTTTATCCTAGGAATGTAAAATTGGTTTAATCTGAAAATTTAAAAAAAAATCTGAAAATTGAACATTCATGTATAATGTATTGATATAATAAAGAATCCCCTCCCAAGATTATCTCCCTATATATAATAAAAATTTTAAAACTCTCAACACCCTTTGGCAATAAAAATAATAAATAAGGGGCATAAAGGAACTTGCTCAATCTGATAAAGGATATCTAGGGGAAATTCCACAGCTTTTGCATATGTTTCCTCTAAAATCAGGAACAAGAGAAGAATGTTCACCTTTATTACTTCATTTCAACATGGTACTGGAGGTTCCAGCCAGAGCGATTAGGCAACAAAGAGAAATGAAAAGTATCAGATTGGAAAGAAAGAAGTGAAAGCCTCACCTTTCACAGATGGCACAATCTTCTGCATAGAAAATTCTAAGGAAATATACACACACTTGTTCTTGTAATGTGCTATCAAGTTGCCTGTGATTCACAGCAACCCTTACATACAACATTATATATATACATCCTGAGCCAGTCTCACTGACTCAAACACCACCTACCCCCATTACCCTGGTTCCTGTGTCAATCCACCTCATCCAGGGTCTTTTTCTCCTGTTCTAGTCACTTTTGGATAATCTTCAGTGAGATTTTGCATACAGGTGATATTAATGATATTGTTCAATAATTTCCTTATTCTATCCTATATCTTTATATCTTTAATTCTATCCTATATGACTTTAATATGAGTTCTTATTCAATGCCACACAACAACAACAAATATTAACTGAAGATTTAAATATATATGTTAAAACCACAAAATTCTTAGGAGAAACATAGTATATGATATTAAACTATTGTTGTTGTGTGCCATCAAGTCAGACTAACCCTCCAACAGGTTCTGCAGCTCCATCTGGTGGCTTACAAGAAGGAATTATTCTGCCAACACAAAGGTATGCAGTTCAAATCCAACAACTGGTCCAAAGGATGTGAGATAGAGCTTCAAAATCCTTGCCCCAAGGAGGTGCTTGGTTTCACCTTCTCCAGGTTGAAAAGACACTAAACATCATTCTCTTTCTCAAACACACACATTGTCATGGAGTCAGAACTAACTCATATCTGACCCTCCACTGAGTTGTTGGAAGCTGTAAATTGCATGGGAGGTGAATGCCCATGTTTCTCCCTCAAAGCAGGTAGTGGATTCAAAACACCAGAGATGCACTGCTTTTGGGTTTGCAGTGCAACTCTCTACGGACCACGTCACCAGAGCTTCCTCAACATCACTTTGCGTGCCGTTGAGCAAACACATATAGCTGACTTCCTAGTGGGTTTTCACAGGCAGTAAATCGCCTGGGAGGAGAATGTTCATCTTTCTCCCATGGGGAAGCTCGCGGATTTGAACCACGGGCCTTTGCGTTAACAGTACAGCTCCTTACCACTAAGTCACCAAAGCTCCCTTCAACATAATTGTTGTTATGTGCCTTCGAATCAAGATAATTAGACAATGGGGAAAGGCAAATTAAAAAACAACCCACTTTACTGAAAAACTAATACCCACTTCTGACTGTGCTGCAGAGTGGAACTATTCCATGTTCTCTTAGCTGTACATGGAAACAGGTGGCCAAGCCTTACTCTGTAGTGCCACGGGTGAGTTCACACTGCCAAGCCTGAGGTGTGGCAGATGAACACCAATTGTTTGTGCTGCCCAGGTACTGCAGTCAAAAAGGGAGACTGGAAGTGCAGGTGAGAATGTGGAAAAATTGGAATCCTCATACAATGCTAGTGATAATTTAAAATGATGGTTACATGTGGTGGCTTATCAAAGAGCAGTGAAAATAAAGATTCACACTTGAACACAAATATGCATGGCAGTGTTTGTTATGGTCAAAAAAGTGGAAAAAGCCCAAATGTTCACCCACTAGTAAATGGATAGGCAAAATGTGGTCTGTCCATAAAAAGAAATTAAGCAATCACACATGATACAAAGTAGACGACCCATCAAAACATACTAAGGGGAGAAAGACAGCAGACACAAAAGATCCCATTTTACAGGCTTCCACTTAGAGGAAATGCCCACAGTAAGAGTGCTTTACTTTCAGTGAGTGAGTTGATTCTGACTCACGGTGAAATCTATTGGATTTTTGGTTCAAAATAAATACAGGAGTGTATTTGGCATGTGTCCTATCTCCATACCTTTTCAATCTGTATGCAGAACAGATTATACAGTAGGCTGGACTTCATGAGGAGGAATGTGGCATCAAGATTGGAGGAAGACTCATCAACAACCTGTGTTATGCAGATAACACAACCTTGCTGAAACTGAGGAGGACCTGAAGCAAGGACTGTAGTCTGCAATATGGATTGAAGCTTAACCTCGAGAAAACAAAGATTCTCATTGGGCCAGATGACAGCATCATAACAGATGGAGAAGAGATTGAGACGTTTAACAATTTCAGCTTGCTCAGGTCCACAATCAACACTTTTGGCACTAGCAGTCAGGAAATCAAAAGACAAATTGCACTAAGACAATCTGCTGTCAGGGACCACTCCAGAGTACTGAAGAGCAATGGTGTCAGTCGAGAGACTAAAGTGTGCCTGATTCAGGCCATGGTCTTCACATTTACTTGCTATGCATCAGAGATCTGGACAATGACCAAGGATGACAGAAGAAGACTCAATGTCTCTGAGTTTTGGTGCTGGATAAGAGTACTGAACACACCATGGACTGCCAAAAGAACAGGTCTGTCTTGGAGAGGATGAAACAAAGCTGCTCCTTGAGGGCAAGGCTTGTGAGGCTCTATCTGACATACTTGGGGCATATAGCCAGGAGGTACTAGTCTCTGGAGAAGGACATAATGCTTGGAAGGGTGGAGGGTCAGCACAGGAGAGGAAGACCTTTGATGAGATGGATTGTCACAATAACTGGGGTTATGGTAATAGCTGTGTCAGAGACAGTGAGATTGGCTCAGGATAGTGCAGGGTTTTGGACTAGTGTACGTAGGGTTGCGATGAGCCTTAGTTGACTTGATGACACATAACAACAAATCTTTACAGGAGGAGAAAGCCTATCTCTCTCAGAGCTACTGGTGGATTTCAACCACTGACCTTTAGGTTAGCAACCTAACATGTAAACATATGCCATCAGGTCTCCTTAAAGCTCTGCAGACAGAAATTAGAACCAGAAGGGAGGGAGGAGTGAGAGGTGACTACTCTAGCGATGGAAATACACAGGAATTAGACAGTAGCAATAGCTACATAGCCCTGAGTCTGCTAAAGGCTTCAGAATTGCACTTTAAATAGGTGAATCTGACAGTATGTTAATTGAAGGACAGAAGTAAAGAGAGAAAAGAAAAGCAAAGAGGCAGGAAAACAGAGAGGTAAGAGGGAGGACAGAATATGGAAAGGAGGAAGGAAAGAAAGAAGGAGAGAAGGGTGAGAGAAAGAAATAGGCATATAACAGGGAGAAGGGAAGGGAATTCAGGTAACTACTCAAGGGCACAGAACAACCACCAAAAACATATTACATTGGTTGCATTTTATTTAAGCCTTTTAAATAAAGTTTAAGAGTCATGTTTAGACTCAACAAAATCTCTGTGGAGGGCCTTTGTATTTAAGTCAGTTGTTTTGGAGGAACATTCTTCCAAGTGGCACAGCATTCTTCTGTCAATATGCTGTACTGAGGTAACCTGGGGTTGCTGTGATGCTGAACCTTGTGCCATTGGGGTGTCAAATGCTATAACGGTTACCTATGGTGGACAGTTTTTGGTGGAGCTCTCAATTTAAGACAGGTTTGGAAGCAGGAGTGGCATCCATTTCCCAAACAACATGCCTCTGGAAACTTTATGAACTTTGAGAAATGACTATAGTTATAGAAAGGCCTTTTGTTCATAGGGTCGCTATGAGTCATGCTCTATTCGATGGCAATCATCATCAACAATAACAATTAGGTCTTTTACTTTCTTATTGAAGCAGGGAGTTCTGGTGGCCTAGTCCATGGGAGCTGCTTAGGGAGCTAACCTAAGGTCTTCATCTCTCTGGTAGTTCAAGTTCACCAGGGCTCCATGGGAGAAAGATGGGCAGTCTTCTCCTATGCAACTTACAGCCTTGGAAACCCAATAGACAGTCAACTAGGCGTCCATTCTTGATCATGACTTGATGGCAAATTTATTGAACAGGACTCCTTATTTTCCTATTGAAACAGATCTCACCCACAATTTTATCTTTGTGTGGAACATTTAGCATTTCTTTACCCAAAAGACACTCTGCATGCTTCTTCAATCAACAACTCAACTCATTGCTGTCAAGTTTGAACCAACTCACAGCTGATCCTCTAGGGGTTTTCATAGGCTGTAAAATGCAAGAGACGAGATTACTCATCTTTCTCCCTGTAATGGCTAGATGATGGATTAGAACTGCCAGCCTTTGGGCTGGCAGTGCAACTCCTTACCCAGTAGGTCACCAGGGCTCCCTTATTTAATAGGAAGTTCTATTTAGAAGACAGCTGGAGCTGAGAGTTTAAAAGGGGGGGCGGGGGGAGCTTCCACTGTTCCTTTAAGCACAAGGGGGCGCCCACAGTGTGTTAACCATCCTGGCACATGGTCTGCTATGTCAAACGGGTTTTAATGGGCTGAGAATTGTTTCTTGGCTTCTGTAGTGTGTCCTCTTGCCAGTGACAATATCAGAACAGTGACGGGGAAAGGCACACATACAATCCCTGGGGAAAATACCTCCAAGGTTTTAGCGAAGTAATTCTGCTGCCATTTTCCCTGTACTGACTCATTCTTCTGGAAGCAGTTCTATGGGCACTTTCTGGACACCCCTGGAAAAACTGAGGATGCTCTTGTCCTAAAAAAGGAGACTTTCCTCCTGCCGCCTGCACAGAGGACAAGAAGTCCGTTGTAAGGATGCCTCGCCACCCAGACCTGGGCCCTCACTGCGAGGGACCAGCCAAGCAGTGCCTACGCAATGGTGACAAGGTAAGAGAAAATAAACCTTTTGCAAACACCCTCTAATAAAGTCAAGCCAATACCTTATAATACCCCAGGCAAAAGCACTCTCTTTCACAGCTAATGGATACAGTAATAGGAGACTAACCTCCCTCCCATAAAAAATAATTTCTTAAAGGGGAAAAATATTTTCTCTTAGTCTAGTAGAGTAATTATCTAGTTAGTTAATTAAATTTAACTAAGTTATTTCATTTGCTAGCTTCCTTAACAAACTAAAGCCTTTTGTTGACATTTCTAATCTTTTCCTGCTGTCATTCACAGCTTAGAGTTACTTCCCTTAAGCCTTGACAAACAGATGGCACTAACCATCTCCAGAAAATTAAAACCAGAGCAATTAGTTTGAGCTCCTGAACAAGAGGATAGGCTGTGAGCGTGTTTTCACACACACTCTCTTGAGCCTTCTCTCTATAAGACCCCAAGGTTTCTGGAAACTAGTTGAGGAACTTCATCTCCTCCGTCTCCTGTATACTGATGTAAAAGAAAATTTCCGCTTTCTCCACATCACCTTCTGTCTCCAAGGTTGGTTTTCTGAAAACAGGCAGCAGAGATCCACAGTTTTGTAGTAACACTTGTGTTTGCAGGAAGGAACCTAGATTTATCTTCAAGCCTAGAGAACTTGTCCAGAACAAAGAGGTCCCATCCCTTCAATTGCTGAGACTTAACTACAGAATCAGAACTTCCATGGCCTTTCCTTGCAGTTGTTGTTGTTGTTATGAGCCGCCGAGTCGCTTGCGACTCATAGCGACCCTATGTACAA
>NW_006399791.1:8927782-8948918 GCF_000299155.1 Elephantulus edwardii | reverse complement strand
ATTCCCTGCTTTCAGCCAAGATCCATCTAACATCAGCTACAATATCTCTAGTACCACGACCCCTTCTAAACCCAGCCTGGACTTCTGGTCGTTCTCTGTTGATGTGCTGTTCCAGTTGTAGAGATCATAAAATGACCACAGCACAGAGTGAGTGGCACAGTTTTGTTCCCACTCTATCACCTTTGGTGATATGCGGGAAGCCGAATTTCAAACTGCATATTAATGATAAACCAAATGCTGTATCAGGATGAGGGAGGCACTGATACAAGCTGGAATTCCCCCCTGAAACGTCAAGGCAGACCTTAAGCATTTTCACAATTCTTGGATTGATTGTATTTGCTAACCCCTCCCTCCTGAGTCAAGCATAAGATTTTCAATAGAAAGAGTTTAGCTTCATCTGCATTGACTTCTCTTTGTGATTTGCTCCCTGGCAATTTTCAATAAAAACACAGGGAAGCTGGGTTTGAAGCTGCAGTTGTTCGAGAGGTTCACCCCTGCTTTATGTTCTCTGTCTTCTCTTCCATCCTTTGTGTCCTGTCTTGTTCTTTATTCTTTGCCCTCAACCGACAGACAACAGTCACATGCCAAGATCATTTTACATACAGTAAAGAAGTGCGAGGTCTGGTTAACTTTGAGCTTTCCCGCTCCATAGCGCCCTCTAGTGTTTAACATGGCCCACCATTTCCACATCTCCCTAAAATTCAGCCCCACCAGCAATGATTCTTAACCCTTGTGGAATTATAAAATATTCTGTTGCTCATTCCCCATCATCCATATATTCCAATGTATTTGGCTTGGGTAAGATGTGGGAATCGAGTTGGTTTTGGGTTTTGGTTTTATTGTTTTACAATGAAGGCTAGGACCAGTCACATAGCTTTGCAGTTCTCATGGAAGTTTCTCAAACCACTGCCCACCAGATCCTACCTGCCTTCCAGACGTGAAGGACTCTTTGCAAAGACCGAACTCTTCACAGGCCTTATCACACAGCCACATAGCCACCGCCCTCTCTCTGCATAGTTGTGATCAGAAATGTGCTTTTAATATCCAGTACTTGAGAAAAACTGTGGTTACATAACAGAGAAAGCATGTTATTTGTGTGGTCCGCTGACCCAGTCCTTCCTTGGAGAGTGCTATAATTCCAGAAGTCTCTTGGGGCCATAGCAAAAGGACCCATAACGAGGCCAGACTACTCTGACCCTTATGTTAAAAACAGTCTGTGGCTTTAGTTAGCTGCCTGTTCCAGTCAGCGAGGAAGTTCCGGAAGTCTCTGCTGTCTTTAGCCAGGGCGGACTGAAATTCTCCCTGGGCATGTGGGCAGTCAGGCGCATGTGCTCTCAGTGTCCAGGCTGGACCCTAGGACTCCCCGCAGAAGGATGTGGGTGGCTGGGTGACCATGTCACCAGGTGGGTGCAGTCTCTCAATGTCATCCACGTTCATGTTATGTTTATGAATGCTGAAGGCATGAGTGCTCGGCACCTTCACAATCACCCGCAGTTTGAAGACTATGCTTTTTAAGAAACTTTTCCTGAGAAAACAGAAAGTAATATCGTTGTTCTCAAAAAATCTGCTGTTTTATGGGAAAATGGATAATATGGTCCAAGGTGAAAAAGTAACTTGTTTAATTCTTTCAAACCTTGTGAAGCACTTAAACGAGGATTTTTAAAGACATTTAAAAGGTATCTTAAAAGAAATTAAGGAGTCTGGGTGGCATAGTTTGTAACTAATTGAGTTGCTAATTGAAAGTTTGACAGTTCAAATCCAGCAGGAACTCTGAAAGAGAACGATGAATCATTCCAGTGAATCATTTATCGTCTCAGAAAGTTGATGGAGGGTCATTATGAGCTAGAACAGAGTCAATGGCAGTGGCTTCAGTTAGGCATTCTGCAGGAAAATGAGGTTAAGAACCAAGATAACTATCAAAATATAAGGGTCAATAATGCATTACGCTTATCTAGACTCATTCTGCAGCAAATGGTAGCCAACAAAAACTCACTTAAAGACAAAAACAAAACCTTATTTGTTCATGGAACCAAAGGATAGAAACACAGAGTAGGCAATAACCTGGCTTCTGGAAAAGCTGATGGTTCTTTATGGAATTGTGCTGCCTGCCAGCCTAGAGGTATGTGACTCCAATCCACCAGCTCTGTGGGAGTAAGATGGACAATTTCTTCATGTGTGATTTAGTGCCTCTGAAAACTCACTGGATGGTCAGCAATGGCTCAGTTCCAAATAAATAGTACATAGTAACAACGTCGTTGTTGTTAAGTGCTGTTGAGTCATAGATGACTCATAGTGACCCTATGAATGAAAGACCTGAACAATTGTATAACTTTCATCGTTTCTCCAGGTTCATAGTGTTTCCAGAGGCAAGCTATTTTGGAAGTGGATGCCACTCCTGCTTCCAAGTTTAATCGAGGAGCTCCACCAAACACTGGCCACCATTATGACCAGTATCGCATTTGACACATCAGTGTCACATTGTTCAGCTTCACAGCAACCACGAGTTACCTCTGTACAGCAAATAGACCAGTGCTGTACCACTTAGAAGAACGTTTGACCAAAAACAATTGAAACAAGGCCTGAGGGCCACAGACTAAAATCACCCACCTTTGGTTTGGTAGCATCACTTTCTGTCCACTAGGTCAACTGAGCTCTATCTATGTTGTTCTTGTTGTTGTTAAGTGCCATTGAGTCATAGATGACTCATAGCAACCCTATGAATGAAAGACCTGAACAATTGTATAATTTAGCAGACCAATAAATAAAAAAGACTGATGATGCTTTTGAATCATGGTGATGACAGTGCATACTACACCATGGACTGGGAAAAGACCAAATCCATCTGTAATGGAAGGAGCGTAGCAGAATGCGCCTTTAGAAGCGAAGATGGTAAGACTTTGTCTCCTGTATTTTGAACACATACATACAATGAGGAAGGACCAGATCCTGAAGGAAGCCTCCTTGTTAGGGGTCAGAGAAAAGAGGAAGATTCTCAGCAGGACGAAGTGACCTTGTGACTGCAGCCATGGGCTCCAACACAGCAACCGCTGTGCAGACATCAGAGGACGGCGTGAGCAGGGCTTCAGTACTGTTCACAGGATTCCCATGACTCTGAACCAACTCCACAGTACCTAAAGCCACACACGAGGCACCTATGATACTGTCCTCTGTGACCACGAGCTTCTCTCTGCCTACAGCTGTCCTTCTCTTTCACACAGAGAGCTTTCTCAGCACAGCAGGAAGTAGGGCCTCGGGCAAACTGGACTCACACTGGTGGCCCTCTACCAAAGAGGAAAAGAATTCTTCCTTTCTGGTTCCATTTAAAAGGAAACAAAGATCAGAAAACGATTGGCCAAGGGCCCATTCTTGATCACCTGGTCAAGTGTCCCTTATTCCCGGCAGGGCTGGGAAGGATACTTTTATTGGTTAAGAGAGAGAGAGAGAGAGAGGTCTAAGGAAGTCTTCCAAATAAATGGAAATGTTGATCTAGGCCGATTAAACAACGGGAGCCAAGATAGGTCAGGGGATCATTCTCCTGGAGTCAGGGGTCTTGGTTTTATCCAATTGTTAGAGATTCCTAAGCACAAAACTTAGCTGTAGAAGGAAACCTGGCAACCATCCAATTCAACTCCTCCACTTTACAGACAGGAGCACTGAGGTGCAGAGAGTTTCAGTGATTCGTATAAGCTCACACAACCACAATGAGCTTCACAGCTGTTCTCTGCTGGTTGGGGCAGGGGTCTGAGAAAGAGGAATGAGAAAGTGATTCAAAGTTTGGAGTCAGGACATTTACAATACGGCAGAGTATCAGGAAACTGTGCAGCTAGACAAGGCTCATGGTTACCTAAGATTATGAAGGAACTGAATACTGCTGTAAAACTGTTAACGTGGTCAATTTGGTGTTAAGTATATTTTAATGCATTATTTAAAAATGCTAGAGTACCGTATTAATATTTGTGACGGAAAGGGCAATATACAACATAGGAATGATAAGCACAGTATCACTAAAGAATGAGAAGATCCAGAGAGGAACAGAAAGATTAATGAAAATCAGAATTTGAGGAAAAACTCAAACTCATTGGGTTGAACTGGAGCTGACACATAGGTGACCTTCCAGAAGGTTTTCAGAAGTGGTAGAGTGCACGGGAAGTGACTGCCCATCGTCCTTCTGAGTAGCTGCTGGTGGACCTGGACCACTAGACAGGGGCCCCATTCATGTTAGTGGCCAGAGCTCTCTCTGAACCACAGGCAAGAAGTGGGGAAAAGTCTTATTAAGTTGTAGGTATTAAAATGAATGTTACAGAACAAAATCTGTATGAATGGTCAAATGGAAAAAAAAATAATTGATATGTAAACCTTTGCTCAAATTGCAACTTAATAAGTTAAAAATTAAAAGCATATTGGGAAAAATCAAGGGTAAAATGTGTTGAGGTGTTCTTTTTAAAAACCACTCAACAAAGGCTGCTCTGGTCAGACTCCAAGGCCCCGTCAGTGTTAGTAATCTATGAGGAATTCTCAGGAATGAGTAAGGCCTCACCTGACTGGATATGGGCATATGTGCTGGTTTTTCAAAAGAGAGCAGGCAGATTCCAAGAATGGAAGCCTGGTGAGCTGGATGAGACTCGAGTGTGGGCTTGTTAAGAACAGGTCATGACGGATGGGCTTCCTGTCCAGTTTTAAGAGTTATTCACCAGGCAGATTACTCCGGGAATACTCTGAACTTAGAGATTACTGACTTGTGGAGTGTGTGTGTGTGTGTGTTTGTGTGTGTGTGTGTGTGTGTGTAAGTCAACAACTAAACAAACAAAAATCATTTGTTATTTATATAAGCAGGAATATCAAACTAGTGGGTTCCAGTTTAATACAACCCTCAAGCATTTAAAAAAATTAAGACATTTCACAATTCCCTCAACAGATAAAGTATGTACACTGTATTTTACCCAGGCCCTACCATTCTCTACCATTGGCCAGCTCCATCCAATACTGAATTAATCTAGCCCCATCAGTTAGTTGAGTTTATGCAGCTTCTCTAACACATCTATTTTCTCTGTAAGACACAGCAAGTGTACGTCTCATTTAACTAAGAATTTAACAAATATGTTCTCAGGATGGGGTTTTTAGGAGCTGTCAGTCCTGGGAAAAGGATATAAGGTTTGGAAAAGTGGAGAGTGGGTGATAAAGAGGCAGACCTTCAATGAGATGGATCAAACGATGACTGCGCTATGGTCTAAAGCACAGCAGAGACCGGGAGGCTGGTGGAGAACCAGGCAGGGTTTCGTTCTATTATACATGACAGGGTTACCATGGATAAGAGCCTACACAATGCACCTACCAGCAATGACAAAACAGAATCCTGCAAGTTTAGATATACTAGGAATTGTTTGGAAAGTGCCCTTGGAGAGAGTACTAAGATACAAAACCAAATACATGAGAAATGACTGGGCTATACATTGGGTAAACTGTCTACAAAAAGAAAATGAAAACAACATTTCTCCCTAATACTAATACAAAACTGGAAACCCATTGGATTTGATAGCTAAGCGTAAAATGGGAAGATATTATATATTTATATATAGTAAAGTAGGAGAATGGAAGAAAGGAGAAGAGTTTTTTAAGCAAATCCCTGAGAACATATCCATAGGATGGAAAAGGAATGATTTGACAATATAAAAGTAAAGACTTGGCACTTCTGTCTTCCCTCTTGTCACTGAAGCAGCTCTGTAGCCCGCACGTCAGCATGGTGGGCCCCTGGATCCGGCGGCTCCCGCCAGCCTTGCTGCTGTGTCTCCTGGCCAGCCTTCACCAGGTTTCAGCCAAATGCGATTTCTTACTCATCTGCCCGAACGGATTAAAATGCTGTGGTGACAGATGCTGCAAAGATTATGATGTCGTCACCAAACCCTTGATAGTCATCATCTTCTTCGTGTTGATGCTCTTCATTTTGTTCGTCGTTGTCCTGGCCAAGTATCTCCGTGAAAATTGCATGCGTTCAGAGGACTCGAGCCCTCCGATGGCGTATCTGGAACCAATCTCAGCCCTGTACTCTAGTGTCTTACCACAGGAAACCAGGATATACGCTTCTGAGCTCCCTCCCCCCTACAATGAGATTATGCGGATGCCCTTTATGGGCCTGCCTCCCATAGAACCACCCCCACCGTACAGCGTCAGACCTGAAGAATATCCTGGGGTCCAGGAAGGCATCATCAACACCACCTTCTGAGCCACACGCTCGCCAATGACTCCTCGACCAGGCCAGAGACTCCTGGGACTCCTGGGATGCCCCTGCCCATCCTGCGTGTCTCTGGTCATTCTTGGTCTTAACTTACTGTCCTTCCTGCCCCTGTTCCACCCCAGCCGCCTCCCTTGTTCCCAAGACTGGGCCAGAGCTGCCTCCCACGTAGAGGCTACCTGGAGGAAAATGCCAACTGCTGACATTGCAGCAGAAGCAGCACCCTGCGGGGCCACGAGAGCCCACTGTTGAGGGTACACCATCCATAGGACACCCGATGTTTGAGAAGTCACTTTGCGCTGGTGGAAGACTGGCTTGGATGGGGGTTTTTTGGTTGGAGTTTTTTTAATTTATTTTTAATTTAATTAAAAAAAAAAGTAAAGACTTGGTTCAATGAGATTCAGCAAGAGAGATGCAATGGGAGACTTCATAAAGAAAGTTATGTATGTATTACAGACTCACAGAACTTCTGTACATGCAATGCCAAAATCCAACAAGGTTAGTTTAACACTAACCAAAAACTCATCTAAACAGACAAAAAATTTTTGGAGGATTCTGAAAGAAAATAGGTACTTGTCATCAGTTAAAAACACTAGACGTCTATAAATTTTCATTAAAATTAACAATAAGAAGAAAAAGGGGGGGAAACACTAAAGACTAACAAGCATTTAAAGGGATGTTTTAATTTACTGATGATTCAAGAAATATAAATTAAAACAATACATATAACTTGCACATCCAGCAGAAGGGTTGGTATTGGAAATTAGATTTTCTTTCTTAGTAAATAAAAGTGAGAATGTTAAGGGTTGGTATGGGAATAGAGACAGAAGACCTTTCATTTCCTGTTGGGAAGAGCATGGACTGACAAAGAGAGCACCAATATAGCACTGTTGTTGTTGTTGTTATGTGCTGTTGAGTCCCTTGAGACTCTTGACAACCTTATGTACAATAGCCCTAAACATTTTTCTGTCCTGTGCCAATCTTATTTTCTCTGACACACCTACACCCATTACCCTGAATCAATCCATCTCACCGAGGGTCTTCCTCTCCTGTACTGTTCCTCCACCCTCCCAAGCATGACATCCCTCTCCAAGGACTGATCTCGCCTTGCAACATGTCCAAAGCATGTCAGACAAAGCTTCAGAATCCTCCAAGGAGCAGACTGGTCTCACCTTCTCTAGGACAAGCCTGTTTGTTCTTCTAGCAGTCCATGGTGTATTCAATACTCTTCTCCAGCACCACAGCCCAAAGGCATCAATTTTCCTTCTATCATCCCTAGTCATTGACCAGCTTTCTAACACATAGTAACTAATTACAAAGACTATGGCCTGGATCAGGTGCACCTTAGTCTCCAGACTGACATCATTGCTCTTCAGTACTTCGGAGAGGTCTCTGAAAACAGACTTTCTCAGTGCAATTTTTGTTTTAATTTCCTGGCTGCTGGTATCAAGAATGTTGATTGTGGAGCCACTATTTAACTGAATTCTATACCCCTGCAGTTCTGTCCTAGATAAATTCTGCAATGGAATACCTTTATAATTCCACATAGGTAGGCACATGTACAATGGTGTTCATGAAAGCTTCATGGCAGCAGAGTCAGAGACCACAAAGTAGTTATAAATCAGTAAATTAGATCTGCGTTTGGCAAAATGGTTATATTTGAAAACAATGCTAAGTGGGGGAAAAGAAAAAGAAGTAGAATGAGGCCTGCAGTACAATAGCATCTGTGTAAATGAAAAACACATGCTCATAAACCAATACATATTTTGCAAGAATACATGCAACTAAAAGGATATCTAGTGAACACACTGGAACCTAACATATCAGGAAGGCTATTTATAGAGTTGGAGAAGAGGCATGGGAGTGGAGAAGGGAATAAAATGAAAATTCATGAGTCTTCTAAAACTCACCCACAGCTATTCTGTTTTTTCCCCAAGCTCATGGAAGGGTAACCCTTCCCTGCCCATCTCCACTCTATAATTGGGTGAGGTCACATGACTGACTGTTGTCACGTGCTGTCACGTTAACATACAACCCTATGAACAATGGCTCTGAATCTTGCCCTATCCTGAGCCAACCGAACGGTCTCTGATACACCTGACCTCATTACCACAGTCATTGTGTCAGTTCATCTCATCCAGGATCCTTCTCTTCTGCACTGACCCTCTACCCTTCCAAGCACGTTGTCATTCTCCAAGAACTGGTCCCTCCAGCAACTTCTGTCCAAAGAATTGCAGGTGAGTGACCATCCAGTCCTTATGTCTCTTACCACAAATGATCATCATGAAAAACTGAATTGAAAAGAAAATTTGTAAGGGTAGTTTCTACAGTCTTCGAGTGGTACAAACAATTGAGTGCTAGTTTGTTGTTGTTGTTGTTGTGGTGGTGGTGGTGGTGGTGGCGGTGGATCATCGATTCTGACCCATAGCTGACCCTCCAAGTGGGTTTTCAGAGGCAGTAAATCACATGGGAAGAGACAGACCATCTTTATCCCTCAGAGGAACACCATGGTGGATCTGAACTGTGTTGGCAGTTCCTTACCATTAAGCACACAGGCAGTTCAAATCTACCCAGATACACCTGGGAAGAAAGGTCCAGCTTTTATTTTTCTAAAAATCATAGCCACTGAAAACCTAGTGTAAATGTAGTACTGCTCCGACACAAACAGAGCTTCCCTGAGTTGGAAACCATTCAATAAAATTTTTTTGTTGTTTTAGATTGATGAGAACACAAGAGACTGAGCCCTAATCCTCGCTCCCTCACCAACCTACGCTGTTAGGTGACATAAAGCCACTCTCACACATAGTAACCGTACAGATACCAGAACAAAATCTTGTCCAGTCCTATACCAGCCTCACAATCAAAGCTATGTTTGAGCCTATGATTGCAACCACTATATCAATACAGATCATAGGGGTCTCCCTCTCTTCAGCTGACCCTCCATTTTTCCAAGCATGGAATACTTCTGTAGCAACTGGTCTCTCTGCATTCGACATGTTGTTTTGGTGAAAAAGAAATTTTGTGTTGTTTCATGTTACTGGAATTTTAAAATGTTACTGCTGTACAATCCTAGCTGGCCCTGATTAATAATCAACTAAAACCCAACCTGCCCAGGTAACAATCAGTTAAATAAAGCAAGAGAGGGGTCACTCCGGTACTGGTAATGCTATAAGGTATGACGAACTCAAAATTGGACACTATGAAGTCCTCTGACCCTATTCCAAATAAAAAGAGAGTAAGACAAGGCAATCGGCAAGAACCCTCACGATGATGACCTGTAAATGATTTGTTGAGTTTCTCGGATAGATATGGTCCTGCTTTGATGATATTAGGGAACTTTTCTGCCAACGAATCTTCAACAATTTTTTGGTGACTTCCCCCCACCACCACCCCCATCTCCTGTTCTCACTTCACCTCCACAGTCAGCCCCTGACTTAGTTAGGACTGATAGTATTGACTTTTCCCACTGTTTCTTTTCACAGATGTAGACTATTTGATTTTTGTGTTTTCCATGTGGTGAGTTCCACATGTACATTTGCCACTTATGTTTTAAAATATATATATATTTACAATGAGCGAGTCATTGCAAACACATTTTAAAAAATGCTTATTAAGATAATGAGACAGAAGCATAGCTAGTGTAAGATGGGCCACACAAAAAGAGTTAAAATGTGCTAATATATTTTAAAATATTTTTTTTATTACCAAGTGTGTGTTTTCCAACCACTAGTCATTTATTTCTACCTGGCATGTTCTCATCGCAAGTTATTCCTGGTGCACCTTCACTGGGTGTTAGGTTATCTTCAGACTACAGAAGTGCAAACTCATTGCTGTCAGGTTGGTTCCAGCTCACAGCTGACCCTCCATTGGATTTCCTAGGCTGTAAGTCACAGGAGAGGAAACTTCCCATCTCCCTCTACCAGAGCCAAGGGTGGATCTGAACTGCCAGAGAAGCCTTTGGATTAACAGTGCAGCTCACTAGGAACTACATCGCCAGAGCAGAAGTTGATCGAAATCCTCAGTTTCTTCATCCCTGACTTAAGGGATTGCTGTGTAAAGAAGTCTACGGGCAAAATATTGAATGATGTAGGAATAATCAAAAGAAGATGGAAGGGACACACAGGGTCACTATACCAAAAAGAATTGGTTAACATACAGCTACTTCAGGAACCAATGGTTATGAAGAAAAAAGTCCAACTTGTAAGGAAGGTATTGGTGCAAAACAAGGCTCCAGGGATCAACAAAATTCTAATTGAAATATTTTAACCATATTACATTTTCTTCTTCCAAAGGCTTTTAGTTCTTTAGTTTGACCACATATTAGAACCATCTTATTCTGCTTCTTTGTGTGATCTGCTTGTCTCCAAAATATTAAGGTGTTTTCTCTATTATACCTAATTTTTTTTGCCTCATGTGATTTGATTTGGTTGATTTTTAAAATTTATAAGGAGATAGGGCACACATGAAACATCTTAAAGGGATTCCTTCACACAGAGAAGCACCATGTCAGACAACAACCAGAGATTAGGACACAAGACAGCCTCAGCCAGAGACTAGGCCAGAGAAAGAACGCTCTGAAATAAAACAAAGCTGAAAGATCAAAAACGGGAAACTGGAGACATCCAACGGCAAATGACGACAATGTTAAAACAATAGGGAGACTAAATAGTGTTGTTATAAAATGTTCACATGTAGATGAAGAGAAGAAATAGAATGCTTTGTACTAAAAAAAAAAAAAAGAATGCTTTGTACTTAGAACACTAAAGGTAAATTTCAAAGTAGTAAAATGAAAAAGCTCACAAGCCTATCCATCAGAGTAAAAAATAAAGAAAACATAAAAACAGAAACCTTCAACATTACAAACATGAACACACACATATTTCAAAACGGCAGCTGTAAACTCATACCTATTGATAATCAATCATTGAATGTAAATGCCTTAAATACACGAGTGAAGAGTAAATGGAGGAGAATCTTACCACCAGCAAAGAAGAAGCAAGAGAATGCAGCAGACCCCTTGGGGTAGGAGACACTTGTACATGCCTGACCTACCAGAGGGATGCAGCAGAAAACTGGAGACCTGGCACAATACTTAGCTGACTTTGGGACTGCTGCCACATGGAACCAGAGACGAAGAGCCTTTTGCTCAAGTTTTTTGGAGGTCATGGAGTCAGGGAGCCATAACTGATGGAACTGAGAGCCTTGCAAAACTGACCTAAAGCCAGGGCGAGGCTGGATGCGACAGCACCTACGAGCACATTTCAGCAGCTTTCCTGACCAAGTGTGTTCTGCTGCTAACCTGAATTACATCTTTTCAACTCCCCTCCACACACTGCAGAAAAAAAAAGAGTAAATGAGTAAAAAAACAAAACAAAACAAAAACACTCCCTATCTATATTCTGTCTACAAGAATCACACCTTTAATGCAAAGAAATAAACAAACTAAAACTTTACTGTTGTGCAGACGCCGCTACCTCAGGCGTACACTTGTCTGCTCCACTCGCCCCCAGCCGTGATCAATGTACTTTAACATTGTCATGGATGGTGAACATTTAGGCCATGTCTCTTTCAAGCTGTTTGGAGATAAAGTCCCAAAGACATCAGAAAAGTTCTGTACTCTGAGTACTGGGGAGAAAAAGATTTGGTTACAAGGGTTCCTGCTTTCACAGAATCATTCCTGAGTTTATGTGCCAGGGTGGTGGCAAACCATAATGGTTCGGGTGGCAAGTCCATCTACGAGGAGAAGTCTGATGATAAGAACTTCATCCTGAAGCACACAGGTCCTGGCATCCTGGTTCTGCCTGAACCCAAAACAAATGGCTCCCAGTTTTTTAGCTGGACTGCAGAGACTGAATGGTTGGATGACAAGCATGTAGTTTCCGGCAAAGTCAAAGAAGGCATGAGCATTGTGGAAGCCATGGAGCGCTTCAGGTCCAGCCATGGCAAGACCAGTAAGAAGGTCACCACTGCTGACTGGACAGCTCTATGTGATCTGTATTTCAGAAACCACCCTGCTACTCCAGCGTGCTGGCAGGATCTTTTTTAATCTTTGTGTTCTTGCTATAGTTCTTTGGGTTCCATTCTTCCTTTCTTCCCCTCCAAGTTTAGCAGGATTACAGAATTAAACTTATGATTATGAAATAAAAATTAGACAACACTATTCCCTGTTCTTATTTGGGTTAGTATGTTGACACAGATCTTCAGGTACATCAGTAGCCTCCTGAATATTAAAATATTTCCTATGCTTACTTCTAAGTGGTATAGCACTGGTCTCTGCATTGCTATACAGAGGTAACTCATGGTTGCTGTGATGCTAAACACTGTGACACTGATGTGCCAAATGTAGTAATGGTTTCCTATGGTGGACAGTGTTTGGTGGAGCTTCCCAATTAAAACCAGCTTGAAAGCAGGAGTGGCATCCACTTCTGAAATGGCTTGCCTCCAGAAACTCGATGAACAGTGCTTAGGTCTTTGGTTCACAGGGTCACTATGAGTCATCTACAACTGGATGGCACTTAACAACAAACAACCAACAACAACAATGCTTTCTTACTAAAAACCCCTGAAACTCAAAAGAGAAACATATGAAGCAAATAATATAACCAATAGGGCAATACTGAAAATATTAATCTCTGATAAAACAAGCTATAAGGCAAAATTTACTGTAAAATATAAGAAATGACTTCTATAAAGTTTAAAGGATCAAGCTCCCAAAAGAAATCACTAGAGTAAGCATGTGCCCACCCAATGACAGGACTCCAAAAGACAGTAACCAAAGTAAACAGCACAGAAAAGAGAAACAGGCAGTTGCACCATAACAGTAGGAAATGTCAACATACCACTTTCAGTAAAGGAATAACTAGGGGGAAACACACAAAGATTCAGATATAAATGCCACAACTGGCTAGCTTGATCTCATAGATATATACAGAACACTCCTCCAGCCAACAGCCACAAAGTGTGCATCCTTTTCCAATGCACATGAGTCATTTCCCAAAATGGAGCACATTTTAGACCACAAAGCAAACCTCATAAAATCTAAAATACTAAAATAATGAAAAGTCTTTTCTTTGATCGTAAGGCTGTAAAAGCAAAAATCCATAACAGAATGGCTACTGCTATGGGTGGCCCAGTGGCAAGACGCTACCCTATAATCCTGAAGGCACGTGGTTTGAGGCCACCAGCTGCTCCACAGGAGAAGGATGGGCAATCTCCTCCCGTGAGATTAACTGCCTCTGAAAAATCTGCTGAAGGGTCAGCTATGGGTTGGTTCTGACTCCATGGTATACAACCATAAACAACAATCACTACTAATTACTGTCAAGTTGGAACGGACTCACAACTGACTCTATAGCAGGTTTTCTGAGGCTGTAAATTGCACAGGAGTTTGTCCATCTGTTTCCTGAGGAGCAGCTGGTGGATTTGAACCTTTGGAGAGGTACCATCTATAGGTCAGCAGCACAACTCTATCCCCAATGGGCCCCCAGGGCTCCCATAACAGGAAGAACAAGAGGCAGAACAATCAAATATATGAAAATCTGTTTCACCTTACTTAAAAACCATGAGTAACAGAATAAATCAAGGATGAAATGTTAAAAGTTCCTAGAATCAGGGCAAAAGACAAAGAGAATTTTCACAGAGGAAGATATTTATTTGGATGGCCAACAGACACATGAAGAATTGCTCAAAAATCACCGGCAATAAGAGAGATGCAAGTCAAAACCACAATGAGATGCGATCTCACTCCAGCAGCAGTGGCAAAGTTTAACAGGACAGCAAGTAACAAATGTTAGAGAGGGTATGGAGAGATCGTAATTCTTACACACTGTTGGTGGGATTATAAAATGGTACAACCATTCTGGAAGGCAGTTTGGCAGTTCCTCAAAAAGCTGAACATAGAAATACCATATGACCCAGCTATTCCACCGCTTGGAATACACCCCGAGGAAACGAGAACTAAGGCACAACTGGAGAATTGTACACCAATGCTCACAGTAGTGCTATTCACCATGACAAGAACATGGAAACAGGCCAAATGTCCAACCACAATCAAATGGATTGAGAATTATGGTACATTCACATGATGGAATACTATGCAGTATGCAGGAGCAATGATTTTGAAAATTACTATCTAACTTGGGAGGGACTGGGGAGCATTATGCTAAGTGAATTAACTCAGTCCTGTAAGGACAAATACTGTGTAAGACCATTAGTGTAGAACATGTACAAAGATCCAAAGCAGGGAAGGGAGTAGAGAGGTGAGGATTGGGCGGGGTGTCTTAATCATAGGGTCACACAATTTGATGGGTGGAGAGAGGGTTGTGTAAAGGAAATGTGAAGGATCCAGTGTGAAAAATAATGTATATGAACTTTGTAAGTAAACTAGTATAAAAATAAAAATTTTATTTAAATTCTAAAAATTTCTGAGAATCAAATGTCAGTGAAATATACACCAAGAATCTTTGGGACGTAGCAAGAGCAGGGCCCAGAGTTCAGTTTTTAGTTACACACATTTTAAAAAGAAAGAAAGACAGAAGGGGCTAAAATAAAAATATTAGTCCTACAACCTGAACAAATAGAAAGACAGAAACATAAATGTACACAGGAAACAAATTAACACCAGAGCAGAAATAAATGACATAGAAAAGCAGCAGGAAGAATCAGTAAAACCAAAACCAAATAAAGTTAACAAGCTTCTGGCAAACTGACAAAAGAAAAACAGAAGCAAATAACACAAGTAAGAATGGTGGTGTTGTAGTGCTGTCAAGTCGAGCATGACTCATAGCGACCCTCTGAACAACTGACCTGAACGCTGTCCTGTCCTGTGCCAGCCGCATCATCTCTGACACACCTGAGCCCAGTGCTGCCATCACTGCGTCCATCCATATCAAGAGGATCTTCCCTTCCTCTCTTTCACTGACCCTCTACCTTTCCAAGCATGAGGAAAACAATGATCTTCTCCACTGGGCTGAGAGGCAACATTATGATAGATGAAGAAAGATTGAAATTGTCAACAATTTCTTCTTACTTAGAATAAGAATAAAGGTGACATGCTAACAGAACAAACTGAAACAGAAAGGATCATAACAGAATATCAAGATGATCATAACAAGTTGTGCCTGACACTGAGAATGGGAGGCCCAGAGCACTTAACTGTGCTCATGTGAAACCTAGACCTAGACCAGGAGGCTATGGTGCAGAGGAAGGTAACACTGGTTGTTGTTGTTGTTATGTGCTCTGGAGTCGACCCTGACTCATAGGGATCCTATGTATAACAGTTCTGAATCCTGCTCTATCCTGAGCCAATTTTATCATCTCTGATGCACCTACCTCCATTATGTCAGTCCCTGAGTCAATTCATCTCATCCAGGATCTTCTTTTTTTCCACAGTCCCTCCAACCTTCCAAGAATGCTGTCCCTCCCCAAGGACAGGTCCCTTCTTCCAACATGCCCAAAGTATGTCAGACAGAGCTTCAGAATCCTTGCCTCCAAGGAGTAGCCTGGTTTCACGCTCTCCAGGACAGACCTGTTTGTTCTCTTAGTAGTCCACAGTATATTCAATACTCTTCTCCAGCACCACAACTCAAAGGCATTGATTCTTCTTCTATCATCCTTAGCCACTGTCTGGCTTTCTGATGCATAGCAAGTAACTGCAAAAACTATCACATGGGTCAGGCTCACTTTAGTCTCTAGACTGACATAACTGCTCTTCAGTACTCTTGGAGAAGTCCCTGACAGCAGATTTTCCCAATGCCATTCATCTTTTGATTTTCTGGCTGTGTGCACCTTGAGTGTTGATTGTGGAGCCAAGAAAGCTGAAGTTGTTAACAATCTCAATCTCTTCTTCATCTATCATGATGCTGCCAATTGGTCCATTGGTGAGAATCTTTGTTTTCTTGATGTTAAGCTTCAATCCTTATTGAAAACTACAGTCCTTGACCTTCTGCAGCAAATGCCTCATGTCTTTCTCAGTTTTAGCAAGCAAGATTGTGACATCTGTATAATGCTGGCTATTGATAAGTCTTCCTCCAATCTTGATGTCACATTCCTCCTCATAGAGTCCAGCCTCTTGGATGATCTGTTCTGCATATAGATTGAAAATGCATGGAGTTACACCTTAAAACTGGCATATACCTTTCCTGATTTGGAACCATGCAATGTTTCCTTGCTGTGTTCTGACTACTGAAGGGAATGTATCAGGATTGTATTCTCTCTCCATACCTATTCAATCTGTATGCTGAGCAAATTATTCAGGAAGAAGGACTCTATGAAGAGGAATGTGGCATCAGGATTGGAGGGAGACTCATCAATAACCAGCACTATGCAGATGACACAATCTTGCTTGCTGAAAGTGAGGAGGACTTGAAGCACTTGTTGCAAAAAATCAAGGAATGTAACCTCCAATATGGATTGCAGCTCAATGTCAAGAAAGTGAAGATTCTTACCACTTGACTGATAGGCAACATCATAATGGATGGAAAAGAAATTGAAACTGTCACAAACTTCATCTTACTTGGACCCACAATTAACACCCTTGGTACCAGCAGTCAGAAAATCAGGAGTCATATTTCATTGGGAAAGTCTGTCGTTACAGACCCCTCCAAATTATTGAGGAGTAATGATGTTAGTAAGAAGACTAAGTTGCATCTGATTCATGCCATGGTCTTTCAGATAACTTAAGATTACCCTTAATCTGAGAGCTGGACAATGAATAAGGATGACAGAAGAATTGATTCCTTTGAGCTGTGGTGTTGGAGAAGAGCACTAACAACCTAAGGACTGCCAAAGCAACAAACAAATACACCATAGAGAGGGTACAGTCAGAGTGCTCTTTGGAGGTAAGGATGATGAGGCTTCACCTCACATACTTCAGGCATGTTGCTAGGAGGGGCTATTCCTTGGAGAGGGACACGATGCTTGGAAAGGTAGAGGGTCGATGAAGGAGAGGAAGACTCTCAGCCAGGTGGATTGACACGGTGACTGTCACAATGGGCTGTCAAGTGTCAGGAAGTGTGAATATGGCACAGCACAGGGCAGGGCTCAGATCTGTTGTTCATAGCATCACTATGAGTCATCCTTGATGGCACCTAACAACAACAACAACTAATTAGAAAACCTGGAGAAAATAGGCAAATTTATAAAAGCACTTTCTAAACTAACCCACACTGAGACAAAAACTGAACAGACTCAAAATGAAAGAAGAGACTGAAGAAGTAATAATAAAAACAAATCCTAACAACAACAAATCTTGGCATGGGTAACTTCACTGGAGACTTCTATTAAACATTCAGATAAGAGTTCACACCAACACTGCTAGAACTCTTTAAGATTATATAAAAGAAAGACTAATTCTCAAATTCCTTCTATTATCATAATCCTGATACAAAAGTCAGATGAAGACTTTACACACAAAAAAGAAAATTCTTTTTCTGAGTGAACTAACATGGCCTCATAAAGACAAATACTCTAGAATACCATTATTGTAAAAATAGAAGGATAACCAGTTGTTGTTGCTGTTGCTGTTGTTGTTGTTGTTATGTGCCGTCGAGTCACTTGCGACTCATAGCGACCCTATGTACAACAGCCCTAAACTCTGCTCTGTCCTGTGCCAATCACACCGTCTCCGACACACCCATCCTGATTACCCCAACCACTGATTCAATCCACCGCATAGGGGGCCTCCCCCTTCTGTGCTGTCCCTCCACCCTACCAAGCATGATGTCCCTCTCCAAGGACCTGTCCTTCCTTGCAACATGTCCAAAGTATGTCAGACGGAGCCTTAGAATCCTTGCCTCCAAGGAGCAACCCAGTTTGACCCTTTCCAGGATGAATCTGTTTGTTTTCCTAGCAGTCCATCGTGCCCTCAATACTCTTCTCCAGCACCACAGCTCAAAGGCGTTAATTCTCCTTCTATCCTCCTTAGTCATTGTCCAACTCTCTGATGCCTAACAAGTGATAGCAAAGACCATGGCCTGTATCAGACGCACCTTAGTCTCCAAAGAGACACCATTGCACTTCAGTACTTTGGAGAAGTCCCTAACAGCAGACTTTCCCATGGCAATACGTTTTCTAATTTCCTGGCTGCTGGTGCTGGATAACCAGTAAGATGTGTATAAAAATCCGAAAGGGGAAGGGTAGGGCAGAAAAGGGGTGAAGGGTGGGAGGCAAACTATTAGGATAACAGTTCGGTGGGCGTAGGAGCAAGGGTGAAGGAATTAGGAAAGATCCAATGGGGGCCTGTAAAAATGAGGTAATAGTAGGCATAGATCAGTGGTAATTAATTTTATAAAACACAATGTACATGAATGATCATATGAAACACAATGTGAATGAAACATGATGTGGGTGAATGAAACACATTGCATATGAATTGTTTATGCAAACCAATACAAAATTTAAAAAAGAAAACCAGTCGAGAAAAAAAAATATAGCGATAGACGGTCCTTGTTTGGTTCCTGTTCCACAGGGGAATGCTTTCAATCTCTCAATAGTAAGCAAAATATTAGCTGTTGGTTTTGTGTAAACATCCTTTTTTCTGTTAAAAAATTTCTCTTCTATTCCATTTTCTTGAGAGCTTTTATCAGGAATGAGTGTTGGATTTTATCAAATGCCTTTTGTATATCAGTTGAGATAATCATGTGATTCTACTATTTTGTTTTATTTACATGGTACATTGTTATTGTTGTTGTTGTTATGTGACTCACAGCCCTCTTATAGACAATAGCTCTGAACCCTCCTCTATCCTGAGCCAATATCACTGCCTCCAGCACACCTGTCTTCATTTACTCCAGTCACTGTGTCAACCCATCTAATCTGGGGCCATATTCTCCCTTCACCCTTCCAAGCATGATGTTCTTCTCCAAGGACTACCTCCCAGCTACATGCTCAAAGTATATGAGACAGAGCTTCAAAATCCTTGCCTCCAAAGAGCAACCTGGTTTCACCCTCTCTGGAACAGACCTGTTTATTCTCTTGGCAGTCAATGATAAGTTTAATACTCATCTCCAGCACCACAACTCAATGGCATCAAGTCTCCTTTTGCCATCTTTAGCAATTGTCAAGCTCTCTGAAGCATAGCAAGTAATTGCAAAGACCATGGCCTGGATCAGGTGCACCTTGGTTTCTAGACTGACACGGTTGTTCTTTAGCACTCTAGAGAGGTCCCTGACAACGGATTTCCCCAGTGCAACTTGTCTTTTCATTTCCCAACTGCTGGTGCCAAGAGTGCTGAGTGTGGAACCAAGCAACCCGAAATTGTTTAACAACCTCAATCCCTTCTCCAACTACCATGGTGCTACCAATCAGCACAGTAGAGAATCTTTTATTATTGTTTTAATTTTTTTATGTTAAGCTCCAATCCATATGGAAGGGTGCAGTCCTTGACCTTCTGCAACGAATGACTTCGGGTCCTCCTAGTTTTCAGCAAGCAAGGTTGTGTCGCTTGCATAACTCAGGTTGTTGATTGGCCTTCCTCCAATCCTGATGCTACATTTCTCCTCATAAAATCCAGCCTCCAAAGTGATCTGTTGTGTCTTCAACAGAAAAAATTGGAAACGGGATGCATCCCTGATGAACTCCTTTCCTGATTTTGAACCATGCAGTGAGTGCTTCCTTGCTCTGTTCTGACACTGCTTTCCTGTGGCAGATTACATAGATTAGTTGTTTAATATTGAATCATGCTTGCATACATTTCATAAATTCTACTTGGTTGTGACGTATTATTTTTCATATGCTATTGAATTTGATTGGCTAGAATTTTGTTGAGGAATTTTGTGTCTATGTACCATGGACTGCCAAGAAAACAAACAGATTCATCCTGGAGAGGGTTAAACCAGGCTGCTCCTTGGAGGCAAGGATTCTGAGGCTTCGTCTGACATACTTTGGGCATGTTGTAAGGAGGGACAGGTCCTTGGAGAGGGACATCAAGCTTGGGAGGGTGGAAGGATGGTGCAAGAGGGGAAGACCCTCTATGAGTTGGATTGATTCAGTGACTGGGGTTATCAGGATGGGTGTGTCAGAGGTAGTGCGATTGGCACAGGATAGAGCAGAGTTTAGGACTGTTGTACAGAGGGTCACTATGAGTCGCAAGCGACTCAATGGCACATAACAACAACATATTCATGTATTTTACGAATTCATTGCTCCTTAGTGCTGCACTGTATTCCATTGTGTGAGTGTAACACAATTTCTCAATATATTCATTTGTTGATGGGTGTTTGGATGTTTCTGTTATCCTGCTATTATTAAGACTGCTACTAACATAGGTGTACAATTAGGTTGGTGTCTCAGTTCTATTATCCTCAAGTTATATTCCTAACGGTGGAATAGCTGGATTGTATGGGATTTCTATATACAGGTTTTTTAGTAATGTCAACTGCCTTCCAGAGTGTTTGTACCATTTTGCAATCTCACCAACAATGTATAAGGATTCCAATCTCTTCACATCCTCTCCAACATCTATCACTTGCTGGCCTCTTAAACTTTGCCATTGGTACTGGGATCAGATGGTATCTCATTGTGGTTTTGATTTGCATCTCTCTTATTGCCAATGATTCCAAGTATTTCTTCATGTGTCTCTTGGCCATCTGAATGTTTTCCTCTGTGAAAAGTCTTTCCAAATATTTTGTTTATTTTGTGATTGGGTTGTCTTTTCCTTGTGGAGACCCTGTCGTATTCTGTAAACTTTCATCATGAGACAAATGTCTATGATATCACTGCCAAATATTTTTCCCAGTCTGTAAGTTTTCTTTTTGCTCTATTGGGAAAAGTTTTGATGAACACAGGGACTCAATCTTTAGAAGGTCCCATTCGTGTTATCCTCTGATTGTGCATATTACTATTCTTACTCAAGATTCTACTGGAAGTCCTAGTTAGTGCAGTAAGGTAAGAAAAGGAAATTTAAATATA